>NC_086241.1:38542500-38892500 GCF_036321145.2 Pelmatolapia mariae
TTGCATTTGAATAACAGTAAAAAAAAACTTGTTAATGTTGTACATTAACGAGTTTTTTTTTTACTGTTATTTAAATTGTGTCTACTTCTTACAATCCGGCAACAAATAAATTGCACTGCGAACAAAGTATATCAACAAAGAAAACATTTTTGTTTCATAATTTCTTCGTTATATTCCCTTACAAAGCTAGCTTTAACGCTTCGAGGTTTCCTTTGTTCTTGCCGTCGCCTCGGCGCTTGACCCAGACTTTCGCTCTGTAGTTGCTTAGTACTACAAAAAATTCTAAATCTGTGATATATGATTGATAAACGTAAAGTTAACTGTATAAACGTGTTCAATGACTTTGTTACTTTTGATGATTGGAGAGCACTCGCTTCAATGCGCACACGAAAACTTTAGACTCAGTTTGAATGCTCACGCAGCATGCGTGACTGTACGTTGCACGCTCAACTAACTTTACGTTGCACGCGTACATGACTTTCCGTTTGTGCCTTGAATAATGAATAAGGCTACGTCCACACGTACCAGCGTATTTTTGAAACCGCTGATTTTTCTATGCGTTTGCACCTTTTGTCCACACGTAATGTATGTCTGGCCATACATTGTGTTTGTATTTCCAGGCACATTTCACGAAGCAGAACGCAGTCTTCAGAGATATCCACGTGAACGCTGTGATACGTCTGACCTTCAGTCCGAAGAAGAAACCCAGACCAGTCTTAAAAGAAAGCACAAGTAAAACCTTTATATTCACAAACATATCTTTGATTGTTAAGAATTTATGATCTTGTCTTTTATACATATCTGTGGTGCTTGCATACTGCAATATCACCACATAATATAGTCCAAAAAGTGGAAGTTTGTAAACTTTTTAAAAATGCAAAGCCGTGTACACTTGTGCACTTCAAAAATTCATTGTATACTGTACCTTCTTGCACGTCTCTGTTTCCTGTGTGTGTTGTTAGAAATCAAACTAACTTTAGGAAACAATATGCCAAAAGCATATTTACAATTACTTAAGACCGTTTTTAATTTCTTTTCTTTAGACCAAATCCCCTGTACACATATACGGACTCAGAGGATGAGCAGCCTACAAAAAAACGGTTTCCCCAGGCCCCTCGAGTGAAAATACCAGGTAATAAAATACTGTCTAGTGTCTGTGTACATATCTGTGTCTGACACGAGGAAACTTTTTTGACAAGTTGTCTGTATTCTTAAATACTTAAAAAATTATCTTTTTCTAAACAGCCCTCATCACTCCGCAGTCTGCCCCCCAGCCCACTGATAGCAACCATCATAATGCCCCACCCAGCTTCCGGCACCTTTCGCCACTCCGGCACAAACCGACACAGCTTTGCGATCTCGCCAGCATGCAGAGTCTGATGTCTTCCCTATAGATGGTATGCTTTTAAAAAAGCTTTAAAGCTGCATCACAATGTCATTGTACTCTTATCTTCAAAACACCAGTTTATACTCCTGAATGTCATCTTGTTGTGATTTTTTTTTTTCTGTAGATTCCAGAGACTCTGTGAAGCCACTATTACAAGGCAAGCTTGAAAATCTTGGAATTTCACAGTTTACATGGTATAACAAATATATGTGACAGGCAAAAACTAGTAAACACTTTTAGCAGTTACAAGAACTAACAAATGAATATCCAACAAAAGGGAATAGAAATACATTGTACTGCCAATACTTTGGTTTATTCTTTGTATGACTTGAAAACCAGGCTTTAGGGAAAACCAAATGACATGTTTCTATCATCAATTACATGAAGTAAACACACAAGCACTTGCATACACATTTAAGACATGAGACTCGCTAATTCCATCTCTTAAAATGTGTCTATAGGTGAGACGCTTTGCGTTGATTGGTGCTGCTGGATGGTTTATGCCATTACAAAGGAGCTGGCCTCTGTACTCAACTGGACAGGGGAAAAAAAACAAGGACCAGACAAAGCAAAAAAGGGCATTTAAAGAGACAGCGCTGTGCAGATGCATATTTGGTAAGTTTTAACATTTATTGTAGTTTTATGAGCCTAAAGTGAACAATAAAGGGATCAATTGATGTGCTGGGTGCGTTTCACATTTCCTATGTCTGTTTTTTGCTATATTACTTTGTCTTTCTTAATAACAAGACTTTCATGTCCGGTTAATCTGGAGATGGAGTCTTTGGTCTTCGGCTTGTTTTGTCCTCGGGTTGTACACTTTGTACAGCCCGAGGACCCATGTTTTCTTTTTTTTTTTTAAAGGATACACGGCACACCATGCTAAGACATATCGCATTTTCAGCTTATAGCTCTTTGGGAATCAAATGCGGCAGTTTGCTGATTTCCGCCTGGTGACTTTCATGTTTATTAGCCTAGGAGTTTACATACTTTCTCCCTGCTGAAGACAATTAACAAGAGCTTATTCATGTGCTCTAATTCCCTTTTTTTGTGTGTGTGTCTATTTTTTGTCCTAGATGGCCTGGCGCAGCAGGTAGGGGCGAACTCTATGTCTGAGTTGGTCTTTTCTCAAGCAGTCCAGAAATGGCTCAGATATGCTCCAGATCGTACGGGTGGCGCGCAGGAAGCACATCATCCATCCCCATCCCGGAGTAAATAATAAAAAGTGACGTGAAACATAGAAATGTAAATAGGAAACTTTGTCTTTTAATAAAGTATTTTGCAAATGATACATGTCTATTGACCTTTTTTGGTTTTTTGTTTTTTTTTCAATAAAAAGCAACTGTGCGAAAGAGGTGGAAAATCAATACCATATCTCAACAGTGTTTCAATATCAGAATCTGACATTGTTTCAATGTCAACAGTGTTAGAAAATATAACGTTGAATCAATGTCAGGTTTCAACATTGATTCAACATCAAAACCTGACGTTGTTTCAACGTTAAAAATGGGGGCAAGAGTGATGTTGGGTCAACGTCACACTTCAACGTTGCTTCAATGACGTCGCCTGATATTGACTCAACATTGTTTCAATGTTTCCTTGCTATCTGGGTGAACTTTTAATATTCATTAAGAGGTTTTTTGACTCTAAATTTTCTTTTCTCATTTCTTAGGTTTTTCTAAGTTTTATTGAAAAACTTTTCAGCTCTTTTCTAACTTCTTCTGTGTGATTGTCAGCTTTTAGCAGTTCAGCACTTTTGTTTTCAGGTGAAAATTTCTGTATTTTCCAGCTCATTCAACATTTTTAGCTTAATATTCAGTAATTAATTCATTTCAGTGCATACATTCAGATTCAAGCATTCACACTGCAGTTTCTTCAGAAAATGCACTTTCTAGTTCTATTTTATTATTATAGATTCCGTACGTTTTTTGTACTCTAGCTCCTTCAAAACCGTTCAACTTAGAAAAACCATTCAAACACCGTTAGATTCCTCTTCTTTTGGACATGACTGCTTCTACTTTTCTCATTTATAACATTTATATTTTTAAAATTATTCAACTTTTTTCAACAAAAATTTCCCATGTATTTCAATGGGGAGACCCTTCAAATTGTCCTTCAACTTACTCCTCTTTAAACTGTATCTACTTCCACATACATTGACGTAGAGCCACCATTCAAACTTTAAAACGAAGACAAGACATTCAACTATTCAACTTGTATTTATCTTTTCAATATCTATTATACTTTTTCTTCAGTTCCAGTTTAAGTTTCATGATGTTTTTTCACCCGTTTCAGAGTTTATAATGGGTGTGTATGGGACGGAATGTTGCCGCTAGAGTGAGACAGCTCAACTGCCAGAGTGGAAGGTGGTCGAAAATTAATCTTAAAATCTTTTTTAAAACTGCTGCTGTGTCCGCAGCGTTCGCTCTACAGCCATCATTTTACCCTCAAAACGTAGCCATCGCTGTCCTCTTTCATCCAATGTGTTTACTATTGTAATAGGTGTTATGGTTCTTTCATAAATGTCACCAATGCGCAGCCTCCTCCCTCCAACTGCTCCATAGACTCCAATGTTAAAATGGATCAGAAGGTTCGTTTGAAAATCAGAAGAGCATGGTGTCTTTACACTGTCACCACGTCCATATAATAAACTCCACAGGCATGAAAACCGAGAATTAGGTAGACTAGACATTGCTGTCGCTCACGGTGAAAGAATTTTGTCAATACGACTTGTACTTTTCATTTGGGAACGATTTGTTTCGGCCTGACTTTTCTGTTCATTTTAAGCAGCAAAAGTGAGGTGCATGTCTGTGTGTGTGTATGGAGCCATTTGGTGCAGTCACTATAGCAACCAGGCTCACACCTGCCTGCCTAATGAGCTCTGTCTCTCACTGTGCCAAGATTCATCTTAAACACTTCTCTTTAAACTGCTACTGTGTCCACAGTGTTTGCTCTACAGCCATCATTTTACCCTCAAAACGTCGCCATCGTTATTCCCTTTCCAACACCGTGTCTTTCAAAGATCATATAAACTGTGTGGATCCAAGTGGAGGGATCACATTTTAGTCATTCAGTTATTCAAAGAATATGAACTTTTAATATTCATTCAGATGTTTTCTGACTCTAAATTTTCTTTTCTCATTTCTTATGTTTTTCTAATTTACAATTAAAACATTTTCAGCTATTTTCCAACTTCTTCTCTGTGGTTGTCAGCTTTTAGCAGTTCAGCACTTTTGTTTTCAGGTGCAAATATCTGTATTTTTCATCTCATTCAACATTTTTAACTTAAAATTCAGCAATTAATTCATTTCAGTGCATACATTCAAATTCAAGCATTCACACTGCAGTTTCTTCAGAAAATGCACTTTCTAGTTATTATTATTATAGATTCCGTACGTTTTTGTAGTCCTACTACTTCAAAACCGTTCAACTTAGAAAAACCATTCAAACACCGTTAGATTCCTCTTCTTTAGGACATGACTGCTTCTATTTTTCTCATTTTTAACATTTATATTTTTAATTTTATTTAACTTTTTTCAACAAAAATTTCCCATGTATTTCAATGGGGAGACCCTTCAAATCCTCATTCAACTTACTCATTTTTAAACTCTTACTACTTCCACATACGTTGACATAGAGCCACCATTCAAACTTTAAAACGAAGACAAGACATTCAACTATTCAACTTGTATTTATCTTTTCAATATCTATTATACTTTTTCTTTGGTTCCAGTTTAAGTTTCATGATGCTTTTTCACCCGTTTCAGAGTTTATAATGGGTGTGTATGGGAGGGAATGTTGGGGCTAGAGTGAGACAGCTCAACTGGTAGAGTGAGAAGAGAAAAAAAAATTAACCTTAAAATCTTTTTTAAAACTGCTGCTGTGTCCACAGCGTTTGCTCTACAGGTATGATTTTACCCTCAAAACGTAGCCATCGCTGTCCTCTTTCATCCAATGTGTTTACTATTGTACTAGGTGTTATGGTTCTTTCATAAATGTCACCAATGCACAGCCTCCTCCCTCCAACTGCTCCATAGACTGTAATGTTAAAATGGCTCAGAAGGTTCGTTTGAAAATCAGAAGAGCATGGTGTCTTTCCACTGTCACCACGCTGACAGAATAAACTCCACAGGCATGAAAACCGAGAATTCGGTAGACTAGACATTGCTGCCGCTCACGGTGAAAGAATTTTGTCAATAGGACTTGTACTTTTCATTTGGGAACGATTTGTTTCGGCCAGACTTTTCTGTTCATTTTAAGCAGCAAAAGTGAGGCGCATGTCTGTGTGTGTGTATGGAGCCATTGGCTGCAGTCACTATAGCAACCAGGCTCACACCTGCCTGCTTAACCAGCTCTCTCTCTCTCACTGTGCCAAGATTCATCTTAAACACTTTCAACTGCTGCTGTGTCCACAGTGTTTGCTCTACAGCCATCATTTTACCCTCAAAACGAAGAGCTCGATGTTCTCTTTCCAGCACCGTGTCTTTCAAAGCTGATAGTCACAAACTTTTAAAACTGTATGGATTCAAGTGGAGGGATCACATTTTAGTCATTCAGTGATTCAAAGAATATGAAGTTTTGATATTCATTCAGATGTTTTTTGACTCTAAATTTTCTTTTCTTATTTCTTAGGTTTTTTTTAACTTTTATTTAAAAACTTTTCAGCTATTTTCCAACTTCTTCTCTGTAATTGTCAGCTTTTAGCAGTTCAGCACTTTTGTTTTCCGGTTATAATTTCTGTATTTTTCATCTCATTCAACATTTTTAACTTAAAATTCAGCAATTAATTCATTTCAGTGCATACATTCAGATTCAAGCATTCACACTGCAGTTTCTTCAGAAAATGCACTTTCTAGTCATTATTAGTGTGAATGCTTGTAAAAGCATTCACAGTATTGTTCTTCTAATCTTTATTATTAGTGTGAATGCTTGTAAAAGCATTCACAGTATTGTTGTTGTAATCTTTATTATTATTTCATATTCCGTACGTTTTTTGGACGCTAACTCCTTCAAAACCGTTCAACTTAGAAAAACCATTCAAACACCATTAGATTCCTCTTCTTTTGGAATGGTGTGCTTCTATTTTTCTCATTTTTAACATTTATATTTTTAATTTTATTTAACTTTTTTCAACAAGAATTTCCCATGTATTTCAATGGGGAGACCCTTCAAATTCTCCTTCAACTCACTCATTTTTAAACTCTTACTACTTCGACATACATTGACATAGAGCCACTATTCAAACTTTAAAACGAAGACAAGACATTCAACTATTCAACTTGTATTTATCTTTTCAATATCTATTATACTTTTTCTTCAGTTCCAGTTTAAGTTTCATGATGATTTTCCAGCCGTTTCAGAGTTTATAATGGGTGTGTATGGGACGGAATGTTGGGGTCAGAGTGAGACAGCTCAACTGCCAGAGTGACAGGAGCGAAAAAATTAATCTTAAAATATTTTTTAAAACTGCTGCTGTGTCTGCAGCGTTTGCTCTACAGGTATGATTTTACCCTCAAAACGTAGCCATCGCTGTCCTCTTTCATCCAATGTGTTTACTATTGTACTAGGTGTAATGGTTCTTTCATAAATGTCACCAAAGCACAGCCTCCTCCCTACAACTCCTCCATAGACTCAAATGTTAAAATGGCTCAGAAGGTTCGTTTGAAAATCAGAAGAGCATGGTGTTTTTACACTGTCACCATGTCCATATAATAAACTCCACAGGCATGAAAACTGAGAATTCGGTAGACTAGACATTGCTGCCGCTCACGGTGAAAGAATTTTGTCAATAGGACTTGTACTTTTCATTTGGGAGCGATTTGTTTCGGCCAGACTTTTCTGTTCATTTTAAGCAGCAAAAGTGAGGTGCATGTCTGTGTGTCTGTATAGAGCCATTGGCTGCAGTCACTATAGCAACCAGGCTCACACCTGCCTGCTTAACCAGCTCTCTCTCTCTCACTGTGCCAAGATTCATCTTAAACACTTTCAACTGCTGCTGTGTCCACAGTGTTTGCTCTACAGCCATCATTTTACCCTCAAAAGGAAGACCTCGATGTTCTCTTTCCAGCACCGTGTCTTTCAAAGCTGATAGTCACAAACTTTTAAAACTGTATGGATTCAAGTGGAGGGATCACATTTTAGTCATTAAGTTATTCAAAGAATATGAAGTTTTGATATTCATTCAGATGTTTTTTGACTCTAAATTTTCTTTTCTTATTTCTTAGGTTTTTCTAATTTTTATTTAAAAACTTTTCAGCTATTTTCCAACTTCTTCTCTGTAATTGTCAGCTTTTAGCAGTTCAGCACTTTTGTATTCAGGTTATAATTTCTGTATTTTTCATCTCATTCAATATTTTTAACTTAAAATTCAGCAATTAATTCATTTCAGTGCATACATTCAGATTCAAGCATTCACACTGCAGTTTCTTCAGAAAATGCACTTTCTAGTTATTAGTGTGAATGCTTGTAAAAGCATTCACAGTATTGTTCTTCTAATCTTTATTCTTCTATTTTATTATTTTTATATATTCCGTACGTTTTTTGTAGTCTATCTCCTTCAAAACCGTTCAACTTAGAAAAACCATTCAAACACCATTAGATTCCTCTTCTTTTGGACATGACTGCTTCTATTTTTCTTATTTTTAACATTTATATTTTTAATTTTATTCAACTTTTTTCAACAAAAATTTCCCATGTATTTCAATGGGGAGACCCTTCAAATCCTCATTCAACTCACTCCTCTTCAAACTGTATCTACTTCCACATACATTGACGTAGAGCCACCATTCAAACTTTAAAACGAAGACAAGATATTCAACTATTCAACTTGTATTTATCTTTTCAATATCTTTTATACTTTTTCTTCAGTTCCAGTTTAAGTTTCATGATGTTTTTTCACCCGTTTCAGAGTTTATAATGGGTGTGTATGGGACGGAATGTTGCCGCTAGAGTGAGACAGCTCAACTGGTAGAGTGAGAGCAGGGGGGGAATTAATCTTAAAATATTTTCTTAAAACTGCTGCTGTGTCCGCCGCGTTTCGTCTACAGGTATGATTTTACCCTCAAAACGTAGCTATCGCTGTCCTCTTTCATCCAATGTGTTTACTATTGTACTAGGTGTTATGGTTCTTTCATAAATGTCACCAAAGCACAGCCTACTCCCTCCAACTCTTCCATAGACTCTAATGTTAAAATGGCTCAGAAGGTTCGTTTGAAAATCAGAAGTACAGGCTGTCTTTACACTGTCACCACATCAATATAATAAACTCCACAGCCATGAAATCTGAGAATTAAGTAGACTAGACATTGCTGGCGCTCACGGTGAAAGAATTTTGTCAATACGACCTGTACTTTTCATTTGGGAGCGATTTGTTTTGGCCTGACTTTTCTGTTAATTTTAAGCAGCAAAAGTGAGGTGCATGTCTGTGTGCGTGTGTACTGAGCCATTGGGTGCAGTCACTATAGCAACCAGGCTCACACCTGCCTGCTTAATGAGCTCTGTCTCTCACTGTGCCAAGATTCATCTTAAACACTTCTCTTTCAACTGCTGCTGTGTCCACAGTGTTTGCTCTACAGCCATCATTTTACCCTCAAAACGAAGACATCCATGTTCTCTTTCCAACACCGTGTCTTTCAAAGGTCAGAGTTTTAAACCTTTAAAACTGTGTGGATCCAAGTGGAGGGATCACATTTTAGTCATTCAGTGATTCAAAGAATATGAACTTTTATTATTCATTCAGATGTTTTCCGATTCTAAATTTTCTTTTCTCATTACTTAGGTTTTGCTAATTTACATTTTAAACATTTTCAGCTCTTTTCCAACTTCTTCTGTGTGGATTTCAGCTTTTAGCAGTTCAGCACTTTTGTTTTCAGGTTAAAATTTCTGTATTTTTCATCTCATTCAACATTTTTAACTTAAAATTCAGCAATTAATTTATTCCAGTGCATTTATTTAGATTCAAGCATTCACACTGCAGTTTCTTCAGAAAATGCACTTTCTAGTTTTTTATATCATTCAACATTTTTAACTTAAAATTCAGCAATTAATTCATTTCAGCGCATATATTCAGATTCAAGCATTCACACTGCAGTTTCTTCAGAAAATGCACTTTCTAGTTAGTGTGAATGCTTGTAAAAGCATTCACAGTATTGTTGTTGTAATCTTTATTATTAGTGTGAATGCTTGTAAAAGCATTCACAGTATTGTTGTTGTAATCTTTATTATTATATTTTATTATATATTCCGTACGTTTTTTGTACTCCTACTCCTTCAAAACCGTTCAACTTAGAAAAACCATTCAAACACCGTTAGATTCCTCTTCTTTAGGACATGACTGCTTCTATTTTTCTCATTTTTAACATTTATATTTTTAATTTTATTCAACTTTTTTCAACAAAAATTTCCCATGTATTTCAATGGGGAGACCCTTCAAATCCTCATTCAACTTATTCGTTTTTAAACTCTTACTACTTCCACATACGTTGACATAGAGCCACCATTCAAACTTTAAAACGAAGACAAGACATTCAACTATTCAACTTGTATTTATCTTTTCGATATCTATTATACTTTTTCTTCAGTTCCAGTTTAAGTATCATGATGTTTTTTCACCCGTTTCAGAGTTTATAATGGGTGTGTATGGGACGGAATGTTGGTCCTAGAGTGAGACAGCTCAACTGGCAGAGTGAGAGAAGCAAAATAATTAATCTTAAAATCTTTTTTAAAACTGCTGCTGTGTCTGCAGCGTTTGCTCTACAGTCGTCATTTTACCCTCAAAACGTAGCCATCGCTGTCCTCTTTCATCCAATGTGTTTACTATTGTAATAGGTGTTATGGTTCTTTCATAAATGTCACCAATGCGCAGCCTCCTCCCTACAACTGCTCCATAGACTCTAATGTTAAAATGGCTCAGAAGGTTCGTTTGAAAATCAGAAGAGCATGGTGTCTTTCCACTGTCACCACGTCCATATAATAAACTCCACAGGCATGAAAACCGAGAATTTGGTAGACTAGACATTGCTGTCGCTCACGGTGAAAGAATTTTGTCAATACGACTTGTACTTTTCATTTGGGAACGATTTGTTTCGGCCTGACTTTTCTGTTCATTTTAAGCAGCAAAAGTGAGGTGCATGTCTGTGTGTGTGTATGGAGCCATTGGGTGCAGTCACTATAGCAACCAGGCTCACACCTGCCTGCTTAACGAGCTCTCGCTCTCACTGTGCCAAGATTCATCTTAAACACTTCTCTTTCACCTGCTGCTGTGTCCACAGTGTTTGCTCTACAGCCATCATTTTACCCTCAAAATGTCACCATCGTTGTTCTCTTTCCAACACCGTGCCTTTCAAAGCTCAGACATTTAAATTTTTTAAACTTTGTGGATCCAAGAGGAGGGATCACATTTTAGTCATTCAGTGATTCAAAGAATATGAACTTTTAATATTCATTCAGATGTTTTCTGACTTTGAATTTTCTTTCTCATTTCTTAGGTTTTTCTAATTTACATTTAAAACATTTTCAGCTTTTTTCCAACTTCTTCTGTGTAACCTTTAGCTTTTAGCAGTTCAGCTTTTTTGTTTTCAGATTAAAATACTTGTATTTTTCATCTCATTCAACATTTTTAACTTAACATTCAGCAATTAATTAATTTCAGTGCATACATTCAGATTCAAGCATTCACACTGCAGTTTCTTCAGAAAATGCACTTTCTAGTTCTATTTTATTATCTATTCCGTACGTTTTTTGTACTCCTACTCCTTCAAAACCGTTCAACTTAGAAAAACCATTCAAACACCGTTAGATTCCTCTTCTTTTGGAATGGTGTGCTTCTATTTTTCTCATTTTTAACATTTATATTTTTAATTTTATTCAACTTTTTTCAACAAAAAATTCCCATGTATTTCAATGGGGAGACCCTTCAAATTCTCCTTCAACTCACTCATTTTTAAACTCTTACTACTTCCACATATGTTGACATAGAGCCACCATTCAAACTTTAAAACGAAGACAAGACATTCAACTATTCAACTTGTATTTATCTTTTCAATATCTATTATACTTTTTCTTCAGTTCCAGTTTAAGTTTCATGATGTTTTTTCACCCGTTTCAGAGTTTATAATGGGTGTGTATGGGACGGAATGTTGCCGCTAGAGTGAGACAGCTCAACTGCTACAGTGAGAGAAGCAAAAAGATTAATCTTAAAATGTTTTTTAAAACTGCTGCTGTGTCCGCAGCGTTTGCTCTACAGGTATGATTTTACCCTCAAAACGTAGCCATCGCTGTCCTCTTTCATCCAATGTGTTTACTATTGTACTAGGTGTTATGGTTCTTTCATAATTGTCACCAATGCACAGCCTACTCCCTCCAACTGCTCCATAGACCCCAATGTTAAAATGGCTCAGAAGGTTCGTTTGAAAATCAGAAGAGCATGGTGTCTTTCCACTGTCACCACGTCCATATAATAAACTCCACCGCCATGAAAACCGAGAATTAGGTAGACTAGATGTTGCCGTCGCTCACGGTGAAAGAATTTTGTCAATACGACTTGTACTTTTCATTTGGGAATGATTTGTTTCGGCCTGACTTTTCTGTTCATTTTAAGCAGCAAAAGTGAGGTGCATGTCTGTGTCCGTGTGTATGGAGCCATTGGGTGCAGTCACTATAGCAACCAGGCTCACACCTGCCTGCTTAACGAGCTCTCTCTCTCACTGTGCCAAGATTCATCTTAAACACTTTCAGCTGCTGCTGTGTCCACAGTGTTTGCTCTACAGCCATCATTTTACCCTCAAAATGTCACCATCGTTGTTCTCTTTCCAACACTGTGTCTTTCAAAGCTCAGACATTTAAATTTTTTAAACTGTGTGGATCCAAGCGGAGGGATCACATTGTAGTCATTCAGTGATTCAAAGAATATGAACTTTTAATATTCATTCAGATGTTTTTTGACTTTGAATCTTAGGTTTTTCTAATTTACATTTAAAACATTTTCAGCTATTTTCCAACTTCTGTGTAAAAATCAGCTTTCAAAGGTTCTGCACTTTTGTTTTCAGGTTAAAAATTCTGTTTTTTCTAGCTCATTCAACATTTTTAGGTTAATATTAATTCATTTCAATGCATACATTCAGATTCAAGCATTCACACTGCAGTTTCTTCAGAAAATGCACTTTCTAGTTGTGTGGATGCCCTCAGAGGGCATCCACACTATTGAGTTCCTGTTTCTCTTTATTCTTTAATTGTGTGGATGCCCTCAAGGGCTTCCACACTATTGAGTTCCTGTTTCTCTTTAAACTTTATTCTTTTTCAAGTTGCTGCAAGTTTTCAAGTTTTTTGGCACTTAACTACTCCCTCAGTTTTCAGCCGATTTTCTCAGTTCAAACTCTAAACTGTTCTGCTCTTTCTGCTAATTCCAGCTATGACTTTTGGTGTTTATTACTGTTATACTTTTTAAAATATTACACTTTTTTCCTTTAATTTGTCCCATTGAAATGAATGGAAATCTTCCACAATTCTGCTAAAACTTGCTTGGTTTTGAAACTTAACTGCTTCCTCATACTTTCATCTAGAAACTCCATTCAAACTTTAAAATGTTCTCAGATTATTGGGCTATTCCTGTGTGATTCAGCTTTTTCAGATCTTCTACCGTTATAATTTTATACCTCTTTAAGTTTTCAGTTGCAAAATTGTGATTTTTCAGAAAATACATGCGTTGCTATGGTTGCTATGCAATTAACTCAGAGTGAGTGCTGGTCTGTTCTGAATTTTCTCTTCATGTCTGAACAACTTCTTGCTACTCGCTCAATTTCCACTCAACCTCCACAAATTATACATCAAAACGTAGGTATTTTTGCTGGCTTTCAGACAATGTTACTATCTTTATTGTGAGATTTACCATTTTTTCGCAATTTGCCTCGAAGTGACACAAGGTCTGACAACTCCCCATTCAAAGTCTATGTGGAGGTTTTGAAATTCAGAGCTGAAATTCTGTAACAGGAGGCATTTTCAAATCGCCATATCTCTTTAACAAAGCAAAGTTAGGACATGAGGCTTGTGCCAATATATCTTCAGACACTGCTGACACTCACAGTGGAAGCAGTTTTTACAATTATCTTACCGTTGAGCAATGAATTACGTTAGGAAATTTGTGCCTTGCTCAGATCTCTTCAGATTTCAAACTCTGGAAATGAGCAACTTTTTTCTCTCGTCAGATCTTTTTGATGGATTTCAACAGAGACCTGAAAATTTCCATGACTATTCACCAAAGCCTGCTGTTTCTTACGGTGAAAGAATGATTTTGATGCTCCTTATAGATTTAGAGTTACAAAACGTTGTTTGAGGGCAGGTCAAGGCACTTTTGCTTTGCCTCTACTCAGTTACAGTGTATTACAAGTCATATATCTTCAATAATTTATATTTTATCTCTGAATTATGAAGACCTGCAGATTCCCCCATCTCTTCTGAACAAAACGGTGTCAGAATGAGCGTTCTAGCCCCTACGGTTAGGAAATTATGGCCATTTGTTCAAGGGGAGTCCTGAATGTGAGAAATACACTGCAGAAAACTTATACCTCTCTGTGTCTCTGTGTGTGTAAGGGCTGATTACAGCAGGTGCAGCCAATTTAGCTGACCTAGATATACCAAGCACAGTCTCTTAACAGCCACTGCTCCCTTTAGGCTCTGTGTATGTGTATGTTTGTGTGTCTGTATCAATATTTCTCCCATGTTAAAGTATTACTCCTCCATAATAGTATTTCTGTTGAATCAAAGTGGAGCAGTTTTTACAGTCATCTTACTGTTGAGCCATAAATTACGTTTGTTTGAGGGGTGGAAATCTGCCCTCCTCTCACTTTTCAAACTCTGAAAATGAAGCCGTTTCTTCTCTCGTCATATCTCCACGACTGAGGTACAAAGAGCAATGAAAATCGCAGTCAAAGTACACCAAAGTCCGCTGATTCACCCAGTAGAAGAATGATGCTTCTATTCCACCTAGTTTTTGAGTTACACGACGTTTTGTAACTCCAAAAAACGGCGCTTTTACGCCTCTCACCGCGATCTAAATCTGACAGCTCATTTCCCTGTTTTCTCGGCCGTCGCGCTCTTTCCCAGTGGCGCAGTTGGTAATGACGCCGGTCGGCAGCCCAACGATCGCTGGTTCAATTCCACCTTGGTCCACGTTTTTTTTCCCCTACAAATTAATGCACTATCACAGACCAATAATTCATATTGATCATTTATTACAATTCTGCAAACTTTTATGATTTTAGCAGCTTTTCTAATATGGACCTCAGATTCTTTTTAACACTCAATGGCACAAATACTGTTCCCTTTAGGCTCTGTGTATATGTGTGTCTGTATCAATATTTCTCCCATGTTAAAGTATTACTCCTCCATATTAGTATTTGTGCTAAATCAAAGTACGTCTACTACATCTTAGTACTTCTGCTCAATCATAGTATTTCTGCTAAATCACAGTATTTTTGCCATATCATGGTATTTGTGCCAAAGCATTGTATTTCCACAAAATAACAGTATTTCTGCTATGTTATATTATTACTGCTCATAGTATTTCTGCCAAATCTTGGTATTTGTTCCAAAGCATAGCATTTCTGCCCAATCACAATATAACTGCAAAATAAAGGTTTTTGAGCCAAATCATAGTGTTTGTACTAAATTCTAGTAATTCTGCTCAATGATAGAATTTCTGCTATGCTGTAGTGCTTTTTGCTAGATTATAGAATTTCTGCTAAGTCAAAGTATTTCATGTAAATCATAGTATTTCTACCAAGTCCCAGTGTTTCTGCCAAATCATAAATCATAAATAATGTGGTGTGTTGGGGGAACAGCTAGTTCTCTCCCATCATGCCTTGGGACATGTGCTGCTGTTTAGATGTTCTTCTTTCATGGTTTATGGTCACGTTACTTTTAACTGTTGTCTTGAATGTTGTGTTTATACTACGGTACAAAGTCACTGACAGTTATTGTTTTATAGGAAGAATGAAGTACCATAAGTGAGTTCTGTTATGCTGTTATTGGCCCTTGAAGCACATTGTGGCACAAGCAAGTGTGTTTAATTAAGAGCAAGACATGTGATTTATATTGATCATTTATTACAATTCTGCAAAGTTTTATGATTTTAGCAGCTTTTCTAATATGGACCGAAATACATACAAGTACACAGCCTAATGAAGCAGACAGAGGCAGTAGCTCTGATTGGTGAATTTGAGCAGAACCAGGTTGTTCTGCCTCTTTTCAGCAGAAATTCTGCTCATTCACCTCTATTCAGCACAACGTTCTGCTTTTTTGCCTCTTTTCTGCAGAAATTCTGCTGATTCATCTCTTTTCTGCAAAATTTTCAGCCTTTTCGCCTTTTTCAATGCTTTCATCTTTTTCAAATCATAGAGTTCAAATCAAAATATAGTGTTTGTACCAAAGCATTGTATTTGTACGAAGTACAATATTTCTGCCAAATCATAGAATTACTGCTATTTCATAGTATTTGAGTGAAATTACAGTTTTTCTTCAAAAACATTGTATTTCTGCTACTGTATTTCCGCTGTATTACGTAGTGGCTAAGTAGGAGGCTGACTGTTACTAAGTGCATCAGTGTACATAGGTCATCTCTTGTGTTGGAGTGCCCTCTTGTGGCACCTTTTGGGTAGTGCCTTAGTGAACGTGAACACTGCAAAGAAGTGGTATCAGACTGGTTTGTAGTGGAGAAATATGTTGCCAGTTTCTTTCATCTTTAATCCGTATTCATGTTGTAATGTAGTAACTTTTGTGGCACAAATACCACAATATGGCAGAAACACTATGTTTTGGCACAAATACTTTGATTTGGTATACTTTAGTTTCTCACCCCTTTTCAGCAAAGTGTTCATTTTTTTCACCCCTTTTCAGCACAAATTCCAGCTTTTATGGCTGTTTTAAGAAGAAAAAACTCTTTTCAGCAGAAACTCTGCTGATTCATCTCTTTTCAGCGCAAGTTTCTGCTTCTTTACCTCTTTTCTGCTGAAATTCTGCTGATTCACCTCTTTTCTGCAAAATTTTCAGCCTTTTTACCTCTTATCAGCACAATTCTCAGCAGCTTCTGCTCATTTCAGCAGAATTGTCCGTCTCTCCACCTCTTCTTTGCAAGAATGTCTTTGGCTCAGGGAATTGAATAGCTGCCTTGAGACCAGGAGGGCCAGGTTCGAATCCTGCTCAGGGCTTGTTTCTGCTTTGTTTGTTCCCCCTGCAAATTTGTGTGAATTTGTACACTGTAATATCGCTGTATTACGTAGTGGCTAAGTAGGAGGCTGACTGGCAGGGCCAGACTCAAATTTGAGCATCTTCAGCCCCTTTCAGCAAAATTTTCAGTTTTTTCTGCTGTTTTCAGAACAAAAACCCTCTTTTCAGCAGAAATTCTGCTCATTCACCTCTTTTCAGCACAATGTTCTGCTTCTTTCCGTCTTGTCTGCAGAAATACTGCTCATTCTTCACCCCTTTTCAGCAGAATTTTGAGTTTTTTTCACCCCTTTTCAGCACAAATCCCATTTTTTTCAGGTCTTTTCAAAGTCTGCTGATTCACCTCTTTTTAGTAGAATTTTGTGCTTTACCTCTTTTCACCTCTTTTCAGTGCAACGTTCTGCTTCTTTCCCTCTTTTCAGCCGAAATTCTGCTGATTCACCTCTTTTCAGCAAAATTTTCAGCCTTTTCTCCTCTTATCAGCACAATTCTCAGCAGCTTCTGCTCATTTTAGCAGAATTGTCCATCTCTCCACCTCTTCTTTTTGCGAGTGTTTTTGGCTCAGTGAGATGACTAGCTTCCTTGAGACTAGGAGGGCCAGGTTCGAATCCTGCTCATAGCAACATTTTCTTTTTCACCACCATACAACTTTTTGCAACTTTTCATCTTTTTCAGCTTTTCAGCAGACAGCTTCAGCGTTAAGGCATCCACACAGCATTTTCGCAGGAAATGCAAATTTTTCTAGTATTCTTAAAGTTGCTTCCGTACGTTTTTCGGCACTTAACTACTCCCTCAGTTTTCAGCCGATTTTCTCAGTTCAAACTCTAAACTGTTCTGCTCTTTCTGCTAACGACTGCTATGACTTTTGGTGTTTATTACTATTATACTTTTTAAAATATTACACTTTTTTCCTTTAATTTGTCCCATTGAAATGAATGGAAAACTTCCACAATTCTGCTAAAACTTGCTTGGTTTTGAAACTTAACTGCTTCCTCATACTTTCACCTAGAAACTCCATTCAAACTTTAAAATGTTCTCAGATTATTGGGCTATTCCTGTGTGATTCAGCTTTTTCAGATCTTCTACGGTTTTCATTTTATACCTCTTTAAGTTTTCAGTTGCAAAATTGTGATTTTTCAGAAAATACATGCGTTGCTATGGTTGCTATGCAATTAACTCAGAGTGTGTGCTGGTCTGTTCTGAATTTTCTCTTCATGTCTGAACAACTTCTTGCTACTCGCTCAATTTCCACTCAACCTCCACAAATTATACATCAAAACGTAGGTATTTTTGCTGGCTTTCAGACAATGTTACTATCTTTATTGTGCGATTTACCGTTTTTTCGCAATTTGCCTCGAAGTGACACATAGTCTGGTTACTTCCCATTCAAAGTCTATGGGGAGGTTTTGAAATTCAGAGCTGAAATTCTGTAATGGGAGGCATTTTGAAATCGCCATATCTCCTTAACAAAGCAAAGTTAGGACATGAGGCTTGTGCCAATTTATCTTCAGACACTGCTGACACTCACAGTGGAAGCAGTTTTTACATTCATCTTACCGTTGAGCCATAAATTACGTTTGTTTGAGGGGTGGAAATCTGTCCTCCTCTCAGTTCTCACACTCTGAAAATGAAGCCGTTTCTTCTCTCGTCATATCTCCGCGACGGAGGTACAAAGAGCTATGAAAATCGCAGTCAAAATACACCAAAGTCCGCTGATTCACCCAGTACAAGAATTATGCTGCTAGCCCTCCTAGTTTTTGAGTTACACGACGTTTTGTAACTCCAAAAAACGGCGTTTTTCGCCACTCACCGCGATCTATTTTCTGACTACCCAAGTCTCTTTCTTTCAGCCGCCCGCCTCCTTTCCAGGTGGCGCAATCAGTAATGACACGGCTCTGCAGCTCAAAGGTCGTGGGTTCAATCCCACCTTGTTCATCATTTTTTTTTCACTACAAATTTATACACTATCACAGACCTGTAATTTATTTTGCTAATTTATTACAATTCTGCAAAGTTTTATGATTTTAGCAGCTTTTCTAATATGGACCTCAGATTCTTGTTAACGCTCCATGGCAGAAACAAGTACACAGCCTGATGAAGCAGACAGAGACAGTACCTCTGATTGGTGAATTTGAGCAGAAAGGGTTGTTCTTTCATTTCATTTCTTTATTTATTTCACACATGGTTCAACAGTGTTTCTTTTTCTACATACAGAACCTTCTGCCTCTTTTCAGCAGAAATTCTGCTCATTCACCTCTTTTCAGCGCAACTTTCTGCTTCTTTACCTTCAGCCTGAGCCAGCTTCAGCTCAAAAGTTCTGCAGAACTCTTTTCAGCCCAAATTCTGCTTATTCACCTCTTCTGCAAAATTTTCAGCCTTTTCACCTCTTATTAGCACAAATCTCAGCTGTTTTCAGGAAAAACTCTTTTGAGCAGAAATTCTGCTGATTCATCTCTTTTCAGCGCAACTTTCTGCTTCTTTACCTCTTTTCAGCAGAAATTCTGCTGATTCACCTCTTTTCTGCAAAATTGTCATCCTTTTTGCCTCTTATCAGCACAATTCTCAGCAGCTTCTGCTCATTTCAGCAGAATTGTCCATCTCTCCACCTCCTCTTTGTGAGAATGAGTTTGGCTCAGTGAGCTGAGTGGCTGCCTTGAAACTAGGAGGGCCAGGTTCGAATCCTGCTCAGGGCAAAGTTTTTTTTTTCACCACCATACAACTTTTTGCAACTTTTCATCGTTTTCAGCTTTTCAGCAGGCAGCTTCAGCGTTAAGGCATCCACACAGCATTTTCGCAGGAAATGCAAATTTTTCTAGTTCTTTATACTTTACTCTTCAAATTGCTCCGTTCTTCGCCGCTTAACTACTCCCTCAGTTTTCAGCCGATTTTCTCCGTTCAAACTCTAAACTGTTCTGCTCTTTCTGCTAATTCCTGCTATGACTTTTGGTGTTTATTACTATTATACTTTTTAAAATATTACACTTTTTTCTTTTAATTTGTCCCATCCCATTAAAATGAATGGGAAACTTCCACAATTCTGTGCAATTAACTCAGAGTGAGTGCTGGTCTGTTCTGAATTTTCTCTTCATGTCTGAACAACTTCTTGCTACTCGCTCAATATCCACTCAACCCCCACAAATTATACATCAAAACGTAGGTATTTTTGCTGGCTTTCAGACAATAATACTATCTTTATTGTGAGAGTTACCGTTTTTTCGCAATTTGCCTCGAAGTGACACATGGTGTGGTTACTTCCCATTCAAAGTGTATGGGGAGGTTTTGAAATTCAGAGCTGAAATTCTGTAACGGGAGGCATTTTAAAATCGCCATATCTCATTAACAAAGCAAAGTTAGGACATGAGGCTTGTGCCAATATATCTTCAGACACTCCTGACACTCACAGTGGAAGCAGTTTTTACATTCATCTTAACGTTGAGCCATAAATTACGTTTGTTTGAGGGGTGGAAATCTGTCCTCCTCTCAGTTCTCACACTCGGAAAATGAAGCCGTTCCTTCTCTCGTCATATCTCCGCGAGGGAGGTACAAAGAGCTATGAACATCGCAGTCAAAATACACCAAAGTCCGCTGATTCACCCAGTACAAGAATTATGCTTCTAGCCCTCCTAGTTTTTGAGTTACACGACGTTGTGTAACTCCAAAAAACGGCGCTTTTCGCCGCTCACCGCGATCTATTTTCTGACTGCCCAAATGTCTGTCTTTCAGCCGCCCGCCCCCTTGCCAGGTGGCGCAATCAGTAATGACACGGCTCTGCACCTCAAAGGTCGTGGGTTCAATCCCACCTTGCTTCAACATTTGTATTTTCACTACAAATTTATACACTATTACAGACCTGTAATTTATATTGATCATTTATTACAATTCTGCAAAGTTTTATCATTTTAGCAGCTTTTCTAATATGGACCGAAATACTTACAAGTACCCAGCCTAATCAAGCAGACAGAGGCAGTAGCCTCTGTCTGCTTCAGTAGTAGATTGGTGAATTTGAGCAGAATCACGTTGTTCTTTCATTTCATTTCTTTTCATTTCATTTCTTTCATTTCTTTATTTATTTCACACATGGTTCATTGTGTTTCTTTTTCTACATACAGAACCTTCTGCCTCTTTTCAGCAGAAATTCTGCCTCTTTTCAGCAGAAATTCTGCTCATTCACCTCTTTTCAGCGGAACGTTCTGCTTCTTTGCCTCTTTTCTGCAGAAATTCAGCTGATTCATCTCTTTTCTGCAAAATTTTCAGCCTTTTCACCTTTTTCAATGCTTTCATCTTTTTCAAATCATAGAGTTCAAATCAAAATATAGTATTTTTACCAAAGCGTTGTATTTGTACGAAGTACAGTATTTCTGCCAAATCATAGAATTACTGCAATTTCATAGTATTTTGAGGAATCCCTTTTGTCATAGTATTACTTCTAAGTCATAGTATTTCTGCCAAATCATAGTATTACTGCTATTTCATAGCATTTGAGTGAAATTACATTGTTTCTGCAAAAACATTGTATTTCTGCTACTGTATTTCCGCTGTATTACGTAGTGGCAAAGTAGGAGGCTGACTGTTACTAAGTGCATCAGTGTACATAGGTCATCTCTTGTGTTGGAGTGCCCTCTTGTGGCGCCTTTTGGGTAGTGCCTTAGTAAACGTGAACACTGCACAGTGGTACCAGACTGGTTTGTAGTGGAGGAATTTGTTGCCAGTTTCTTTCATCTTTAATCCGTATTCATGTTGTAATGTAGTAATTTTTGTTGCACAAATACCACAATATGGCAGAAATACTATGTTTTGGCACAAATACTTTTATTTGGTATACTTTAGCTTCTTCGCCCTTTTTCAGCAAAGTTTTCATTTTTTCACCCCTTTTCAGCACAAATTCCAGGTTTTTTCGCTGTTTTCAGAAAAAAACTCTTTTCAGCAGAAACTCTGCTGATTCACCTCTTTTCTGCAAAATTTTCAGCCTTTTCACCTCTTATCAGCACAATTATCAGCAGCTTCTGCTCATTTCAGCAGAATTGTCAGTCTGTCCACCCTTTCTTTGTGTAAATGAGTTTGGGTCAGTGAGATAAGTAGCTGCTCTGAGTCTGGCAGGGCCAGGTTCGAATCCTACTCAGGGTGACTATTTTTTTTTTCACCACCATGCAACTTTTCAGCTTTTTCAGCTTTTCAGCAGACAGCTTCAGCGTTAAGGCATCCACACAGCATTTTCGCAGGAAATGCAAATTTTCTAGTTATATTTTATTATATATTCCGTACGTTATTTGTACTCTATCTCCTTCAAAACCGTTCAACTTAGAAAAACCATACAAACACCGTTAGAATCCTCTTCTTTTGGACATGACTGCTTGTATTTTTCTCATTTTTAACATTTATATTTTTAAAATTATTCAACTTTTTTCAACAAAAATTTCCCATGTATTTCAATGGGGAGACCCTTCAAATTCTCCTTCAACTTACTCCTCTTTAAACTGTATCTACTTCCACATACATTGACGTAGAGCCACCATTCAAACTTTAAAACGAAGACAAGACATTCAACTATTCAACTTGTATTTATCTTTTCAATATCTATTATACTTTATCTTCAGTTCCAGTTTGAGTTTCATGATGTTTTTTCACCCGTTTCAGAGTTTATAATGGGTGTGTATGGGACGGAATGTTGCAGCTAGAGTGAGACAGCTCAACTGCTAGAGTGAGAGGAGCAAAAAAATTAATCTTAAAATCTTTTCTTAAAACTGCTGCTGTGTCCGCAGCGTTTGCTCTACAGGTATGATTTTACCCTCAAAACGTAGCCATCGCTGTCCTCTTTCACCCAATGTTTTTACTATTGTACTAGGTGTTATGGTTCTTTCATAAATGTCACCAAAGCAAAGCCTCCTCCCTCCAACTCTTCCATAGACTCTAATGTTAAAATGGCTCAGAAGGTTCGTTTGAAAATCAGAAGAGCATGGTGTCTTTACACTGTCACCACGTCCATATAATAAACTCCACAGGCATGAAAACTGAGAATTCAGTAGACTAGACATTGCTGTCGCTCACGGTGAAAGAATTTCGTCAATAGGACCTGTACTTTTCATTTGGGAGCGATTTGTTTCGGCCTGACTTTTCTGTTCATTTTAAGCAGCAAAAGTGAGGTGCATGTCTGTGTGTGTGTATGGAGCCATTGGGTGCAGTCACTATAGCAACCAGGCTCACACCTGCCTGCTTAACGAGCTCTCTCTCACTCTGCCAAGGTTAATTGTAAAAATGTCTGTTGATTCATCTTAAAAATTTCTGTTACAACAAAGCGGTTGGAGTTAGATTAAGTCAACAGGTTCAACAAGTCAGATTTGACAGGGTTTTGCCACAGATTAAAAGTATGTCAGCAGTTAGTATAAGCCGACTGAATAGAGCATTCTCCTTGGCCTTTTAAATTCAAGCTTATTGTGTATTGGTGGACTTGTCTTCTGCACACAGGTTTTTCAGATCTGGGCAGTTGGAGTCAGTTGATGACTTTTAAATAATCCTTTCTGACTGGATAATTAAAGCTCACAGCATCTACCTGTCTGTAGTGGATTTTCCCACATTTTAAATGATGTAATCTCATTTAATGTCTCTGTTTTTAGTCTGTACAAAAAACGTTTTTCTCCCTACGAATACACTCAAAGTAGTCTTAAAATAAAACCCACAAAACAATTCAAGATGAAATACTTTTTATTTTCTCGTTCAATGCCAGTTGCCCTCTTTCTCTGTATGTCACTCATTTGCTAATACTCAGGCAAAAAGTATCAATTTGTATGCTGATGAGTCTTGTGTATTTTTTTTACCTCTGTCTCTCTATGACAGAGAAATGTATATGCTCAATATTGCTGTTCAAACTGATGCTCAAATTTCCAAGCACTACCTGAACGCCTCATCGGTCTTTAACGAATCACTGCACCAACTGTCGTCATTCCGCTTTGCTCTCTGCTGTGGTAAGTACAATACGGTACTGCACTGTTTTATTTTTATGATGGTAAAAATACATGTTTGACATTTAAACTCACATATCAAGTCTTTTTAAAGTTCAATAGAGTTCAAAGAATAAAGAAAGCAAAAAAAGAATAACCTTCGCTATCATTTATATTGGTTTATGACGTTTTGCTGTTAGCAGCAGTGCTAACGCTAGCTTCAATGCTAATGCTAGCAACAATGCTAACGCTAGCTATAGTGCTAACACTAGCCTTAGCAGTTGTTAACTGACAAAAAGAATATTCCTGTGATATTTATTGGTGATCAGTGAGACAAAAGTAACGAATGAGCTTTATTATTACCATTGTGGCTCAGTTTTAACAGTAAGAGTACTAGCACTACCAGCAGTTCTAACACTAGCTGCAATGCTGACGCTAGCTGCAATGCTAACGCTAGCTGCAATGCTAACGCTAGCTGCAGTGCTAACACTAACTGAAGTGCTTATGCTAGCAGGAATGCTAGCGCTAGCAGCAATGCTAATGCTAGTAACAGTCTAACAGTAGCCTTACATAAGTGGAAATACTTCAGTTAATTAGTTTGAATTACAAAATGGTTACTGTGTCAGCTGGTGTGCTATATTACTCTATAATTACCCTGCTGACTATAAGTTCAGTATATCATGTCGTGTGGGCTTTGTATTTCTGTTAGTCTGATAACACTGTACAGACAACTAACATATTATTTCTCGTCTTACACTTTCAGGAACTTGACTGACATCTGTGCTTTGCCTGGTAGGTGTGCACATACTGTAAGAGAAGTATACCAAAATAAAAAAATAATCTGACTTATATAAGCTGTAAAGTAATGGGTTCAATCTTTCATTCAAACTAGACCTTTTAAACACAATTTTATAATAAATACACATAAGTGCAGCTTAACAATTGGGCTAAAATATTTTTTTCGTACATTTTTGTAGTCACACTACATGTGATTAGTTAATGATTCACTCAATCATATTTGTATTAAAAAATATTATTGCTGAATTAAAATAAATATTTATTATTTTAAAAAGTGCCCAATTATGCAACTTTTTGCACATGGCAGCCAACAACAGTTTAGCTTCAATATTTGTTTTGTCCTTTTTCAGTAGTCACAATTAGTTCATACAATTACCATGTGATATAATTTTAATAAAATTATTATTTTTTTCTTCTTTTTTGTTCACAGTGTGCAGAAGAAGAACAAGGACCAGATCTCCAGTCTTCTCTGTCACATCCCAACCCCCCATCCCCTCTATCCTCTGTCCTGCTCCACCTGTTGTCTCTGCCTTCTTTCCATCTGTATTTCACCCTGTGGTTTGTGAGAAATTTTGCCAAACCAAGAATCTTATTGCGGTTTGATTTCAAAGCCGTGTCTCTCCTGCTCTGTCTGTTCTCTCTGCTAAATTTTCTCTCTACCTGTTTTTCACTCTTTGGCTTGCTGCTGAGAAATGCACAAGCCAATAAAGCAATAAAGAGTGCATATTTTGCCTCAACCTTTGAACAAACTGAACAAACAAAGAAAACTCTACGGTTTGATTTCAAAACCGTGTCTTTCCTGCTCTCTCTGTTCTCTCTGCTAAATTTTCTCTCTACCTGTTTTTCACTCTTTGGCTTGCTGCTGAGAAATGCACAAGCCAATAAAGCAATAAAGAGTGCATATTTTGCCTCAACCTTTGAACAAACTGAACAAAGAAAACTCTGCGGTTTGATTTCCAAGCCGTGTCTCTCCGGCTCTGCCTGTTCTCTCTGCTAAATTTTCTCTCTACCTGTTTTTCACTCTTGGCTTGCTGCTGAAAAATGCCAAGCCATTAAAGCAATAAAGAGTGCATATTGCCTCTACCTGAGAACAAACTGAACAAATAAAGAAAACTCTAATTCACGGTCTGATTGTGATTTCCCAGCCGTGTCTCTCCTGCTCTGTCTATTCTCTCTTCTAAATTTTCTCTCTACCTGTTTTTCATTCTGGGCTTGCTGCTAATTTGTGCCAAGCCCATAAAGAGTGCATATTATTCTCTCGACTGACAAAAAAACTGTCAAACAAACAAAGACATCTGCTTCTGAGAAATAAAAACTGAAATATAAAGACAAAGACAACATCTCCTGGTGTGTGCCACTCTTATTTTTTGAATATATTTTCTAAAGACTAAGAGAAACACAGGTGTGTAAAAATGCCAAGGAAGCAGAAAAAGTCACAAGCTGCAAAACAACGCTGGAAGAAGTTCCATGAGTTTCACAGTGTACCAACATGTGAACAAGCTGAGTGTGATTTTCCTAAGGGCTCTGCAGAAGACAGTGTGTCTGCAAAGACCAATGCTGATGGTGTCAAACAGACAGGTCAACATGTTCCTGCACATGTACAACAGGTATCCTATGCTGATGCTGTAAAGACTGGATTGCAGCATGAATTTAATGAACATCGGGTAAACCGTAGAGACCAACCTGAGGTGTCAAGTTCCCCACAGGTGGGTTATGCTGACATTGTGAAAAGAGGCCATCACAGTGATGTGGCAGGACGATCTCATTCAGAAAGAGTGAACCTTGAAAACCAGCCCTCTGTAGCACATGTCTGTGCATCTCACAGCCAGGCTCATCCTAAATATGGGGACTCCAGAAACAGTCAGTGCACATGTAACTCAATCACATTTCTTGCTTTCCTTCATGAGAATGATAACATGACTACAGCTGACCTTAATCTGCTCTTGGATAAAGGTGATGTGATGTACAAAGAGGCCAAGAAAAGATTCCCCAAGAGTATTCATTTGGCAACCGATGAGCTGCCAGACAAAGTTGATGCTCGCAGGTCTATGTATCATGTCGACATGACACAGCCTTCCCGGTATGGGACATTTGAAGAACCTCCAGAGGAGGCAGTAGATACCTTTCTCAGCTTAGAAGCAGGACTGAGCTGCCTGTTGTCAGATGTGCAGTATGCCTTACTAATTATGAGTGGATTGTGTATCGCAGTGTTCAGATCCACATCAGGCAAATATGGTTTCTTTGATCCACACTCCAGAACAGCCAGTGGTCTTCCTCTACCACTATGGTCACGTGATCGTGGTACGGCTGTGATGCTGAAATTCACACTCCTCAGTGACATGATTAAGAGGCTCCAGGATTCTTATGAAGGGATGGAGATATCACCTTCTTGTAACTATGAGCTGAAGCCTGTGCAGTTCTACAGTATGAGCACAGTCAACCTGAGTGATACCATCACAGACACACTCTGCAGACCAACAGCTGCCACTGCTGTGGCACCTACACACTCTGATACAACTGTTGATGAAGCAAACTCCTCTACTCCAAGGAGAAACACAACCACTGATCTGACTGAGAACATCTTTTGTCAAATGTCCATTTGCACGCCACTGGTGAAACAAAAAGAAGTCCACATGACTCAGTTCACATCATATGAACATCAGAATGAACCTCCTAATATACCCACAGAAGAACTATGCAGTGAATTAAATTTCCTTCCATCAAATGATGCTTTTTCATGTCAATCAAATGCTGCAATAACAAATGTTGCTGCCTGTGATCTTTCTGATATAGTTTTAAAAAAACTGAAAAAAGTTAATAAACAACAAAGGCACAAAATGAAAAGAAGATTAATGGCATCAGAGAAACCCAGAAATCAGAGAAAAGAAAACCAAAAAAGGAAAGAACGACAAAAGTATGCTTCAAATAAAGATTACAAAGAAAAGAAAAAATCTTGCACAAGCACGGCATATAAAAACAATCCTGAAGTTAGACAGAAACAACAACAGTATGTTAAAAGACGTTACTGTGAGAATGGAGAATTCAGACAAAAACAACAACAGTATGTTAAAAGACGTTACTGTGAGAATGGAGAATTCAGACAAAAACAACAACAGTATGTTAAAAGACGTTACTGTGAGAATGCAGAATTCAGACAGAAACAACAACAGTATGTTAAAAGACGTTACTGTGAGAATGCAGAATTCAGACAGAAACAACAACAGTATGTTAAAAGACGTTACTGTGAGAATGCAGAATTCAGACAGAAACAGCAACAGTATGTTAAAAGACGTTACTGTGAGAATGCTAAAGTTAGACAGAAACAAAAACAATATATTAAAAGACGTTACTGTGAGAATACTGATTTCAGAGAGGAGAAAAAAAGCTATATCACTAAAAGGTATCGAGAAAACCCAGAATTCAGAGAGAGACAGAGACAACTGATGAAACAACTAATGCGAGTCAGGTATCAAAGTAATCTTGCATTCAGGATTATGCACAACATGAGATGTGCCATGAAAATAAAAAGGAAATACAGATGGGTGAACAGACAAACCCAAGAGAGTGACAACAGTGTGATCAACGAGGCCATATCTGTGTTCAAATCACAAATCAAAGTTGGACCATCATATCCATGTACCGTATGTTTCAAGGCTTCATTTCCAAACCAAGTACGACCCTGCACAAGGTCAAATTATGTCAAAAACCCACATGTGGTTGCAACATGTTTGACAGGAAAGTTTGTTCATGTTTGTGAGGAAAACTGCAGAAATGAGCAGTGCAATGTGCCTGATGAGAGAAAGAGAGAGTGGATTTGTCACACCTGCCACAATCATCTTAAACATGGATCCATGCCAGCACTTGCTGTTGCCAATAAACTGGAGCTTGCTGATATTCCACCTGAACTGTCTGATCTCAACATACTGGAGAGACATCTCATAGCCAAGTGCATACCATTTGCAAAGATTATTCCTCTTCCCAAAGGCAGACAGAGAGCAATTAGAGGAAATGTGGTCTGTGTCCCATCAGAGGTACAGGAAACGGTTGAAGCATTGCCTCGATTGAGAATTAATTCTCAGGTGATGAGAGTTAAACTGAAGAGACGCTTGTCTTACAAAGGTCATCAGCTGTTTCAGACTGTAAGCTGGTCTAAACTTGTGCAAGCACTGCATAAACTCAAGCAGATTCATCCACAGTATAAGGATGTGAGCATCAGAGATGATGCTGAGCTGTGTGATCCAACACTTCCTGATGAAGATGATGATGATGATGATGATGAAAACATGAATAAGGACGATTATGATGAGGCTGATTTAATGGAAATTGACAGCTGTGAGAAAAATGCACTGAGTGAAGCACAAAATAAAAATGAACAAGATATTGACATGTTTCCCTGTGATGGTGAACAACCATGTGAACAGATGAGAGATGATTCAGAGCAAGCAGATGGACTGACTAATGGTGGTTTTGCACTCGAGTCCTGTTTGCAGCCCCCTGATGTGGCTGAGGAGATATTATGTTTCAGTGAAGGAATCTACTCTGTTGCTCCTGCAGAGAGAAACAATCCAATAAGTTTTTTCAAAACACCTAAACTGGAGGCCATGGCCTTCCCTGTGCAGTTTCCTACAGGCCAAAACACACTGGATGAAAGAAGGCTGATCAAAGTATCCCCCAGTGGGTATTTCAAATCAAGGCTTTTCTGCATTGATGATCGTTTTGCCAAAGACACAAACTATTTGTTCTTTGCACAGTTTGTGACTGAAATACACTTGGCTACTTCCAGCATGACAATACAATTAAGGAAGGCAAAGCCTCTGACCAGAGATGGGAGAAAAATAACCTCAGGCATGCTGCAAGATAAACATGAGGTGGAGAAACTGGTGCGAAATAAAGACGCAGTGAGATTCATGCAGCCTCTGAGAGGAACCCCAGCCTATTGGGAGAAAACCACAAGAGATCTTTTTGCCATGATCAGACAGTTGGGAACTCCCACGTTCTTTTGCACATTCTCAGCTGCTGAAATGCGCTGGCCCGAAGTGATTGAGGCAATAACAAGGCAGCAAGGTGAACAAGTCAATTTTGAAGGACTCGACTGGTCAGCAAAGTGTGACATCCTGAGAAGCAATCCTGTCACAACAATGCGCATGTTTGACAAGAGAGTTGAAGCATTATTCAGAGATTTACTCTTATCTCCTGCAGAGCCACTTGGCAAAGTCATTGACTACTTTTACAGAGTCGAGTTTCAGCACAGAGGAAGCCCACACATACACTGCCTCCTGTGGGTAGAAGGTGCTCCTGTGTTTGAGGATGATGATGATCAAACTGTTGTTGATTTTATAAACAAATACATCACAGCTCAGCTGCCTGATCCACATAAACAACCTGAACTGTACAAGAAAGTTACAGAAGTGCAAAAACACAGTAAGAACCACACAAAGACGTGCTTTAGGAGTTTAAGCTCTGGGTGCCGTTTTGGTTTTCCTAAACCACCCTGCAATGAGACAATGATCACAAGACCCAGTGAGGATGATGAACTGGAGGTAGAAACAGCAAAGAACAAGCTCAGACCACTGAACCAGCTGCTGAATGAGCCTGAAACTGCTTCCATGAGTTTAGAGCAACTCTTGGCAAGATGCAAGTTGACACATGCAGAATATGAGAGATACCTGAATAAAATGAACACAAGGAGTACGATCGTACTAAAGCGTGATCCAAAAGACTCTTGGATAAACAGCTATAATCCACATCTGCTTGAAGCTTGGAACAGTAATATTGACATAAGCTTTGTTCTAGATGCTTTTGGCGCTGCAAATTATTTAATGAAATATATATCAAAAAAAGAGGGCGGGCTATCTGAGTACCTGAAAACTGTCATTGAGAGCTCCCATAAAGACAGTGTAAATGAGTGCGATGAAATGAGAGCCGTCATGCAGGCATATTCAAAGAAGCGAGAGATCAGTGCGCAGGAGTGTGTTGCTCGTGCATGTGGTCTTCACATGAAGCAATCTTCACGGGCTGTAATATTCATACCAACTGATGATAATCCAGTGAAAATGAGTCGTCCCCTGTCAGTTCTGGACAACACAACACCTGAGTCTTCCAATGTTTGGATGACATCTTTGAATGACAAGTATAAAGCCAGACCTGAAACACCAGAGTATGAGGAGATGTGCATGGCAGACTTTGCTGCTACTTGCAGGATTGTCTATGGCCAACAGACAAAAGGTAAAGATGTTTTGCCCCTTCTCAATGAGATGGGATTTGTGCAAAGGCGCAAAAATGATAAGCCTGCTATCATCAGATTTCACCGCTGCTCACAAGAAAAACATCCAGAGCAATATTATGGAAGACTGCTTAAACTGTACCTTCCTCATCGTTCAGACAACAAACTGAAAACGCCATCGTTGCCAACCTATCAGGCTTTCTATGGTGCTGGCTGTGTACAGCTACCAGGTACTGACCGTCTTGAGTACGTGCAACACATTGTCAAAAGAAACAGAGAGAAATATGAGAAAAACAGTGAGGAGATCGAGAGCGCTGTTGAGGAATATGAGCAGAACAGAGGTGTGACTGACGAATGGTGTAATCTGGCACCTGAATCAGATCTTGTAAGGTTGCCACTTGTTGAACAAGAAAGAGAGCAAGAAAATGAAAATGAACAGGAAGATGTTCCCGACTACAGCCGTCAGGCTGATGCTTCAACAGAAGTCAGAGCCATCAGGGAACCCCCTGCTATTGATCCCACTTTGTTACGTCAGATGTTTCAGAATCTGAATAAGAAGCAAGCCTGCATATTTTATGCAGTTAGAGACTGGTGCATTAAAAGAGTCTGTGCTCTAAATCCAGGGCAGTTCTTCTTTTATATTAATGGTGGTGCTGGAACAGGAAAATCACATCTTATCAAATGCATCTACTCAGAAGCATCTAAGATACTGAGCAAAGTGCCCAGATATGCAGACGATGTTGACATATCAAAACCCACTGTCCTGTTAACTGCTTTCACTGGGACTGCAGCATTTAACATTTCTGGAACAACACTGCATTCTCTACTCAAACTCCCTAGAAGCTTAAAACCTCCCATTCAGGGACTTGGCAATCAGCTGGATGAAGTCAGATCAGAACTTTTGAATGCTGAAATAATCGTCATTGACGAAGTGTCTATGGTGTCAAGACATCTCTTTGCATATGTAGATGCAAGACTCAAACAGATCAAAGGGACTCGGAGACCCTTTGGAGGCATGTCAGTCATTGCTGTTGGAGACTTCTATCAGCTACCCCCAGTGCGACAGTCGAAACCTCTCTGTGTGCACGACCCGTCCGAGATCGACCTGTGGCGGGAGCATTTTCAGATGATCACTCTGACTGAGATTATGCGTCAGAAAGATGATGTTGTCTTTGCTGAGATGCTGAACAGAATCCGTGTGAAAGGAAAGTTGGATGTGCTTTGTGAAGCAGATAGAAATTTGTTGTCACAGGCCATAACTGAACCAGCCCATTGTCCGACTGATGCGTTGCACATTTTTGCAACTAACAAAGAAGTGGATGCACACAACTCTGCAACACTGGGTCTGCTCCACACTCATATCATTGACATCCATGCAGATGATTATAGAAAGGATCCTAGAACTGGCAGAATGGCACTACAAGACAGACCATTGAAAGGAGGTAAAAACGAGTTACCAGACACACTGAAAGTTGCAGAAGGAGCTCGTGTCATGCTCACCAGAAACATTGACATACAAAATGGTTTGGTTAATGGAGCTTTTGGAAAACTACTTAGAGTAGTTTACTCTGAAAATGACCAACACATCATCAAGCTTGGACTTAAAATGGATAATGAGACATCTGGAAAGAATAACCGAACACCAGCAGACGACATGGTGTACATTGAGAGAGCAGAGGAGAATCTGAAGCAGAAAGGAGTGGTACGAAGACAGTTCCCAGTGATGCTGGCCTTTGCATGTACAATACATAAGGTACAGGGTATGACAACCACATCAGCTGTTGTCTCTCTTAAGAGCATTTTTGAGCCCGGCATGGCCTACGTAGCTGTCAGTAGAGTGACGTCTCTCAGTGGACTGTATCTTCTTGATATGGAGGAGAAAAAAATATTCACCAATCCAGAAATCACTGCAGCACTTGAGAACATGAGACAAGCCAACCTTGATGACATGATGCCTCTTCTACATGTGAGACAAACACTGAGCAGGTCAGAGGTTTTCACCATTGTTCATCATAATACAGAGGGACTGCCAGCTCACATTAATGACATCAAGAGTCACCATGAATTGTGTCTAGCAGATGTTTTGTGCCTAACAGAAACACACCTGCGGGGCTCTTTTGTCGCAGAGAGTCTCCACTTGGAAAATTACAATTTGTTCAAACGCAACAGACACCTGTCCTACACAAACTTTCCCCAGATGGCAAACAGAAGTGGTGGTGGAGTTGCTGTTTATGTGAAGAGTGACATTCAAGTGCATGAAAAACAGTACATCCATAATGTAACTGACCTTGAATTTCTGGCTTTAAAGGTTGAAGCACCAGTCAGTACTCTGATTGCAGTTGTGTACAGACCTCCAGACTACACTCTGAGGCCATTCCTGAAAAACCTGGTAAGCCTATTAGACTCATTAGAGATCATGGACTGTCATCCCATCATAGTGTGTCGTGATTTTAATGAGAATGTTTTATCCAGTGCAAACAAACCAATCCTGGAGCTGTTTGAGTCTAGGGGATACGCACAGGTCATCACTGCCCCTACCACAGAGAAGAACACACTGCTTGACCTAATTTTCATTTCTCAGCCAGAGCGATGTCTCCATTCTGGAGTCATGAAGACCTACTATAGTTACCATGACCCTGTATACTGTGTATTGTCCTGTGATGATTCATGATCTAGATCTTTGACTACAGTAAGTAATTTCTATATTTTTGAATGACTTAAGAAAGTAGAGCGATATTTAAAAGTTGACTTAAGAAAAAGCGCCCTGCATTGCAATATAATGTTTCAATTGTCTACATAAAATACAATTAAATGAATTAAGTAATGATATCAGTAAAAGATGACAATTTTATGTATTACAGAAAATCTAAAAATCAGAAATCTATGAATGTCAGAAAAATCAAATATAGCAGTTTAAAACAAACAGTGTAGGCATATCCTCTCTGCAGCCAGGCTTCAAAATCCTGCCAGGCTGCCCCAGTCTCACTGTGGCTGGGAGGGAGGGAGGGTGGACCAGAGGATTGCCCACACAACAAATAAATGTTCAACAGCTTCTTCATTGTTTCTGAGAGAACAACACAGACTAAAGGTTGCTTTAAAAAAAAATAAAAAAAATAAAAATAAAAATCTAATTACAGCAATAATGACAGTTAAGCCAGTTTATCTGTGCCTCTATTTTGAAATAATATTTACAAAAATGTTATTGATTTCAGTTTATTATAATCTTTAAACTTTTTCAAAAGTATATGATTATATTTTTGGACAAATCTTTCAATGAAACATACATTTTTATGAGCTTTTATCATGTTTCAGCCAGTGCATTTATCAGGGTGGGTCTGGGTCTGGGATGATAAATGCACTGGCTGATAACTGCGCATTTCTGGCCAGAAATGTTTCAGCAGTGTTACATATGCACTACATATGTTAAACTTGCTTTTTGTTACCAGTTGATACCCTACATTTGTATAGACATTGGGTGGTGTGAGGCTGGGGAGTTGAGTGGAGTGGGTAGGTGGGAGTTGAATGTGGGGGGGTACGGTGGGAGGTTGTTAGGTTTCTTTTCTTTCTTTTTTTTTGTTAAGAGAGACACAGTCCTCCTGTGTCTTCTCCAAGCTTCACATGGTAAATCCAACAGTGTGAAGCACATAGCAGCCAGAAACTGTAATGCCACAGATCAGAGAGGCTTCATCATCACCATCTTCGCCGTACGATCAGAGCATGAGACTTCACATCTGGAGCACAGAAGAGATTCTGTGATAAGTCCTCCTTCTAGCTTGTCCCACAAGCAGTCGGTGAGATTTACTCACAACAAAAAGGGTTAATGACATTATTTTCATGATAACATGTATTAATTCTTTGTAAAGTGTTTAAATTGTGTTTTCACTTGACCTTAGGAGTGTTATTTTGAGTGTATTTTAATATCTGTACTCAGGTGTTTCCCTCTGTGATCCATCCCCTTCAGAGCTGAGACACTCAGGACTGAACAGACTGCACAGTTTCTGTGACCGAGCCTCCAAAACACCTTCTTTGAAACCACACATGATAGAAGGGCTTTATATTTGCAGCAGCACTACTAAAGGTATTCAGTTTATTACAGGATGTGTTTGTTTCTTAGGACCAGCTCTAAGTGCACACTACCTAACATATACACCTTTCTGTTCATTACAAACCAACTACTCTGGATCATATGGCCAGTCGGCAGGAATGTTGCTGCAGGAAAACATCCCTGCAGATCACCATCATTGTCAGACTGACTGTGCCTCCTCTGTGCAGTGTCAAGATCCTCCCTAAATGAGTGTGTAAGTTCATTATTTTATTCCCTATGACAAGACAAGTATCACTGATATTTACATTTACAACTACATATGTTCCTGTTTTCTGCTCTTCTTTTAAAGTCCTCAGCTATCCTGCTTCTGTGCTGCTTGCCACACATCAAACACTGGCCGGATGACAGGGAGGATCCACTCTGAAGTCACTGGACATGATGAGGATCATCTGGGACTTTATAGTTTCACAGAAATGTTGTGCTCTTTGATTACAGGTTTTAAATGGACATAATGACTGCCTCTCTCTGATCTGACAGGCTAAAGGATTGTTTTCATTGTTAGTGCTCTGTACAGTGTATGCTTATTTAATATTTCATCACAGAGCAAACCTTTATTTATTTAACATATTTTTATTTTGTTTTAATGTTGAATTAACTGTGGGGATTTTTTTAAGTGGGCACTCGGGATGTCATATGACCAGAAATGTGGTAACTGGAATTCAACAGTATGTAAAGAAAGAATCTGCTAAGAACATAACACACACAAAAAACCCCAAGAGAACTCAAATTCATTCCATGTAATCCAATCTAAAACATTTTAAACTGCTGAACAGCAACACAAACAGTGTTAAAGAAACAGTGTTAACAGAATAATTATGATGAGTTTGTACCAAAGTTTCAGGTCACATGGCACACCTAGTGTGTAGTGTGGGGTATCAGCTGGTAAGTATAGGTTTTTTCATATTTGTGTCCTTAGAGTTCAGATAGATAAAGCCTTGTGTATAATAATTAGTCATAACCACAACTCAAAGTCAGGGACTAACTAAATTTGGGACTTCGTGTCTGAGCCCAGGTTAAAACACAGTGTTAAAAAGCATTTAGTGGCATGGCTGAACAATGCTGTAAACTAATGATACTTATTTATCCATGTTCACAAAAAGGACTAATGTGTTCATTTGATTATTTGTATGTGTTAAACTGTGTCACCACCTTAGGCTTTCGTTTGAGTTCACTCAAAAATCTCTATACAGTTCTCTTTTACCACTGTGTGGACACTGTTTACAATAAAACATAAAAAAGAATGAGTAATAAAAAGATGTGTAGACAGATCAGTGGATTCAGTAGACCAATATTAACAGCTGTTAAGCCATGTTCTACGAAACAAACACAATTTAAAGGTTCAGGATTGTGGTTTTAAAAGTTGGATTTTCATGTATTTCATATGTTGCTTATTATTTTTATTTGGTTATTTAATTTAGTTATTTTTATTTATTCTCCTGTTAAGTGTTTAACAAAAAAAGCTAATTTAATTTCAATTTTATTTGTTTATTATTTGGTAATTTGTTCTTTAAGAATCGAGTCTGTGCCAAAAACTAAAGTTGAACAGACACATGACAGGATCAGATTATTAACACCTTAAAACATTGCAAACGTCTCTTTTTAAAATGATTTTTATTTTTATTCTATTTCGAAAAAAAAAACATTTGTTGAATTAATTTAAGTCCTTTTCAGAAAGAAGCTGTACAATATGACTTAAGATTTTTATGTTATTTTCTATGATATACAAAACAAATTGATGTATGTAATGCCATTAAACATGATATACACATATGTATATGTCTGAAAAACATTATGCTGTATATTAAAGCTTGTATTTTCTCCAGCATGTTTGTTCATCTTTTCAGTTCAATTCAACAAATTTGTTTTTACATTTATTTTTATTATTTTTTTATGAATTAGAGATTTATAATACATAATTCCACTCTTTAAGTGATTAGAAGAATATGAACTTTTGTTATTCATTCAGAGGTTTTCTGACTAAATTTTCTTTTGTCATTACTCATCTTTTTCTAATTTACATTTTGAACATGTTCAGCTATTTTCCAACTTCTTCTGTGTGAAAATCAGCTTTCAAAAGTTCTGCACTTTTGTTTTCAGGTTAAAAATTCTGTATTTTCCAGCTAATTCAGCATTTTTAGCTTAATATTCAGTAATGATTTCATTTCAGTGCATACATTCAGATTCAAGCATTCACACTGCAGTTTCTTCAGAAAATGCACTTTCTAGTTAGTGTGAATGCTTGTAAAAGCATTCACAGTATTGTTCTTCTAATCTTTATTCTTCTATTATATTATTTTTATATATTCCGTACGTTTTTTGTACTCTATCTCCTTCAAAACCGTTCAACTTAGAAAAACCATTCAAACACCGTTAGATTCCTCTTCTTTTGGACATGACTGCTTGTATTTTTCTCATTTTTAACATTTATATTTTTAAAATTATTCAACTTTTTTCAACAAAAATTTCCCATGTATTTCAATGGGGAGACCCTTCAAATTCTCCTTCAAGTTACTCCTCTTTAAACTGTATCTACTTCCACATACATTGACGTAGAGCCACCATTCAAACTTTAAAACGAAGACAAGACATTCAACTATTCAACTTGTATTTATCTTTTCAATATCTATTATACTTTTTCTTCAGTTCCAGTTTAAGTTTCATGATGTTTTTTCAGCCGTTTCAGAGTTTATAATGGGTGTGTATGGGACGGAATGTTGGGGCTTGAGTGAGACAGCTCAACTGGTAGAGTGAAAGGAGCAAAAAAATTAATCTTAAAATCTTTTTTAAAACTGCTGCTGTGTCCGCAGCGTTTGCTCTACAGGTATGATTTTACCCTCAAAACGTAGCCATCGCTGTCCTCTTTCATCCAGTGTGTTTACTATTGTCCTAGGTGTTATGGTGCTTTCATAAATGTCACCAATGCACAGCCTACTCCCTCCAACTCTTCCATAGACTCCAATGTTAAAATGGCTCAGAAGGTTCGTTTGAAAATCAGAAGAGCATGGTGTCTTTACACTGTCACCACGTCCATATAATAAACTCCACAGGCATGAAAACTGAGAATTCGGTAGACTAGACATTGCTGCCGCTCACGGTGAAAGGATTTTGTCAATACGACATGTACTTTTCATTTGGGAACGATTTGTTTGGGGCTGACTTTTCTGTTCATTTTAAGCAGCAAAAGTGAGGTGCATGTCTGTGTGCGTGTGTACTGAGCCATTGGGTGCAGTCACTATAGCAACCAGGCTCACACCTGCCTGCCTAACGAGCTCTGTCTCTCACTGTGCCAAGATTCATCTTAAACACTTCTCTTTCAACTGCTGCTGTGTCCACAGTGTTTCCTCTACAGCCATCATTTTACCCTCGAAACGTCGCCGTCGTTGTTCTCTTTCCAACAGCGTGTCTTTCAAACCTCAGACATTTAAACTTTTTAAACTTTATGGATCCAAGTGGAGGGATCACATTTTAGTCATTCAGTGATTCAAAGAATATGAACTTTTAATATTCATTCAGATGTTTTTTGACTTTGAATCTTAGGTTTTTCTAATTTACATTTAAAACATTTTCAGCTCTTTTCCAACTTCTTCTGTGTAAAAATCAGCTTTCAAAGGTTCTGCACTTTTGTTCTCAGGTTAAAAATTCTGTTTTTTCCAGCTCATTCAACATTTTTAGGTTAATATTAATTCATTTCAGTGCATACATTCAGATTCAAGCATTCACACTGCAGTTTCTTCAGAAAATGCACTTTCTAGTTATTAGTGTGAATGCTTGTAAAAGCATTCACAGTATTGTTGTTGTAATCTTTATTCTATTTAGTGTGAATGCTTGTAAAAGCATTCACAGTATTGTTGTTGTAATCTTTATTATTCTATTTTATTATCTATTCCGTACGTTTTTTGTACTCCTACTCCTTCAAAACCGTTCAACTTAGAAAAACCATTCAAACACCGTTAGATTCCTCTTCTTTTGGAATGGTGTGCTTCTATTTTTCTCATTTTTAACATTTATATTTTTAATTTTATTTAACTTTTTTCAACAAAAATTTCCCATGTATTTCAATGGAGAGACCCTTCAAATTCTCCTTCAACTCACTCATTTTTAAACTCTTACTACTTCCACATACGCTGACATAGAGCCACCATTCAAACTTTAAAACGAAGACAAGACATTCAACTATTCAACTTGTATTTATCTTTTCAATATCTATTATACTTTTTCTTCAGTTCCAGTTTAAGTTTCATGATGTTTTTTCACCCGTTTCAGAGTTTATAATGGGTGTGTATGGGACGGAATGTTGCCGCTAGAGTGAGACAGCTCAACTGCTACAGTGAGAGAAGCAAAAAAATTAATCTTAAAATATTTTCTTAAAACTGCTGCTGTGTCCGCAGCGTTTCGTCTACAGGTATGATTTTACCCTCAAAACGTAGCCATCGCTGTCCTCTTTCATCCAATGTGTTTACTATTGTACTAGGTGTTATGGTTCTTTCATAAATGTCACCAAAGCACAGCCTACTCCCTCCAACTCTTCCATAGACTGTAATGTTAAAATGGCTCAGAAGGTTCGTTTGAAAATCAGAAGAGCATGGTGTCTTTACACTGTCACCACGTCCATATAATAAACTCCACAGGCATGAAATCCGAGAATTAGGTAGACTAGACATTGCTGCCGCTCACGGTGAAAGAATTTTGTCAATATGACTTGTACTTTTCATTTGGGAGCGATTTGTTTCGGCCAGACTTTTCTGTTCATTTTAAGCAGCAAAAGTGAGGTGCATGTCTGTGTGTGTGTGTATGGAGCCATTGGGTGCAGTCACTATAGAAACCAGGCTCACACCTGCCTGCCTAACGAGCTCTGTCTCTCACTGTGCCAAGATTCATCTTAAACACTTCTCTTTCAACTGCTGCTGTGTCCACAGTGTTTGCTCTACAGCCATCATTTTACCCTCAAAACGTCGCCATCGTTGTTCTCTTTCCAGCACCGTGTCTTTCAAAGCTCAGACATTTAAACTTTTTAAACTCTGTGGATCCAAGTGGAGGGATCACATTTTAGTCATTCAGTTAATCAAAGAATATGAACTTTTTATATTTATTCAGATGTTTTCTGACGCTAAATTTTCTTTTCTCATTACTTAGGTTTTTCTAATTTACATTTAAAAGACTTTCAGCTATTTTCCAACTTCTTCTTTGTGCACTTCAGCTTTTAGCAGTTTAGCACTTTTGTTTTCAGGTTAAAAATTCAGTTTTTTTTTCTCTCATTCAACATTTTTAACTTAAATTCAGCAATTAATTCATTTCAGTGCATACATTCAGATTCAAGCATTCACACTGCAGTTTCTTCAGAAAATGCACTTTCTAGTTTATTATTATTATCTATTCCGTACGTTTTTTGTACTCCTACTCCTTCAAAACCGTTCAACTTAGAAAAACCATTCAAACACCGTTAGATTCCTCTTCTTTTGGACATGACTGCTTCTATTTTTCTTATTTTTAACATTTATATTTTTAATTTTATTCAACTTTTTTCAACAAAAATTTCCCATGTATTTCAATGGGGAGACCCTTCAAATCCTCATTCAACTTACTCATTTTTAAACTCCTACTACTTCCACATACGTTGACATAGAGCCACCATTCAAACTTTAAAACGAAGACAAGACATTCAACTATTCAACTTGTATTTATCTTTTCAATATCTTTTATACTTTTTCTTCAGTTCCAGTTTAAGTTTCATGATGTTTTTTCAGCCGTTTCAGAGTTTATAATGGGTGTGTATGGGACGGAATGTTGGGGCTTGAGTGAGACAGCTCAACTGCTACAGTGAGAGAAGCAAAAAAATTAATCTTAAAATCTTTTTTAAAACTGCTGCTGTGTCCGCAGCGTTCGCTCTACCGGTCTGATTTTACCCTCAAAACGTAGCCATCGCTGTCCTCTTTCATCCAATGTGTTTACTATTGTACTAGGTGTTATGGTTCTTTCATAAATGTCACCAAAGCACAGCCTACTCCCTCCAACTCTTCCATAGACTTTAATGTTAAAATGGCTCAGAAGGTTCGTTTGAAAATCAGAAGAGCATGGTGTCTTTACACTGTCACCACGTCCATATAATAAACTCCACAGGCATGAAAACCGAGAATTAGGTAGACTAGACTTTGCCGGTGCTCAAGGTGAAAGAATTTTGTCAATACGACTTGTACTTTTCATTTGGGAACGATTTGTTTCGGCCTGACTTTTCTGTTCATTTTAAGCAGCAAAAGTGAGGTGCATGTCTGTGTCCGTGTGTATGGAGCCGTTGGGTGCAGTCACTATAGCAACCAGGCTCACACCTGCCTGCCTAACGAGCTCTGTCTCTCACTGTGCCAAGATTCATCTTAAACACTTCTCTTTCAACTGCTGCTGTGTCCACAGTGTTTGCTCTACAGCCATCATTTTACCCTTAAAACGTCGCCATCGTTGTTCTCTTTCCAGCACCGTGTCTTTCAAAGCTCAGACATTTAAACTTTTTAAACTCTGTGGATCCAAGTGGAGGGATCACATTTTAGTCATTCAGTTAATCAAAGAATATGAACTTTTTATATTTATTCAGATGTTTTCTGACGCTAAATTTTCTTTTCTCATTACTTAGGTTTTTCTAATTTACATTTAAAACATTTTCAGCTATTTTCCAACTTCTTCTTTGTGCACTTCAGCTTTTAGCAGTTTAGCACTTTTGTTTTCAGGTTAAAAATTCAGTTTCTTTTTCTCTCATTCAACATTTTTAACTTAAATTCAGCAATTAATTCATTTCAGTGCATACATTCAGATTCAAGCATTCACACTGCAGTTTCTTCAGAAAATGCACTTTCTAGTATTTTATTGTGTGGATGCTTTAAGGCATCCACACTATTGTTTTCCTGTTTCTCTTTATTGTGTGGATGCCCTAAAGGGCTTACACACTATTGAGTTCCTGTTTCTCTTTATTCTTTATTGTGTGGATGCCCTAAAAGGGCTTCCACACTATTGAGTTCCTGTTTCTCTTTATTGTGTGGATGCCCTAAAGGGCTTCCACACTATTGTTTTCCTGTTTCTCTTTATTCTTTATTATTATTCTTCTAGTTGCTTCCGTACACTTTTTGGCACTCAACTACTCCCACAGTTTTTGTGCTATTTTCACCGTTCAAACTTTAAAAAATTCTGCTGTTTCTGCTAATGCCGGCTATGACTTTTGGTGCTCATAACTTCTATACTTTTTGAGATATTGAATTTTTTTTGCAATATTTTTTGCCCATTTCTGCCATATTATCAGTGGCCTCACTAATTTTCCTTGCCGGGTTGACCTGTGTTTTAGCTCAGTGAGATGAGCATCCGTTCTCAGACTGGGAGACCCGGGTTCAAATCCCGCTTATGGCAACATTTCTTTCAATTAACAGTTGAACTTTTTTAACTCTATTCAACACAAATTTCAACTTTTTCACCCCTTTTCATCGAAATTTTCAGGGTTTTTTTTTTTACCACTTTTCAGCACAAATCCCAGCTTTTTCAGCTGTTTTCAGCAAAAATCTCTTTTCAGCAGAATTCTGAAAAGACTTCTGCAGAACTCTTTTCAGCAGAAATTCTGCTGATTGAACTCTTTGCAGCAAAATTTTCAGAATTTTCACCTCTTATCAGCACAAATCTCAGCTTTTTTCAGAAAAAAACTCTTTTGAGCAGAAATTCTGCTGATTCATCTCTTTCCACTGCAACTTTTTGCTTCTTTACCTCTTTTCAGCAGAAATTCTGCTGATTCACCTCTTTTCTGCAAAATTTTCAGCCTTTTCACCTCTTATCAGCACAATTCTCAGCAGCTTCTGCTCATTTCAGCAAAATTGTCAGTCTCTCCACCTATTCCTTGTCAGAATGAGTTTGGCTCAGTGAGTTGAGTGACTGCCTTGAGACCAGGAGGGCCAGGTTTGAATCCTGCTTAGGGTGACTTTTTTTTTTCACCACCATACAACTTTTTGCAACTTTTCAGCTTTTTCAGCTTTTCAGCAGACAGCTTCAGCGTTAAGGCATCCACACAGCATTTTCGCAGGAAATGCAAATTTTTCTAGTTCTTTATTATTCCTCTAGTTGCTTCCGTACACTTTTTGGCACTTAACTACTTCCTCAGTTTTCAGCCGATTTTCTCAGTTCAAACTCTGAACTGTTCAGCTCTTTCTGCTAATGATGGCTATGACTTTTGGTGTATATTACTATTATACTTTTTAAAATATTACACTTTTTTCCTTTAATTTGTCCCATTGAAATGAATGGAAAACTTCCACAACTCTGCTAAAACTTGCTTGGTTTTGAAATTTAACTGCTTCCTCATACTTTCACCTAGAAACTCCATTCAAACTTTAAAATGTTCTCAGATTATTGGGCTATTCCTGTGTGATTCAGCTTTTTCAGATCTTCTACCGTTTTAATTTTATACCTCTTTAAGTTTTCAGTTGCAAAATTGTGATTTTTCAGAAAATACATGCGTTGCTATGGTTGCTATGCAATTAACTCAGAGTGTGTGCTGGTCTGTTCTGAATTTTCTCTTCATGTCTGAACAACTTCTTACTACTTGCTCAATTTCCACTCAACCTCCACAAATTATACATCAAAACGTAGGTATTTTTGCCTGCTTTCAGACAATGTTACTATATTTATTGTGAGATTTACCGTTTTTTCGCAATTTGCCTCGAAGTGACACATAGTCTGGTTACTTCCCATTCAAAGTCTATAGGGAGGTTTTGAAATTCAGAGCTGAAATTCTGTAACAGGAGGCATTTTGAAATCGCCATATTTCCTTAACAAAGCAAAGTTAGGACATGAGGCTTGTGCCAATATATCTTCAGACACTCCTGACACTCACAGTGGAAGCAGTTTTTACATTCATCTTACCGTTGAGCCATAAATTACGTTTGTTTGAGGGGTGGAAATCTGTCCTCCTCTCAGTTCTCACACTCTGAAAATGAAGCCGTTTCTTCTCTCGTCATATCTCCGCGACGGAGGTACAAAGAGCTATGTAAATCACAGTCAAAATACACCAAAGTCCGCTGATTCACCCAGTACAAGAATTATTCTGCTAGCCCTCCTAGTTTTTGAGTTACACGACGTTTTGTAACTCCAAAAAACGGCGCTTTTCGCCTCTCACCGCGATCTATTTCTGATTGCTGATCTATTTGTTTTTCAGCCGCCCGCCCCCTTGCCAGGTGGCGCAATCAGTAATGACACGGCTCTGCACCTCAAAGGTCCTGGGTTCAATCCCACCTTGCTTCAACATTTTTTTTTCATTACAAATTTAAACACTATCACAGACCTGTCATTTATATTGATCATTTATCACAATTCTGCAAAGTTTCATAATTTTAGCAGCTTTTCTAATATAGACCGAAATACATACAAGTACACAGCCTAATGAAGCACACAGAGGCAGTAGCTCTGATTGGTGAATTTGAGCAGAATCAGGTTGTTCTTTCATTTCATTTCTTTATTTATTTCACACATGGTTCATCGTGTTTCTTTTTCTACATACAGAACCTTCTGCCTCTTTTCAGCACAAATTCTGCCTCTTTTCAGCAGAAATTCTGCTCATTCACCTCTTTTCAGCGCAACGTTCTGCTTCTTTGCCTCTTTTCAGCAGAAATTCTGCTCATTCACCACTTTTCAGCGCAACGTTCTGCTTCTTTGCCTCTTTTGTGCAGAAATTCTGCTGATTCATCTCTTTTCTGCAAAATTTTCAGCCTTTTCACCTTTTTCAATGCTTTCATCTTTTTCAAATCATAGAGTTAAAATCAAAATATAGTATTTTTACCAAAGCATTGTATTTGTACGGAGTACAGTATTTCTGCCAAATCATAGAATTACTGTAATTTCATAGTATTTTGAGGAATCCCTTTTGTTATAGTATTACTTCTAAGTCATAGTATTTCTGCTTTGTCATAGTATTTGTACTGAAACATAGTATTTCTGCCAAATCATAGTATTACTGCTATTTCATAGTATTTGAGTGAAATTACAGTGTTTCTGCAAAAACATTGTATTTCTGCTACTGTATTTCCGCTGTATTACGTAGTGGCAAAGTAGGAGGCTGACTGTTACTAAGTGCATCAGTGTACATAGGTCATCTCTTGTGTTGGAGTGCCCTCTTGTGGCGCCTTTTGGGTAGTGCCTTACTAAATGTGAAAATGTGAACACTGCAAAGAAGTGGTATCAGACTGGTTTGTAGTGGAGGAATTTGTTGCCAGTTTCTTTCATCTTTAATCCGTATTCATGTTGTAATGTAGTAGTACCACAATATGGTAGAAACACTATGTTTTGGCACAAATACTTTGATTTGGTATACTTTAGCTTCTTCACCCCTTTTCAGCACAAATTCCAGCTTTTTTGGCTGTTTTCAGAAAAAAAAACTCTTTTCAGCAGAAACTCTGCTGATTCATCTCTTTTCAGCGCAAGTTTCTGCTTCTTTGCCTCTTTTATGCAGAAATTCTGCTGATTCACCTCTTTTCTGCAAAATTTTCAGCCTTTTCAGCTCTTATCAGCACAATTCTCAGCCGCTTCTGCTCATTCCACCATAATTGTCAGTCTTTCCATCTCTTTCCTCGTGAGAGTGAGTTTGGCACAGTGAGATGAGTCTCTGCCTTGAGCCCAGAAGGGCCAGGTTCGAATCCTCCTCAGGGAGGCATTTTTTTTTCACACCACCATAAACTTTTTGCAACTTTTCATCTTTTTCAGCTTTTCAGCAGACAGCTTCAGCGTTAAGGCATCCACACAGCATTTTCGCAGGAAATGCAAATTTTCTAGTTCCACTATATTATTCTAGTTGCTTCCGTACACTTTTTGGCACTTAACTACTCCTTCAGTTTTCAGCCGATTTTCGCCATTCAAACTTTAAAAAATTCTGCTCTTTCTGCTAATGTCGGCTATGACTTTTGGTGCTCATAACCTCTATACTTTTTGAGATATTGAATTTTTTTTGCAATATTTCTTGCCCATTTCTGCCATATTATCAGTGGCCTCACTGATTTTCTTTGCCGGGAAGACCTGTGTTTTAGCTCAGTGAGATGAGCAGCCGTTCTCAGACTGGGAGGCCCGGGTTCAAATCCCGCTTATGGCAACATTTCTTTCAGTTAACAGTTAAACTTTTTTAACTCTTTTCAACACAAATTTAAGCTTTTTCACCCCTTTCCAGCACAATTTTCAGTTTTTTCACCACTTTTCAACACAAATCCCAGCTTTTTCAGCTGTTTTCAGCAAAAACCTCTTTTAAGCAGAATTCTGAAAAGAGTTCTGCAGAACTCTTTTCAGCAGAAATTGTGCTGATTGAACTCTTTTCAGCAGAATTTTCACCCCTTTTCAGCCCAAATTCTGTTTATTCACCTCTTCTGCAAAATTTTCAGCCTTTTCCCCTATTAACATCACAAATCTCAGCTGTTTTCAGAAAAAACTCTTTTGAGCAGAAATTCTGCTGATTCATCTCTTTTCAGCGCAACTTTCTGCTTCTTTACCTCTTTTCAGCTGAAATTCTGCTGTTTCACCTCTTTTCTGCAAAATTTTCAGCCTTTTCACCTCTTATCAGCACAATTCTCAGCAGCTTCTGCTCATTTAAGCAGAATTGTCAGTCTCTCCACCTCTTCTTTGTCAGAATGAGTTTGGCTCAGTGAGATGAGTTGCTGCCTTAAGACCTGGAGGGTCAGGTTCGAATCCTGCTTAGGGCAATGTTTTTCTTCAGCAAAAATTTCTCTGTCTTTACCCCTTTCAGTAGAAGTTTTTGGCTTTTCACCACTTTTCAGCAAACATTTTCTGCTTCTTCACCTGTTTTCAGCAGAATTTTCAGTTTCTTCACCGCCATATAACTTTTTGCAAGTTTTCAACTTTTTCAGCTTTTTCAGCAGGCAACTTCAGCGTTAAGGCATCCACACAGCATTTTCGCAGGAAATGCAAATTTTTTCTAGTTGTGTGGATGCTGGAAGCATCCACACTATTGAGTTCCTGTTTCTCTTTATTCTTTATTCCACCATAATCTAGTTCTTTATTATTGTGTGGATGCTGGAGGCATCCACACTATTGTTTTCCTGTTTCTCTTTATTAGTGTGAATGCTTGTAAAAGCATTCACAGTATTGTTCTTCTAATCTTTATTATTATTATATATTCCGTACGTTTTTTGGCATCTATCTCCTTCAAAACCGTTCAACTTAGAAAAACCATTCAAACACCGTTAGATTCCTCTTCTTTTGGACATGACTGCTTCTACTTTTCTCATTTATAACATTTATATTTTTAAAATTATTCAACTTTTTTCAACAAAAATTTCCCATGTATTTCAATGGGGAGACCCTTCAAATCCTCATTCAACTTACTCATTTTCAAACTGTATCTACTTCCACATACGTTGACATAGAGCCACCATTCAAACTTTAAAACGAAGACAAGACATTCAACTATTCAACTTGTATTTATCTTTTCAATATCTATTATACTTTTTCTTCAGTTCCAGTTTAAGTTTCATGATGTTTTTTCACCCGTTTCAGAGTTTATAATGGGTGTGTATGGGACGGAATGTTGCCGCTAGAGTGAGACAGCTCAACTGCTAGAGTGAGAGCAGGGGGGGAATTAATCTTAAAATATTTTCTTAAAACTGCTGCTGTGTCCGCAGCGTTTCGTCTACAGGTATGATTTTACCCTCAAAACGTAGCCATCGCTGCCCTCTTTCATCCAGTGTGTTTACTATTGTACTAGGTGTTATGGTTCTTTCATAAATGTCACCAAAGCACAGCCTACTCCCTCCAACTCTTCCATAGACTGTAATGTTAAAATGGCTCAGAAAGTTCGTGTGAAAATCAGAAGAGCATGGTGTCTTTACACTGTCACCACGTCCATATAATAAACTCCACAGGCATGAAAACCGAGAATTAGGTAGACTAGACATTGCTGCCGCTCACGGTGAAAGAATTTTGTCAATACGACTTGTACTTTTCATTTGGGAGCGATTTGTTTCGGCTTGACTTTTCTGTTCATTTTAAGCAGCAAAAGTGAGGTGCATGTCTGTGTCCGTGTGTATGGAGCCATTGGGTGCAGTCACTATAGCAACCAGGCTCACACCTGCCTGCCTAACGAGCTCTGTCTCTCACTGTGCCAAGATTCATCTTAAACACTTCTCTTTCAACTGCTGCTGTGTCCACAGTGTTTGCTCTACAGCCATCATTTTACCCTCAAAACGTCGCCATCGTTGTTCTCTTTCCAGCACCGTGTCTTTCAAAGCTCAGACATTTAAACTTTTTAAACTCTGTGGATCCAAGTGGAGGGATCACATTTTAGTCATTCAGTTAATCAAAGAATATGAACTTTTTATATTTATTCAGATGTTTTCTGACTCTAAATTTTATTTTCTCATTACTTAGGTTTTTCTAATTTACATTTAAAAGACTTTCAGCTATTTTCCAACTTCTTCTTTGTGCACTTCAGCTTTTAGCAGTTTAGCACTTTTATTTTCAGGTTAAAAATTCATTTTTTTTTTCTCTCATTCAACATTTTTAACTTAAATTCAGCAATTAATTCATTTCAGTGCATACATTCAGATTCAAGCATTCACACTGCAGTTTCTTCAGAAAATGCACTTTCTAGTTGTGTGGATGCCTGAGGCATCCACACTATTGAGTTCCTGTTTCTCTTTATTGTGTGGATGCCTCAAGGCATCCACACTATTGTTTTCCTGTTTCTCTTTATTCTTTATTATTCTGGTTGCTTCCGTACGTTTTTCGGCACTTAACTACTCCCTCAGTTTTCAGCCGATTTTCTCAGTTCAAACTCTAAACTGTTCTGCTCTTTCTGCTAATTCCAGCTATGACTTTTGGTGTTTATTACTATTATACTTTTTAAAATATTACACTTTTTTCCTTTAATTTGTCCCATTGAAATGAATGGAAAACTTCCACAATTCTGCTAAAACTTGCTTGGTTTTGAAACTTAACTGCTTCCTCATACTTTCACCTAGAAACTCCATTCAAATTTTAAAATGTTCACAATTTATTGGGCTATTCCTGTATGATTCAGCTTTTTCAGATCTTCTACCGTTTTAATTTTATACCTCTTTAAGTTTTCAGTTCCAAAATTGTGATTTTTCAGAAAATACATGCGTTGCTATGGTTGCTATGCAATTAACTCAGAGTGAGTGCTGGTCTGTTCTGAATTTTCTCTTCATGTCCGAACAACTTCTTGCTACCCGCTCAATTTTCACTCAACCCCCACAAATTATACATCAAAACGTAGGTATTTTTGCTGGCTTTCAGACAATGTTACTGTCTTTATTGTGAGATTTACCGTTTTTTCGCAATTCACCTCGAAGTGACACATGGTCTGGTTACTTCCCATTCAAAGTCTATAGGGAGGTTTTGAAATTCAGAGCTGAAATTCTGTAACGGGAGGCATTTTAAAATCGCCATATCTCTTGAACAAAGCAAAGTTAGGACATGAGGCTTGTGCCAATATATCTTCAGACACTGCTGACACTCACAGTGGAATCAGTTTTTACAATTATCTTACCGTTGAGCAATGAATTACGTTTGTTTGAGGGGTGGAAATGTGTCCTTCTCTCAGTCTTCAAACTCTGGAAATGAAGCCGTTTCTTCTCTCGTCATATCTCCGCGACGGAGGTACAAAGAGCTATGAAAATCGCAGTCAAAATACACCAAAGTCCGCTGATTCACCCAGTACAAGAATTATGCTGCTAGCCCTCCTAGTTTTTGAGTTAGACGACGTTTTGTAACTCCAAAAAACGGCGTTTTTCGCCGCTCACCACGATCTATTTTCTGACTGCCCAAATGTCTGTCTTTCAGCCGCCCGCCCCCTTGCCAGGTGGCGCAATCAGTAATGACACGGCTCTGCAACTCAAAGGTCGTGGGTTCAATCCCACCTTGGTCAACATTTGTTTTTTCACTACAAATTTATACACTATCACAGACCTGTCATTTATATTGATCATTTATTACAATTCTGCAAAGTTTTATCATTTTAGCAGCTTTTCTAATATGGACCGAAATACATACAAGTACCCAGCCTAATGAAGCAGACAGAGGCAGTAGCTCTGATTGGTGAATTTGAGCAGAATCAGGTTGTTCTTTCATTTCATTTCTTTATTTATTTCACACATGGTTCATCGTGTTTCTTTTTCTACATACAGAACCTTCTGCCTCTTTTCACCAGAAATTCTGCCTCTTTTCAGCAGAAATTCTGCTCATTCACCTCTTTTCAGCGCAACGTTCTGCTTCTTTGCCTTTTTTCTGCAGATATTCAGCTGATTCATCTCTTTTCTGCAAAATTTTCAGCCTTTTCACCTTTTTCAATGCTTTCATCTTTTTCAAATCATAGAGTTCAAATCAAAATATAGTATTTTTACCAAAGCATTGTATTTGTACGAAGTACAGTATGTCTGCCAAATCATAGAATTACTGCAATTTCATAGTATTTTGAGGAATCCCTTTTGTTATAGTATTACTTCTAAGTCATAGTATTTCTGCTTTGTCATAGTATTTGTACTGAAACATAGTATTTCTGCCAAATCATAGTATTACTGCTATTTCATAGTATTTGAGTGAAATTACAGTGTTTCTGCAAAAACATTGTATTTCTGCTACTGTATTTCCGCTGTATTACGTAGTGGCAAAGTAGGAGGCTGACTGTTACTAAGTGCATCAGTGTACATAGGTCATCTCTTGTGTTGGAGTGCCCTCTTGTGGCGCCTTTTGGGAAGTGCCTTAGTAAACGTGAACACTGCAAAGTAGTTGTATCAGACTGGTTTGTAGTGGAGGAATTTGTTGCCAGTTTCTTTCATCTTTAATCCGTATTCATGTTGTAATGTAGTAGTACCACAATATGGAAGTTTTGGCACAAATACTTTGATTTGGTCTAAGGAGCTTGGAAAGAAAAGCGTCTGGACTTCTTTAAGTTGCTTGAAGACGTTTCACCTCTCATCCGAGAAGCTTCTTCAGTTCTAAGGGTCAAATGGTGGAGAGTCCCAGATTTAAACCTAGTGGGAGTTTCCCCCCCCCCCAAAGGGGGACAAAGGACCCCCTGATGATCCTCTACCTAATCACATGAGCCAAGGTGTGAAAGCGGGTGTGGGTCCTAATCAGCCAGAGTTTCGGGTGAGCTCATTGTGAAACCTGGCCCCACCCTATCATGTGATTTCCTGAGGTCAGATGGCCCAGGGTGTGAGTGGGCGTTAAGGCGTCTGGGAAGGGATCTCAAAACTGGATTATAGATGGCAGACAGTTGGTGTCGTAAACCCCCACCTCTGTTCAAAGATGGTCGCTCACAGTGGACGTAAATGGCTTCTTTCACTCCTCTTTCAAACCATCTGTCCTCTCTGTCCAAAATGTGAACGTTGGCATCCTCGAAAGAGTGACCTTTATCCTTTAGATGCAGATGAACTGCTGAGTCTTGTCCCGTGGAGGTGGCTCTTCTATGTTGTGCCATGCGCTTGTGAAGTGGCTGTTTGGTCTTTGATTTGGTATACTTTAGCTTCTTCACCCCTTTTCAGCAAAATTTTCATTTTTTTCAACCCTTTTCAGCACAAATTCCAGCTTTTTTGGCTGTTTTCATAAAAAAAAATATTTTCAGCAGAAACTCTGCTGATTCATCTCTTTTCAGTGCACGTATCTGCTTCTTTGCCTCTTTTCTGCAGAAATTCTGCTCATTCACCCCTTTTCAGCAAAATTTTCATTTTTTTCAACCCTTTTCAGCACAAATTCCAGCTTTTTTGGCTGTTTTCATAAAAAAAAAATATTTTCAGCAGAAACTCTGCTGATTCATCTCTTTTCAGTGCAAGTATCTGCTTCTTTGCCTCTTTTCTGCAGAAATTCTGCTCATTCACCTCTTTTCTGCAAAATTTTCAGCCTTCTCACCTCTTATCAGCACAATTGTTAACGCTCCATGGCAGAAACAAGTACACAGCCTGATGAAGCAGACAGAGGCAGTACCTCTGATTGGTGAGATTGAGCAGAACCAGGTTTTTCTTTCATTTCATTTATTTATTTATTTCACACATGGTTGACCAGTGTTTCTTTTTCTACATACAGAACCTTCTGCCTCTTTTCAGCAGAAATTCTGCTCATTCACCTCTTTTCAGCGCAACATTCTGCTTCTTTCCCTCTTTTCTGCAGAAATTCTGCTGAGTCACCTCTTTTCTGCAAAATTTTCAGCCTGTTCACCTCTTATCAGCACAATTCCCTGCAGCTTCTGCTAATTTCAGCAGAATTGTCAGTCTGTCCACCTCTTCTCTGTGAGAATGAGTTTGGCTCAGTGAGATGAGTTGCTGCCTTCAGCCCAAGAGGGCCAGGTTCAAATCCTGCTCATGGCAACATTTTTTTTTCACCACCATACAACTTTTTGCAACTTTTCATCTTTTTCAGCTTTTCAGCAGACAGCTTCAGCGATAAGGCATCCACACAGCATTTTCGCAGGAAATGCAATTTTTTCTAGTTCTTTATTCCACCATAATCTAGTTGCTTCCGTACGTTTTTCGGCACTTAACTACTCCCTCAGTTTTCAGCCGATTTTCTCAGTTCAAACTCTAAACTGTTCTGCTCTTTCTGCTAATTCCAGCTATGACTTTTGGTGTTTATTACTATTATACTTTTTAAAATATTACACTTTTTTCCTTTAATTTGTCCCATTGAAATGAATGGAAAACTTCCACAATTCTGCTAAAATTTGCTTGGTTTTGAAACTTAACTGCTTCCTCATACTTTCACCTAGAAACTCCATTCAAACTTTAAAATGTTCTCAGATTATTGGGCTATTCCTGTGTGATTCAGCTTTTTCAGACCTTCTACCGTTTTAATCTTATCTCTCTTTAAGTTTTCAGTTGCAAAATTGTGATTTTTCAGAAAATACATGCGTTGCTATGGTTGCTATGCAATTAACTCAGAGTGAGTGCTGGTCTGTTCTGAAGTTTCTCTTCATGTCTGAACAATTTCTTGCTACTCGCTCAATTTTCACTCAACCCCCACAAATTATACATCAAAACGTAGGTATTTTTGCTGGCTTTCAGACAATGTCACTATCTTTATTGTGAGATTTACCGTTTCTTCGCAATTTGCCTCGAAGTGACACATGGTGTGGTTACTTCCCATTCAAAGTCTATGGGGAGGTTTTGAAATTCAGAGCTGAAATTCTGTAACGGGAGGCATTTTGAAATCGCCACATCTCCTTAACAAAGCAAAGTTAGGACATGAGGCTTGTGCCAATATATCTTCAGACACTGCTGACACTCACAGTGGAAGCAGTTTTTACAATTATCTTACCGTTGAGCAATGAATTACGTTTGTTTGAGGGGTGGAAATCTGTCCTTCTCTCAGTCTTCAAACTCTGGAAATGAAGCCGTTTCTTCTCTCGTCATATCTCCGCGACGGAGGTACAAAGAGCTATGAAAATCGCAGCCAAAAGACACCAAAGTCCGCTGATTCACCCAGTAGAAGAATTATGCTTCTAGCCCTCCTAGTTTTTGAGTTACACGACGTTTTGTAACTCCCAAAAACGGCGCTTTTCGCCTCTCACCGCGATCTATTTCTGATTGCTGATCTATTTGTTTTTCAGCCGCCCGCCCCCTTGCCAGTTGGCGCAATCAGTAATGACACGGCTCTGCAGCTCAAAGGTCCTGGGTTCAATCCCACCTTGCTTCAACATTTTTTTTTCATTACAAATTTAAACACTATCACAGACGTGTAATTTACATTGATCATTTATTACAATTCTGCAAAGTTTTATAATTTTAGCAGCTTTTCTAATATGGACCGAAATACATACAAGTACCCAGCCTAATGAAGCAGACAGAGGCAGTAGCTCTGATTGGTGAATCTGAGCAGAATCAGGTTGTTCTTTCATTTCATTTCTTTATTTATTTCACACATGGTTCATCGTGTTTCTTTTTCTACATACAGAACCTTGTGCCTCTTTTCAGCAGAAATTCTGCCTCTTTTCAGCAGAAATTCTGCTCATTCACCTCTTTTCAGCGCAACGTTCTGCTTCGTTGCCTCTTTTCTGCAGAAATTCTCCTGATTCATCTCTTTTCTACAAAATTTTCAGCCTTTTCACCTTTTTCAATGCTTTCATCTTTTTCAAATCATAGAGTTCAAATCAAAATATAGTATTTTTACCACAGCATTGTATTTGTACGAAGTACAGTATTTCTGCCAAATCATAGAATTACTGCAATTTCATAGTATTTTGAGGAATCCCTTTTGTTATAGTATTACTTCTAAGTCATAGTATTTCTGCTTTGTCATAGTATTTGTACTGAAACATAGTATTTCTGCCAAATCATAGTATTACTGCTATTTCATAGTATTTGAGTGAAATTACAGTGTTTCTGCAAAAACATTGTATTTCTGCTACTGTATTTCCGCTGTATTACGTAGTGGCAAAGTAGGAGGCTGACTGTTACCAAGTGCATCAGTGTACATAGGTCATCTCTTGTGTTGGAGTGCCCTCTTGTGGCACCTTTTGGGTAGTGCCTTAGTAAACGTTAACACTGCAAAGAAGTGGTATCAGACTGGTTTGTAGTGGAGGAATTTGTTGCCAGTTTCTTTCATCTTCATTCATGTTGTAATGTAGTAGTACCACAATATGGCAGAAACACTATGTTTTGGCACAAATAGTTTGATTTGGTATACTTTAGCTTCTTCACCCCTTTTCAGCACAAATTCCAGCTTTTTTGGCTGTTTTCAGAAAAAAAAACTCTTTTCAGCAGAAACTCTGCTGATTCATCTCTTTTCAGCGCAAGTTTCTGCTTCTTTGCCTCTTTTCTGCAGAAATTCTGCTGATTCACCTCTTTTCTGAAAAATTTTCAGCCTTTTCACCTCTTATCAGCACAATTCTCAGCAGCTTCTGCTCATTTCTCCACCTCTTCTTTGTAAGAATGACTTTGGCTTAGGAAAATGGATAGCTGCCTTGAGACCAGGAAGGCCAGGTTCGAATCCAGTGCAGGGTGGCATTTTCTTTTTCACCACCTTACAACTTTTTGCAACTTTTCATCGTTTTCAGCTTTTCAGCAGACAGCTTCAGCGTTAAGGCATCCACACAGCATTTTCGCAGGAAATGCAAATTTTCTAGTTGTGTGGATGCTGGAGGCATCCACACTATTGAGTTCCTGTTTCTCTTTATTCTTTATTATTATTATTATACTTTATTATTATTATTCTAGTTGCCACTTTTGCACTTTCTTTGGCACTTTTCTACTTCCACAATTTTCAGCCGATTTTCACCGTTCAAATTTTAAACTATTCTGCTATTTCTGCTAATGTGCGCTATGACTTTTGGTATTTTTTGCTATTATACTTTTTAAAATATTAAGCTTTTTATGCTTTTTTTTGTCCCATTGAAATGAATGGAAATCTTCCGCAATTCTGCTAAAACTTGCTTGTTTTTGAAACTTAACTACTTGCTCATACTTTCACCTAGAACAACCATTCAAACTTTAAAATGTTCAAAAATTATTGGGCTATTAATGTATGATTCAGCTTTTTCATATCTGTTACCATTTTCATATTGTCCCTCTTTAACTTTTGAGTTTCATTTTTGTGATTTTTCACAAAATACATGCGTTGTTATGGTTGCTATGCACTTGGCTTTCAGTGAGCCACTGTAAGTTTTGCAGTCTTCTCTTCATGTCCGAACAACTTCTTGCTGCTCGCTCAATTTTCACTCAACCCACACAAATTATACATCAAAACGTAGGTATTTTTGCTGGCTTTCAGAAAATGTCACTATAATTGTTGTGGGATTTATAGAATTTTGGCAAATCTCCTCAGACCAACACAAAGTCTCAAAAATCCCCATAGAAAGTCAATGGAGAGTTCGTTTAAAATCACCACTTGATTTCTGTAATGAGAGGCATTTTCGAATCGTCATATCTCCCGAACGAAGCGAAGTTAAGACATGAGGCTTGTGCCAATATATCTTCAGACACTCCTGACGCTCACAATTCAAGAATTATTTTCTCATCTATTACCATTTGGCCATGAATTGGGTTTGTTTGAGGGTAGGAAATTTGTCCCTCGCTCAGATTTCTTCAGATTTCAAACTCTGGAAATGAGGCACTTTTTTCTCTCGTCATATCTTTTTGATAGATTTCCACAGAGACCTGAAAATTTCCATGACTGTTCAACAAAGCCTGCTGTCTCTTACGGTGAAATAATGATATCAATACTCCAAATAGATTTCGAGTTAGAAAGCGTTGTTTGAGGGCGAGTCAAGGGAGTTGTCGCTTGCCTCTACTCAGTTATGGTGCATTAGAAGTCAAATATCTTCAATAATTCATATTTTAATGATAAATTGTCAACACTGTAAGATTCCCCCATCTCTTCTGATCAAAACGGTGTAAGAATGACTGTTCTAGCCCCTACGGTTAGAAAATTATAGCCATTTGTTTGAGGGGAGTCCTGACTATGAGAAATAGACTGCAGAAATCCTGTCTTTGTGCTGCGTGTGTGTAAGAGGTGCACCTGTTTTGGCGGGAAAAAGTGCACAGCCTCTCTGATTGGTGGATTCAAATTTAGCAGCTCCCAGGCTGCTTGAATGACCTAGAAACTTGATTTTCTCTCCCTGTGTGTGTGTGCGTGTGTGTGTGTGTGTGTGTGTGTGTGTGTGTGTGTCACAGAGAGAGAGAGAGAGAGAGAGAGAGAGAGAGAGAGAGAGAGAGAGAGCCTTTTTATGGGAGCATCTTATTGTATGATTTAAATCAAATATATTTAGACTGGTTGACTGAATTTGATCCTGTGTGTCTCTCTGTGCTTGTGTGTTTCCATATGTGTTCATATTTGTGATTGTGTGACTGTTATACTTTTTTTTTGCTGATTTTTTTTCATTTAACAATTACATTTGAGGGACCCTTAGCACGTTCAGGATTTTTTCAGCTGTCCATTTTGCTTTTCCAATTTTTCTATTTAACTTATTAGTATTGTGCTAAGTCATAACATTTCTGCTCATTTACAGTATTTGTGCTAAATACAGCATTTCTGCTAAATCATACTATTTCTGCTATTTTATAGGATTTGTACTTAATATAATATTTCTGCTTAATTATAGTATTTCTGCCATTTTATAATATTTGTGCTAAAACATAGTATTTCTACTAAATGCAGTATTTCTGGGTAATCATTGTATTTCTATATATTTCTGCCAGGTCCCCAGGGAGTCAGTCCTCTGTAAGGACTGTAATATTCAAACTTACCTATCAGTACCTGGACGGCTTCCCAGCCAGCCAATCATATCTGAGCCCTGGCACATTCAAATTTGCATATTGGGGCCTTCATGGCTTCTAAGACAACCAATCATATCTGAGCCCTGGCACATTCAAATTTGCATATTGGGTCATTCATGGCTTCTAAGCCAACCAATCATCTACGTCATATATCTTTAAAATTTCATATTTGTATTTTAAATGGTCAACATTTCAAGATTCCCCCATGTCTTCTGAACAAAACGGTCTAAGAATGACTGTTCTAGCCCCTACGGTTAGGAATTTATGGCTGTTTGTTTGAGGGGAGTCCTCACTATGAAAAACAGACAGCACAAATCCTGTCTCTGTGCTGCGTGTGTGTAAAAAGAGGTGCACCTGTTTTGGCGGGAAAAAGTGCACAGCCTCTCTGATTGGTGGATTCAAATTTAGCAGCTCCCAGGCTGCTTGACTGACCTAGAAACTTGATTTTCTCTCCCTGTGTGTGTGTGCGTGTGTGTGTGTGTGTGTGTGTGTGTGTGCGTGTGTGTGTGTGTGTGTGTGTGATACACAGAGAGAGAGAGAGAGAGAGAGAGAGAGAGAGAGAGACTGTTTATGGGAGCATCTTATTGTATGATTCAAATTCAATATATTTAGACTGGTTGACTGAATTTGATCCTGTGTTTGTGTCTCTGTGCTTGTGTGTTTCTATATTTGTCCATCTTTGTGATTATGTGACTGTTATACTTTTTGTTTTTTTACAGATTTTTTTTCATTTAACAATTACATTTGAGGGACCCTTAGCATGTTCAGCATTTGTTCAGCTGTCCATTTTGCTTTTCCAATTTTTCTATTTAAGTTATTAGCATTGCTGCTGCTTTTCAGCATTTGTGCTAAATACAGCATTTCTGCTAAATCATACTATTTCTGCTATTTTATAAGACTTGTGCTAAATACTGCATTTCTGCTAAATCATACTATTTCTGCTATTTTATGAGATGTGTGCTAAATACAGATTTTCTGCTAAATCATACTTTTTCTGCTATTTTATGAGATTTGTGCTAAATACAGCTTCTCTGCTAAATCATACTATTTCTGCTATTTCATGAGATTTGGGCTTAATACAGCATTTCTGCTAAATCATACTATTTCTGCTATTTTATGAGATGTGTGCTAAATACAGATTTTCTGCTAAATCATACTTTTTCTGCTATTTTATGAGATTTGTGCTAAATACAGCTTCTCTGCTAAATCATACTATTTCTGCTATTTCATGAGATTTGGGCTTAATACAGCATTTCTGCTAAATCATACTATTTCTGCTATTTTATAAGATTTGTGTTAAATACTGCATTTCTGCTAAATCATATTATTTCTGCTTTTTTATGAGATTTGTGCTAAAAACAGCATTTCTGCTAAATCATACTTTTTCTGCTATTTCATGAGATTTGTGCTAAATACAGCATTTCTGCTAAATCGTACTTTTTCTGCTATTTTATGAGATTTGTGCTAAATTCAGCATTTCTGCTAAATTATACTTTTTCTGCTATTTTATGAGATTTGTGCTAAATACAGCTTTTCTGCTAAATCATACTTTTTCTGCTATTTTATGAGATTTGTGCTAAATACAGCTTTTCTGCTAAATCATACTATTTCTGCTATTTTATAAGATTTGTGCTAAATAGAGCATTTCTGCTAAATCATAGTATTTTTACTATATTATAGTTTTTTCTTTCTAAATATAGCATTTCTGCTATAGAATAGTACTTCTGCTATGTTATAATATTTGTGCTAAACTGGAGTATTTTTGCTAAAACATAGTATTTATTTAAAATTACAATATTCATAGTATATTAAAGTATCTCTGGTAAATAACAGCATTTCTGCTATGTTGTACTGTTTTTCTAAATCATACTATTTCTGTAATGTTTAAGAATGTTTGGCTAAATATATTCTGTCTGTTATCTTATACTATTTCTCCTAAATTCTTGTATTTTTGAGAAGTTATCGTGCTTCTGGTAAGTTACAATGTTTCTGCTAAGTTTTGCTTTTCTATTGTACTTCTGCCAAGTATTATCTTTCCTCTAAGATATTGCAGTTCTGCTAAGTTACTGCATTTTAGCAAAGTTCCTTTGCTTCTGCAAAGTTTTTACAATTTCTGCAACTTTCCAGCTTTTTCAGCTATTTTTAGCAGACAGCTTCAGCGTTCCAGCATCCACACTGCATTTTCGCAGGAAATGCAAATTTTTCTAGTTATTATTCTAGTTGCTTCCGTACGTTTTTTGGACTTTAACTACTTCCACAATTTTCAGCCGATTTTCACCGTTCAAATTTTAAACTATTCAGCTTTTTCTGCTAACGACTGCTATGACTTTTGGTATTTTTAACTATTATACTTTTTAAAATATTAAGCTTTTTTCCTTTAATTTGTCCCATTGAAATGAATGGGAAACTTCCACAATTCTGCTAAAACTTGCTTGTTTTTGAAACTTAACTACTTCCTCATATTTTCGCGTAGAACAACCATTCAAACTTTAAAATGTTCTCAAATTATTGGGCTATTCAGGTATAAATCAGCTTTTTCAAATCTTTTACCATTTTATTTTTATCCCTCTTAAAGTTTTGAGTTGCAAAATTGTGATTTTTCACAAAATACATGCGTTGTTATGGTTGCTATGCACTTGGCTTTCAGTGTGCCACTGTAGGTTTCGCAGTCTTCTCTTCATGTCCGAACAACTTCTTGCTACTTGCTCAATTTTCACTCAACCCCCACAAATTATACATCAAAACGTAGGTATTTTTGCTGGCTTTCAGAAAATGTCACTGTCATTGTTGTGGGATTTATAGAATTTTGCCAAATCTCCTCAGACCAACACAAGGTCGGAAAAGTCTCCATACAAAGTCAATGGAAAGTTTGTTCAAAATCACCGCTTGATTTCTGTCATGAGAGGCATATTCGAATCGTCATATCTCCTTAATGAAGCGAAGTTAAAACATGAGGCTTGTCCCAGTATATCTTCAGACACTACTGACGCTCAAAATTCAAGAGTTATTTTCTCACCTATTACCGTTCTGAGATCAGTTACACTTGTTTGAGGGTAGGAAATTCATCCTTCGCTCAGATTTCTTCAGATTTCAAAATCTGGAAATGAACCACTTTTTTCTCTCGTCATATCTTTTTTTTGGATTTCCACAGAGACCTGAAAATTTCCATGACTGTTCACCAAAGCCTGCTGTCTCTTACGGTGAAAGAATGATATCGATACTCCAAATAGATTTTGAGTTAGAAAGCGTTGTTTGAGGGCAGGTCAAGGCAGTTTTTGCTTCGCCTCTACTCAGTTATGGTGCATTACAAGTCAAATATCTTTAATAATTCATATTTTAATGATAAATCGTGAACACTTTAAGATTCCCCCATCTCTTATGAACAAAACGGTGTAAGAATGACCGTTCTAGCCCCTACGGTTAGGAAATTATGGCCATTTGTTTGAGGGGAATGCTCACTATGACAAATACACTGCAGAAATCCTGTCTCTCTCTCTGTCTGTGTGTGTAAAAGCCTGCACTTGGTGCACCAGTTTTGGCGGGAAAAAACACACAGCCTCTCTGATTGGTGAATTCAAATTAAGCAGCTCCCAGGCTGCTTGACTTGCCTAGAATCTTGCTTGTCTCTCCCTCTGTGTGTGTGTGTGTGTGTGTGTGTGTGTGTGTGTGTGTGACACAGAGAGAGAGAGAGAGCCTTTTTATACGAGCATCTTATTGTATGATTTAAATTCAATATATTTAGACTGGTTGACTGAATTTGATCCTGTGTGTGTCTCTCTGTGCTTGTGTGTTTCTATACTTGTCCATCTTTGTGATTGTGTGACTGTTATACTTTTTTTTACAGATTTTTTTTCATTTAACAATTACATTTGAGGGACCCTTAGCATGTTCAGCATTTGTTCAGCTGTCCATTTTGCTTTTCCAATTTTTCTATTTAAGTTATCACTATTGTGCTAAGTCATAGCATTGCTGCTGCTTTTCAGCATTTGTGCTAAATAGAGCATTTCTGCTAAATCATACTTTTTCTGCTATTTTATAAGATTTTTGCTAAATACAGCATTTCTGCTAAATCATACTTTTTCTGCTTTTTTATGAGATTTGTGCTAAATAGAGCATTTGTGCTAAATCATACTATTTCTGCTATTTTATAAGATTTGTACTTAATATAGTATTTCTACTTAATTATAGTATTTCTGCCATTTTATAGTATTTGTGCTAAAACATAGTATTTCTACTTAATGCAGTATTTCTGGGTAATCATTGTATTTCTATATATTTCTGCCAGCTCCCCAGGGAGCTAATCCTCTGTGAGGAGTGTAATATTCAAATTTACATATCAGGGCCTGCACGACTTCCCAACCAGCCAATCATATCCGAGGACTGACACATTCAAATTTGCATATGGGGGCATTCATGGCTTCTAAGACAACCAATCATCTATGTCATATATCTATAATTATTCATATTTAAAAAAAAAAAAAAAAAAGAAAACACTTGACGATTCCCCCATCTCTTCTGAACAAACAAATGTTAGACCTGAGACCTGAAAATTTCCTGACTGTTCACCAAAGCCTGCTGTGTCTTACGGTGAAAGAATGATATCGATACTCCAAATAGAATTAGAGTTAGAAAGCGTTGTTTGAGGACAAGTCAAGGCATTTTTCGCTTCGCCTCTACTCAGTTATGGTGCATTGCAAGTCAAATATCTTCAATAATTCATATTTTAATGATAAATTGTCAACACTTGAAGATTCCCCCATCTCTTATGAACAAAACAGTGTAAGAATGACCATTCTAGCCCCTAAGGTTAGGAAATTATAGCCATTTGTTTGAGATGTGTCTTCACTATGAGAAATAGAGTGCAGAAATCCAGTCTCTCTCTGTGCTGCATGTGTAAAAGCCTGCACTTGGTGCACCAGTTTTGGCGGGAAAAAGCACACAGCCTCTCTGATTGGTGGATTCAAATTGAGAAGGTCACAGCTGTTTGTATGACCTAGAAACATGCTGTTAACAGACCCTGTTCACTTGCAGCTGCTGCTGTTTATGTGTGTGTGTGTGTGAGTGTGTGTGTGTGTGTGTGAGAGAGAGAGAGAGAGAGAAAGAGAGAGAAAGAAAGACAAACACAAAGACCCTTTTTAGGGCAGCATCTCATTGTTGGATAAAAATATAATATATTCAGACTGGTTGACTGGCATAGACCCTGTCTGTGTGTCTCTCTCTGTACATTTGTGTGTATTTGTTGATTTGTGTATACATATTTCATTTTGTGTGTATCTGTTGGCTGTTCTTAGTTTTTTTTTTTCTAAATGTATTTTTATTTTATTTTTTTCACAGGTGAACAAAAATTATTTTTGAGCGAACTTAACCATGTTCCTTTTTATTCAGCTTGTCATTTTACCTTTCCAATATTTTCACTTAAGTTATTACTATTCTGCTCAATCATAGTATCTGTTCTAAATCATTGTTATTAAGCTATATTGTAGGATTTCTGCTAAATCATAGTATTTCTACTATATTATATTTTTCTTTCTAAATATAGCATTTCTGCTATAGAATAGTATTTCTGCTATGTTATAATATTTGTGCTAAACTGGAGTATTTTTGCTAAAACATAGTATTTATTTAAAATTTCAATATTAATAGTATATTACAGTGTCTCTGGTAAATCACAGCATTTCTGCTATGTTGTACTGTTTTTCTAAATCATAGTATTTCTGTAATGTTTAAGAATGTTTGGCTAAATATATTCTGTCTGTTATCTTATACTATTTCTCCTAAATTCTTGTATTTTTGAGAATTTATCGTGTTTCTGGTAAGTTACAATATTTCTGCTAAGTTCTGCTATGCTATTGTATTTCTGCCAGGTATTATGTTTCCTCTAAGATATTACAGTTCTGCTAAGTTACTACAGTTTAGCAAAGTTCCTTTGCTTCTGCAAAGTTTTTACAATTTCTGCAACTTTTCAGCTTTTTCAGCTAGTTTCAGCAGACAGCTTCAGCGTTCCAGCATCCACACTGCATTTTCGCAGGAAATGCAAATTTTTCTAGTTATATATTCCGTACGTTATTTGTACTCTATCTCCTTCAAAACCGTTCAACTTAGAAAAACCATTCAAACACCGTTAGAATCCTCTTCTTTTGGACATGACTGCTTGTATTTTTCTCATTTTTAACATTTATATTTTTAAAATTATTCAACTTTTTTCAACAAAAATTTCCCATGTATTTCAATGGGGAGACCCTTCAAATTCTCCTTCAACTTACTCCTCTTTAAACTGTATCTACTTCCACATACGTTGACATAGAGCCACCATTCAAACTTTAAAACGAAGACAAGACATTCAACTATTCAACTTGTATTTATCTTTTCAATATCTATTATACTTTTTCTTCAGTTCCAGTTTAAGTTTCATGATGTTTTTTCACCCGTTTCAGAGTTTATAATGGGTGTGTATGGGACGGAATGTTGGGGCTAGAGTGAGACAGCTCAACTGGTAGAGTGAGAGAAGCAAAAAAATTAATATTAAAATCTTTTTTAAAACTGCTGCTGTGTCCGCAGCGTTTGCTCTACAGGTATGATTTTACCCTCAAAACGTAGCCATCGCTGTCCTCTTTCATCCAATGTGTTTACTATTGTACTAGGTGTTATGGTTCTTTCATAAATGTCACCAATGCGCAGCCTACTCCCTCCAACTCTTCCATAGACTCCAATGTTAAAATGGCTCAGAAGGTTCGTTTGAAAATCAGAAGAGCATGGTGTCTTTACACTGTCACCACGTCCATATAATAAACTCCACAGGCATGAAATCCGAGAATTAGGTAGACTAGACATTGCTGCCGCTCACGGTGAAAGAATTTTGTCAATAGGACTTGTACTTTTCATTTGGGAGCGATTTGTTTCGGCTTGACTTTTCTGTTCATTTTAAGCAGTAAAAGTGAGGTGCATGTCTGTGTGTGTGTATGGAGCCATTGGCTGCAGTCACTATAGCAACCAGGCTCACACCTGCCTGCTTAATGAGCTCTGTCTCTCACTGTGCCAAGATTCATCTTAAATACTTCTCTTTCAACTGCTGCTGTGTCCACAGTGTTTGCTTTACAGCCATCATTTTACCCTCAAAACATCGCCATCATTGTTCTCTTTCCAACAGCATGTCTTTCAAAGCTCAGAGAGCTAAAGTTTTTAAACTGTGTGGATCCAAGTGGAAGGATCAGATTTTAGTCATTCAGTGATTCAAAGAATATAAACTTTTAATATTCATTCAGATGTTTTCTGACTCTAAATTTTCTTTTCTCATTACTTATGTTTTTCTAATTTACATTTAAAACATTTTCCGATCTTTTCTAACTTCTTCTCTGTGGATGTCAGCTTTTAGCAGTTCAGCTTTTTTGTTTTCAGGAGCAAATTTCTATATTTTTCATCTCATTCAACATTTTTAACTTAAAATTCAGCAATTAATTCATTTCAGCGCATATATTCAGATTCAAGCATTCACACTGCAGTTTCTTCAGAAAATGCACTTTCTAGTTAGTGTGAATGCTTGTAAAAGCATTCACAGTATTGTTGTTGAAATCTTTATTCTATTTTATTATTATCTATTCCGTACGTTTTTTGTACTCTATCTCCTTCAAAACCGTTCAACTTAGAAAAACCATTCAAACACCGTTAGAATCCTCTTCTTTTGGACATGACTGCTTCTATTTTTCTCATTTTTAACATTTATATTTTTAAAATTATTCAACTTTTTTCAACAAAAATTTCCCATGTATTTCAATGGGGAGACCCTTCAAATTCTCCTTCAAGTTACTCCTCTTTAAACTGTATCTACTTCCACATACATTGACGTAGAGCCACCATTCAAACTTTAAAACGAAGACAAGACATTCAACTATTCAACTTGTATTTATCTTTTCAATATCTATTATACTTTTTCTTCAGTTCCAGTTTAAGTTTCATGATGTTTTTTCACCCGTTTCAGAGTTTATAATGGGTGTGTATGGGACGGAATGTTGGGGCTTGAGTGAGACAGCTCAACTGGTAGAGTGAAAGGAGCAAAAAAATTAATCTTAAAATCTTTTTAAAAACTGCTGCTGTGTCCGCAGCGTTTGGTCTACAGGTATGATTTTACCCTCAAAACGTAGCCATCGCTGTCCTCTTTCATCCAATGTGTTTACTATTGTACTAGGTGTTATGGTTCTTTCATAAATGTCACCAAAGCACAGCCTACTCCCTCCAACTCTTCCATAGACTCTAATGTTAAAATGGCTCAGAAGGTTCGTTTGAAAATCAGAAGAGCATGGTGTCTTTACACTGTCACCACGTCCATATAATAAACTCCACAGGCATGAAAACCGAGAATTCAGTAGACTAGACATTGCTGCCGCTCACGGTGAAAGAATTTTGTCAATACGACTTGTACTTTTCATTTGGGAGCGATTTGTTTCGGCTTGACTTTTCTGATTTTTTCAGATTCAAGCATTCACACTGCAGTTTCTTCAGAAAATGCACTTTCTAGTTGTGTGGATGCCTTCAAAGGCATCCACACTATTGAGTTCCTGTTTCTCTTTATTCTTTATTATTCTGGTTGCTTCCGTACGTTTTTCGGCACTTAACTACTCCCTCAGTTTTCAGCCGATTTTCTCAGTTCAAACTCTGAACTGTTCTGCTCTTTCTGCTAATTCCAGCTATGACTTTTGGTGTTTATTACTATTATACTTTTTAAAATATTACACTTTTTTCCTTTAATTTGTCCCATTGAAATGAATGGAAAACTTCCACAATACTGCTAAAACTTTCTTGGTTTTGAAACTTAACTGCTTCCTCATACTGTCACCTAGAAACTCCATTCAAACTTTAAAATGTTCTCAGATTATTGGGCTATTCCTGTGTGATTCAGCTTTTTCAGATCTTCTACCATTTTAATCTTATCTCTCTTTAAGTTTTCAGTTCCAAAATTGTGATTTTTCAGAAAATACATGCGTTGCTATGGTTGCTATGCAATTAACTCAGAGTGAGTGCTGGTCTGTTCTGAATTTTCTCTTCATGTCCGAACAACTTCTTGCTACTCGCTCAATTTCCACTCAACCCCCACAAATTATACATCAAAACGTAGGTATTTTTGCTGGCTTTCAGACAATGTTACTATCTTTATTGTGAGATTTACCGTTTTTTCGCAATTTGCCTCGAAGTGACACATGTTCTGGTTAGTTCCCATTCAAAGTCTATGCGGAGGTTTTGAAATTCAGAGCTGAAATTCTCTAATGAGAGGGATTTTCAAATCGTCATATCTGTTTAACAAAACAAAGTTAGGACATGAGGCTTGTGCCAATATATCTTCAGACACTCCTGACACTCACAGTGGAAGCAGTTTTTACATTCGTCTTACCGTTGAGCCATAAATTATGTTTGTTTGAGGGGTGGAAATCTGTCCTCCTCTCAGTTTTCACACTCTGAAAATGAAGCCGTTTCTTCTCTCGTCATATCTCCGCGACGGAGGTACAAAGAGCTATGAAAATCGCAGTCAAAATACACCAAAGTCCGCTGATTCACCCAGTACAAGAATTATGCTGCTAGTCCTCCTAGTTTTTGAGTTACACGACGTTTTGTAACTCCAAAAACCGGCGTTTTTCGCCGTTCACCGCGATCTATTTTCTGACTGCTCATGTCTATGTTTTTCAGCCGCCCGCCCCCTTGCCAGGTGGCGCAATCAGTAATGACACGGCTCTGCAACTCAAAGGTCGTGGGTTCAATCCCACCTTGGTCAAAAAAAATTTTTTCACTAAAACTTGATACACTATCACAGACCTGTCATTTATATTGATCATTTATTACAATTTTGCAAAGTTTTATAATTTTAGCAGCTTTTCTAATATGGACCGAAATACATACAAGTACCCAGACAGCAGACAGAGGCAGTAACTCTGATTGGTGAATTTGAGCAGAATCAGGTTGTTCTTTCATTTCATTTCTTTATTTATTTCACACATGGTTCATCGTGTTTCTTTTTCTACATACAGAACCTTCTGCCTCTTTTCAGCAGAAATTCTGCTCATTCACCTCTTTTCAGCGCAACGTTCTGCTTCTTTGCCACTTTTCAGCAGAAATTCTGCTCATTCACCTCTTTTCAGCGTAACGTTCTGCTTCTTTGCCTCTTTTCTGCATAAATTCTGCTGATTCATCTCTTTTCTGCAAAATTTTCAGCCTTTTCACCTCTTATCAGCACAATAAATTTGTAGAAATATATACAAGTACACAGCCTGATGAAGCAGACAGAAGCAGTACCTCTGATTGGTGAATTTGAGCAGAACCAGGTTGTTCTGCCTCTTTTCAGCAGAAATTGTGCTGATTCACCTCTTTTCAGCGCAATGTTCTGCTTCTTTGCATCTTTTCTGCAGAAATTCTGCTTATTTACCTCTTTTCTGCGAAATTTGCTGCGCTTTTATGTGTTATCAGGACAATCCTCAGCAGCTTCTGCTCATTCCACCATAATTGTCAGTCTCTACATCTCTTCCTTCGTCAGAGTGAGTTTGGCACAGTGAGTATGGTTGCTTCCTTGAACCCAGGAGGGCCAGGTTCAAATCCTGCTTAGGACAACATTTTTTTTCACAACCATACAACTTTTGCTACTTTTTCAGCTTTTCAGCAGACAGCTTCAGCGTTAGGGCATCCACACAGAATTTTCGCAGGAAATGCAATTTTTTCTAGTTCTTTAATATTCTTAAAGTTGCTTCCGTACGTTTTTCGGCACTTAACTACTCCCTCAGTTTTCAGCCGATTTTCTCCGTTAAAACTCTAAACTGTTCTGCTCTTTCTGCTAACGACTGCTATGACTTTTGGTGTTTATTACTATTATACTTTTTAAAATATTACACTTTTTTCCTTTAATTTGTCCCATTGAAATGAATGGAAAACCTCCACAATTCTGCTAAAACTTGCTTGGTTTTGAAACTTAACTGCTTCTTCATACTTTCACCTAGAAACTCCATTCAAACTTTAAAATGTTCTCAGATTATTGGGCTATTCCTGTGTGATTAAGCTTTTTCAGATCTTCTACGGTTTTAATTTTATACCTCTTTAAGTTTTCAGTTGCAAAATTGTGATTTTTCAGAAAATACATGCGTTGCTATGGTTGCTATGCAATTAACTCAGAGTGTGCGCTGGTCTGTTCTGAATTTTCTCTTCATGTCCGAACAACTTCATGCTACTCGCTCAATTTCCACTCAACCCCCACAAATTATACATCAAAACGTAGGTATGTTTGCTGGCTTTCAGACAATGTCACTATCTTTATTGTGAGATTTACCATTTTTTCGCAATTTGCCTCGAAGTGACACAAGGTCTGACAAGTCCCCATTCAAAGTCTATGTGGAGGTTTTGAAATTCAGAGCTGAAATTCTGTAACAGGAGGCATTTTCAAATCGCCATATCTCTTTAACAAAGCAAAGTTAGGACATAAGGCTTGTGCCAATATATCTTCAGACACTGCTGACACTCACAGTGTAAGCAGTTTTTACAATCATCTTACCGTTGAGCAATGAATTACGTTTGTTTGAGGGGTGGAAACCTGTCCTTCTCTCAGTCTTCAAACTCTGGAAATGAAGCCGTTTCTTCTCTCGTCATATCTCCGCGACGGAGGTACAAAGAGCTATGAAAATCACAGTCAAAATACACCAAAGTCCGCTGATTCACCTAGTACAAGAATTATGCTGCTAGCCCTCCTAGTTTTTGAGTTACACGACGTTTTGTAACTCCAAAAACCGGCGCTTTTCGCCTCTCACCGCGATCTATTTCTGATTGCTGATGTCTTTGTTTTTCAGCTGCACGCCCCCTTGCCAGGTGGCGCAATCAGTAATGACACGGCTCTGCAGCTCAAAGGTCGTGGGTTCAATCCCACCTTGCTTCAACATTTTTTTTTCATTACAAATTTAAACACTATCACAGACCTGTCATTTATATTGATCTTTTATTACAATTCTGCAAAGTTTTATAATTTTAGCAGCTTTTCTAATATGGACCGAAATACATACAAGTACCCAGCCTAATGAAGCAGACAGAGGCAGTAGCTCTGATTGGTGAATTTGAGCAGAATCAGGTTGTTCTTTCATTTCATTTCTTTATTTCACACATGGTTTATCGTGTTTCTTTTTCTACATACAGAACCTTCTGCCTCTTTTCAGCAGAAATTCTGCCTCTTTTCAGCAGAAATTCTACTCATTCACCTCTTTTCAGCGCAACGTTCTGCTTCTTTGCCTCTTTTCTGCAGAAATTCTGCTGATTCATCTCTTTTCTGCAAAATTTTCAGCCTTTTCACCTTTTTCAATGCTTTCATCTTTTTCAAATCATAGAGTTCAAATCAAAATATAGTATTTTTACCAAAGCATTGTATTTGTACGAAGTACAGTATTTCTGCCAAATCATAGAATTACTGCAATTTCATAGTATTTTGAGGAATCCCTTTTGTTATAGTATTACTTCTAAGTCATAGTATTTCTGCCAAATCATAGTATTACTGCTATTTCATAGTATTTGAGTGAAATTACAATGTTTCTGCAAAAACATTCCATTTCTGCTACTGTATTTCCGCTGTATTACGTAGTGGCAAAGTAGGAGGCTGACTGTTACTAAGTGCATCAGTGTACATAGGTCATCTCTTGTGTTGGAGTGCCCTCTTGTGGCGCCTTTTGGGTAGTGCCTTGGTAAACGTCAACAATGCAAAGAAGTGGTATCAGACTGGTTTGTAGTGGAGGAATTTTTGCCAGTTTATTTCATCTTTAATCCGTATTCATGTTGTAATGTAGTAAGTTTTGTAGCACAAATACCGCAATATGGCAGAAATACTGTTTTGGCACAAATACTTTGATTTGGTATACTTTAGCTTCTTCACCCTTTTTCAGCAAAGTTTACATTTTTTTCACCCCTTTTGAGCACAAATTCCAGGTTTTTTGGCTGTTTTCAGAAAAAAAAACTCTTTTCAGCAGAAACTCTGCTGATTCACCTCTTTTTAGCGCAAGTTTCTGCTTCTTTGCCTCTTTTCTGCAGAAACTCTGCTGATTCACCTCTTTTCTGCAAAATTTTCAGCCTTTTCACCTCTTATCAGCACAATTCTCAGCAGCTTCTGCTCATTTCAGCAGAATGGTCAGTCTGTCCACCTGTTCTGTGTGAAAATGAGTTTGGCTCAGTAAGAAGAGTAAACGCTTTGAGACCAGGAGGGCCAGGTTCGAGTCCTGCTTACGGTGAAATTTTTTTCTTCACCACCATACAACTTTTTGCAACTTTTCAGCTTTTTCAGCTTTTCAGCAGACAGCTTCAGCGTTAAGGCATCCACACAGCATTTTCGCAGGAAATGCAAATTTTTCTAGTTAGTGTGAATGCTTGTAAAAGCATTCACAGTATTGTTCTTCAAATCTTTATTATTATTTTCTTTTCCGTACGTTTTTCGCCGTCTATCTCCTTCAAAACCGTTCAACTTAGAAAAACCATTCAAACAGCGTTAGATTCCTCTTCTTTTGGAATGGTGTGCTTCTATTTTTTTCATTTTTAACATTTATATTTTTAAAATTATTCAACTTTTTTCATCAAAAATTTCCCATGTATTTCAATGGGAGACTCTTCAAATTTTCATTAAATTTCCTCATTTTTCAACTCTAACTACTTCCACATACATTGACATAGAGCCACCATTCAAACATTAAAACGAAGCCAAGACATTCAACTATTCAACTTGTATTTAAATTTTCAATATCTATTATACTTTTTCTTCAGTTCCAGTTTAAGTTTCATGATGTTTTTTCAGCCGTTTCAGAGTTTATAATGGGTGTGTATGGGACGGAATGTTGCCGCTAGAGTGAGACAGCTCAACTGGTAGAGTGAGAGGAGGGGGGGAATTAATCTTAAAATCTTTTTTTTAAACTGCTGCTGTGTCCACAGCGTTTGCTCTACAGATATGATTTTACCCTCAAAACGTAGCCATCGCTGTCCTCTTTCATCCAATGTGTTTATTATTGTAATAGGTGTTATGGTTCTTTCATAAATGTCACCAATGCACAGCCTCCTCCCTCCAACTCTTCCATAGACTCCAATGTTAAAATGGCTCATGAAGTTCGTTTGAAACTCAGAAGTACAGGCTGTCTTTACACTGTCACCACGTCCATATAATAAACTCCACAGGCATGAAAACTGAGAATTTGGTAGACTGGACATTGCTGCCGCTCACGGTGAAAGAATTTTGTCAATACGACATGTACTTTTCATTTGGGAACGATTTGTTTCGGCCTGACTTTTCTGTTCATTTTAAGCAGCAAAAGTGAGGTGCATGTCTGTGTGCGTGTGTATGGAGCCATTGGGTGCAGTCACTATAGCAACCAGGCTCACACCTGCCTGCCTAACAAGCTCTGTCTCACTGTGCCAGGATTAAACCTCAAAATGTCTGTTGCATCTAAGCAGTTGTAGCAAGATTAACTTTTTCAATAGGTACAATAACACAGGTTTGACAGGGTTTTGCCACAGATTAACAGTATGTCAGTAGTTAGTATAGGCCAACTGAATAGAGCATTCTCATTGGCCTGTTAAATTCAAGCTGATTGTGTATTGGTGGACTCGTCTTCTGCACACAGGCTTTTCAGATCTGGGCAGTTGGAGTCAGTTGATGACTTTAAAATAATCTTTTCTGACTGGATAATTAAAGCTCACAGCATCTACCTGTCTGCAGTTGATTTTCCCACATTTTAAATAATCTAATCTCATTTAATGTCTCTGTTTTTAGTCTGTATAGTTTATCTCCCCACGAATACACTCAAAGTACTCTTAAAATAAAACCCCCAAAACAGTTCAAGATGACATACTTTTTATTTGCTCGTTTAATGCCAGTTGCCCTCTTTCTCTGTATGTCACTCATTCGCTTATACTCAGGCAAAAAGTACCAATTTGTATGCTGATGAGTCTTGTGTATTTTTTTCCTCTGTCTCTCTATGACAGAGAAAAATATATGCTCAATATTGCTGTTCAGACTGATGGTCAAATTTCCAAGTACCACCTGAACGCCTCATCGGTCTTTAACCAATCACTGCGCCAACTGTCATTCCGCTTTGCTCTCTGCTGTGGTAAGTACAATACACTCAGTACTGCACTGTTTTATTTTTATGACGGTAAAAATACATGTTTGACATTTAAACTCACATATCAAGTCTTTTAAAAGTTCAACAGAGTTCAAAGAATAAAGAAGGCAAAAAAAGAATAACCTTCGCTATCATTTATATAGGTTTATGACGTTTTGCTGTTAGCAGCAGTGCTAACGCTAGCTTCAATGCTAATGCTAGCAACAATGCTAACGCTAGCAACAATGCTAACGCTAGCCTTAACAGTTGTTAACTGTCTAAAGAGTATTTCTGTGCTATTCATCTGATAGTTATTGGCAGTCAGTGAGACAAAAGTAACAAATGAGCTTTGTTATTGCCAGTGTGGCTCAGTTTCAACAGTAAAAGGGCTAGCGCTAGCAGCAATGCTAATGCTAGTACCAATGCTAACGCTAGCAACAATGCTAACGCTAGCAACAATGCTAACGCTAGCAACAATGCTATCACTACCCTTAGCAGTTGTTAACTGTTTAGAAGAGTATTTCTGTGCTATTCATGTGATAGTTATTGGCAGTCAGTGAGACAAAAGTAACAAATGAGCTTTGTTATTGCCAGTGTGGCTCAGTTTTAACAGTAAGAGGGCTAGCGCTAGCAGCAAAGCTAATGCTAGTACCTATGCTAATGCTAGCAACAATGCTAACGCTAGCCTTAGCAGTTGTTAACTGTCTAAAAGAGTATTTCTGTGCTATTCATGTGATAGTTATTGGCAGTCAGTGAGACAAAAGTAATAAATGAGCTTTGTTATTTCCAGTGTGGCTAAGTTTTAACAGTAAGAGGGTTAGCGCTAGCAGCAATGCTAATGCTAGTACCAATGCTAACGCTAGCTGCAGTGTTAACTCTAGCAGCAATGCTAAGACTAGCAGAAGTCTAACGCTAGCCTTCCAAAACGGGAAATCCTTCAGTTAATTTTTGGAATGATAAAATGGCTGCTGTGTCAGTTGGTGTGCTATATTACTCTATGATTAACCTGCTGACTGTAAGTTCAATGTATCATGGCGAGTGAGCTTTGTATTTCTGTTAGTCTGATAATATTGTACAGACAACTAACATATTATTTCTCTTACACTTTCAGGAACCTGACTGACATCAGTGCTTTGCCTGGTAGGTGTGCACACACTTTAAGAGAAGTCGACCAAAATAAAAACATAATCTGACTAATGTAAACGGTAGAGTGAGGGTTCAAACTGTGTTAGGCCCCTTAAACACAATTTTATAATAAATACACAATTGTGCAGCTTAACACTTGGGCTAAAAAAAAATTGTACATGTTTGTAGTCACACTGCATGTATTTAATGATTAATTTAATCATGAACAATGAGTAATTAAAATTATCAAGAAATGATTTCAATCTAATTTAAAAAATGTTATTGTTGAATCTAATTAAATTTATATTCAAACCGCTGAATTCTAAGTTTGTGTTGACAATCTCATAATTTATTCTTTTAAAAAATACACAATTGTCCAACTTTTTGCACATGGTAGCCAAGGACAGTTTAGCTTGAATATTTGTTTCAGTAGTCACAGTTGCTGTAAACACATGTGGTTTATACAATTGGCATGTGATATTATTTTAGTCCAATTAATGTATTTTCTTCATATTTTTTCACAGTGTGCAGAAGAAGAACAAGGACCAGATCTCCAGTCTTCTCTCTCACATCCCAACCCCCCCATCCCCTCTATCCTCTGTCCTGCTCCACCTGTTGTCTCTGCCTTCTTTCCATCTGTATTTCACTCTGTGGTTTGTTGCTCAGTTGCCAAACCAAAACTCTTATTACGGTTTGATGATAATTTCCAAGCCGTGTCTCTCCTGCTCTGGCTGTTCTCTCTGCTAAATTTTCTCTCTACCTGTTTTTCACTCTTGGCTTGCTGCTGAAAGTGCCGGGCCATTAAAGCAATAAAGAGTGCATATTTTGCCTCAACCTGAGAACAAACTGAACAAACAAAGAAAATTCTAATTCACGGTTTATTGTGATTTCCAAGCCGTGTCTCTCCTGCTCTGCCTGTTCTCTCTTCTAAATTTTCTCTCTACCTGTTTTTCACTCTTGGCTTGCTGCTGAAAAACGCCAAGCCATTAAAGCAATAAAGAGTGCATATATTGCCTCTACCCTGAGAACAAACTGAACAAACAAAGAAAACTCTAATTCACGGTTTGATTGTGATTTCAAAGCCGTGTCTCTGCTGCTCTGCCTGTTCTCTCTTCTAAATTTTCTCTACCTGTTTTTCATTCTGGGCTTGCTGCTAAATTGTGCCAAGCTAATAAAGAGAGTGCATAATATTCTCTCGACTGAAGAACAAACTGTCAAACAAAGACAACTTTTTCAGAAAAATAAAAAGTGAAATATAAGGACAAAAACATCTCCTGGTGTGTGCCACTCTTATTTTATGAACATATTTTCTAAAGACTAAGAGAAACACTTGTGTAAAAATGCCAAGGAAGCAGAAAAAGTCACAGGCTGCGAAACAACGCTGGAAGAAGTTCCATGAGATTCATAGTGTACCAATATGTGAACAAGCTGAGTGTGATTTTCCTCAGAGCTGTGCAGAAGACAGTGTGTCTGCAAAGACCAATGCTGACGGTGTCAAACAGGCAGGTCAACATGTTCCTGCACATGTACAACAGATATCCTATGCAGATGCTGTAAAGAGTGGACTGCAGAATGAATTTAATGAACAACATGTGTCAAGTGCCCCACAGGTGGGTTATGCTGATATTGTGAAAAGAGGCCATCACAGTGGTGTGGCAGGAACATCTCATGCAGAAAGGGTGAACCTTGAAAACCAGCCCTCTGTTACACATGTCTGTGCATCTCACAGCCAGGCTCATCCTAAATATGGAGACTCCAGAAACAAGCAGTGCACATGTAACTCACTCACATTTCTTGCTTTCCTTAATGAGAATGAAAACATGACTACAGCTGACCTTAATCTGGTCTTGGATAAAGGTGACGTGATGTACAAAGAGGCCAAGAAAAGATTTCCTAAAAATATTCATTTGGCAACCGATGAGCTGCCAGACAAAGTTGATGCTCGCAGGTCTATGCATCATGTCAACATGACACAGCCTTCCCGGTATGGGACGTATGAAGAACCTCCAGAGGAGGCAGTAGATACCTTTCTCAGCTTAGAAGCAGGACTGAGCTGTCTGTTAGATGTGCAGTATGCCTTATTGATTATGAGTGGATTGTGTATCGCAGTGTTCAGATCCACATCAGGCAAATATGGTTTCTTTGATCCACACTCCAGAACAGCCAGTGGTCTTCCTCTACCACTACAGTCACGTAATCGTGGTACAGCTGTGATGCTGAAATTCACACTCCTCAGTGACATGATTAAGAGGATCCAAGATTCTTATGAAATGATGAAGATATCACCCTCTTGTAACTATGAGCTGAAGCCTGTGCAGTTCTACAATATGAGCACAGTCAACCTGAGTGATACCATCACAGACACAGTCTGCAGACCAACAGCTGCCACTGCTGTGGCACCTACTCACTCTGATCCAACTATTGATGAAGCAAACTCCTCTACTCCAAGGAGAAACACAACATCTGTAAAACCATTTGACAGTATACAAACTGAATCAGTACCATCCAGTGAATTTATTTTCCTACCAGCAAATGACATTTCATGCAGCCAGTCAAACTTTTCTGCAGTAAATAATGCAGTAGCCTGTGATCTTTCCTGTACTGCTTTAAAGAAAATCTACAAAATGATGAAAGTTAATAAACAACGAAGACAAAAAATGAAAAGGAGATTAATGGCATCAGAAAAACCCCGAAATCAAAGAAAAGAAAACCAAAAAACGAAAGAATGGCAAAACTATGCTTCAAATAAAGATTACAAAGAAAAGAAAAAATCTTCCACAAGGAAGTCATATAAAAACAATGCTGAAGTCAGACGGAAGCAACAACAACAATATATCAAAAGGCTATATTGTGAGAATGCTGAATTCAGACGAAAACGACAAGATTATATAAAAAGACGTTACTCTGAGAATGAGGAATTCAGAAAGAAACAACAACAATATATTACAAGACACTATTGTGAAGATCCTGAATTTAGAAAGAAACAAAAAAGCTATGTCACTAAAAGGTATCAAGAAAGCATAGAATTCAGAGAGAGAGAGATCTCGAGTGACTCAGCATTATGCACGTGACAACGCATTCAGAGTGAGACACAGACAACTGATGAAACAACTAATGCGAGACAGGTATCAAAGTAATCTTGCATTCAGAATTATGCACAACATGAGATGTGCAATGAAAATTGTAAGGAGTAAATATTTAAACAAGACATTCTTCAGGCGAAATAAAGACACTCAAGACAGTTTAGATGGTAACAACGTGCGCACGCTGGGTGAGATTTCGAGGAGATCTCACACCGAGCGCAGGCAGAGGTTTTATTTATAGTCACATAGTGGCTTCAACTGTTTAAGGAGGAGACAAAGATTTGCCTCTGAGAAACAGGTTTGTTCCAGTTTAGCTGGGTGTGTGTGTTCTGTAGATAATCACTAAATATCACACATATATGGTATTCTATATGTGTGTGTGTCTGTGTGTGGGTGTATGTGATTCAAAAGAACAGGCCCCTCTTGGTACCCTGGAGTGTAGATAAGAACGTCCTGCTCTCCCCTTCCTGGGAGTGAAACGGCTCGTAGAGAGCCAGGTGCAGAGGAGATATACTGGGTAATATCTGACAACACTATGCCTTTGTCTTTACTTCGGCTTCACTTCAGCGAAGCAGTAAAGTTATAAAATACGATTAAATGGAAAGAATAAATGGGTAAACAACTATTAACGCTAAAATTAAAGATAAACTTTCAATAACATAGGAATGGAAGTGGGAATAATACTTGAAACATTTAAAAATATCTTAACAAAAATAAAAAGGAAATACAGATGGGTGAACAGACAAACCAAGGAGAGTGAAAACAGTGTGATCAAAGAGGCCATATCTGTGTTCAAATCACAAATCAAAGCTGGACCATCATACCCATGTACTGTCTGTTTCAAGGCTTCATTTCCAAATCAAGTGCGACCCTGCACAAGGTCAAATTATGTCAAAAACCCACATGTGGTTGCAACATGTTTGACAGGAAGGTTTGTTCATGTTTGTGAGGAAAACTGCAGAAATGAGCAGTGCAATGTGCCTGATGAGAGAAAGAGAGAGTGGATTTGTCACACCTGCCACAATCATCTTAAAAATGGATCCATGCCAGCACTTGCTGTTGCCAATAAACTGGATCTTGCTGATATTCCACCTGAACTGTCTGATCTCAACATACTGGAGAGACATCTCATAGCCAAGTGCATACCATTTGCAAAGATCATTCCTCTTCCCAAAGGCCGACAGAGAGCAATTAGAGGAAATGTGGTCTGTGTCCCATCAGAGGTACAGGAAACTGTTGAAGCACTACCTCGATTGAGAATTAATTCTCAGGTGATGAGAGTAAAACTGAAGAGACGCTTGTCTTACAAAGGTCATCAGCTGTTTCAGACTGTAAGCTGGTCTAAACTTGTGCAAGCACTGCATAAACTCAAGCAGATTCATCCACAGTATAAGGATGTGAGCATCAGAGATGATGCTGAGCTGTGTGATCCAACACTTCCTGATGAAGATGATGAGGAGGATGATGATGAAAACATGAATGAGGACAATTTTGATGAGGCTGATTTAATGGAAATTGACAGCTGTGAGAAAAATGCACTGAGTGAAGCACAAAATAAAAATGAACAGAATATTGACATGTTACCCTGTGATGGTGAACAACCACATGAGCAGATGAGAGATGATTCAGAGCAAGAAGATGGACTGACTAATGGTGGTTTTGCACTCGAGTCCTGTTTGCAGCCCCCTGATGTGGCTGAGGAGATATTATGTTTCAGTGAAGGAATCTACTCTGTTGCTCCTGCAGAGAGAAACAATCCAATAAGTTTTTTCAAAACACCTAAACTGGAGGCCATGGCCTTCCCTGTGCAGTTTCCTACAGGTCAAAACACACTTGATGAAAGAAGGCTGATCAAAGTATCCCCCAGTGGGTATTTCAAATCAAGACTTTTCTGCATTGATGATCGTTTTGCCAGAGACACAAACTATTTGTTCTTTGCACAGTTTGTGACTGAAATACACCTGGCTACTTCCAGCATGACAATACAGTTAAGGAAGGCAAAGCCTCTGACCAGAGATGGACGAAAAATAACCTCAGGCATGTTACAAGATAAACATGAGGTGGAGAAACTGGTGCGAAATAAAGATGCAGTGAGATTCATGCAACCTCTGAGAGGAACCCCAGCCTATTGGGAGAAAACAACAAGAGATCTTTTTGCCATGATCAGACAGTTGGGAACTCCCACGTTCTTTTGCACATTTTCAGCTGCTGAAATGCGCTGGCCTGAAGTGATTGAGGCAATAACAAGGCAGCAAGGTGAACAAGTCAATTTTGAAGGACTCGAGTGATCAGCAAAGTGTGACATCCTGAGAAGCAATCCTGTCACAACAATGCGCATGTTTGACAAGAGAGTTGAAGCATTATTCAGAGATTTACTCTTATCTCCTGCAGAGCCACTTGGCAAAGTTATTGACTACTTTTACAGAGTTGAGTTTCAGCACAGAGGAAGCCCACACATACACTGCCTCCTGTGGGTAGAAGGTGCTCCTGTGTTTGAGGATCAAACTGTTGTTGATTTTATAAACAAATACATCACAGCTCAGCTGCCTGATCCACATAAACAACCTGAACTGTACAAGAAAGTAACAGAAGTGCAAAAACACAGTAAGAACCACACAAAGACGTGCTTTAGGAGTTTAAGCTCCTGGTGCCGTTTTGGTTTCCCTAAACCACCCTGCAATGAGACAATGATCACAAGACCCAGTGAGGATGATGAACTGGAAGTAGAAACAGCAAAGAACAAGCTCAGACCACTGAACCAGCTACTGAATGAACCTGAAACTGCTTCCATGAGTTTAGAGCAGCTCTTGGCAAGGTGCAAGATGACACATGCAGAATATGAGAGATACCTGAATAAAATGAACACAAGGAGTACGATCATACTAAAGCGTGATCCAAAAGACTCTTGGATAAACGGCTATAATCCACATCTGCTTGAAGCCTGGAACAGTAATATCGACATAAGCTTTGTTCTAGATGCTTTCGGCGCTGCAAATTATTTAATGAAATATATATCAAAAAAAGAGGGCGGGCTATCTGAGTACCTGAAAACTGTCATTGAGAACTCCCATAAAGACAGTGTAAATGAGTGCGATGAAATGAGAGCCGTCATGCAGGCATATTCAAAGAAGCGAGAGATCAGTGCACAGGAGTGTGTTGCTCGTGCATGTGGTCTTCACATGAAGCAATGTTCACGTGCTGTAATATTCATACCAACTGATGATAATCCAGTGAAAATGAGTCGTCCCCTGTCAGTTCTGGACAACACAACACCTGAGTCTTCCAATGTTTGGATGACATCTTTGAATGACAAATACAAAGCCAGACCTGAAACACCAGAGTATGAGGAGATGTGCATGGCAGACTTTGCTGCTACTTGCAGGATTGTCTATGGCCAACAGACAAAAGGTAAAGATGTTTTGCCCCTTCTCAATGAGATGGGATTTGTGCAAAGGCGCAAAAATGATAAGCCTGCTATCATCAGATTTCACCGCTGCTCACAAGAAAAACATCCAGAGCAATATTACGGAAGACTGCTTAAACTATACCTTCCTCATTGTTCAGACCACGAACTGAAAACACCATCTTTGCCAACCTATCAGGCTTTCTATGGTGCTGGCTGTGTACAGCTACCAGGTACTGACCATCTTGAGTACGTGCAACACATTGTCAAAAGAAACAGAGAAAAATATGAGAAAAACAGTGAGGAGATCGAGAGCGCTGTTGAGGAATATGAGCAGAACAGAGGTGTGACTGACGAATGGTGTAATCTGGCACCTGAATCAGATCTCGTAAGGTTGCCACTTGTTGAACAAGAAAGAGAGCGATACAATGAAAATGAACAGGAAGATGTGCCCGACTACAGCCGTCAGGCTGATGCTTCAACAGAAGTCAGAGCCATCAGGGAACCCCCTGCTATTGATCCCACTTTGTTACGTCAGATGTTTCAGAATCTGAAAGAGAAGCAAGCCTGCATATTTTATGCAGTTAGAGACTGGTGCATTAAAAGAGTCTGTGCTCTAAATCCAGAGCAGTTTTTCTTTTATATTAATGGTGGTGCTGGAACAGGAAAATCACATCTTATCAAATGCATCTACTCAGAAGCATCTAAGATACTGAGCAAAGTGCCCAGACATTCAGACGACGTTGACATATCAAAACCCACTGTCCTGTTAACTGCTTTCACTGGGACTGCAGCATTTAACATATCTGGAACAACACTGCATTCTCTTCTCAAGCTCCCTAGAAGCTTAAAACCTCCCATTCAGGGACTTGGCAATCAGCTGGATGAAGTCAGATCAGAACTTTTGAATGCTGAAATAATCGTCATTGACGAAGTCTCTATGGTGTCAAGACATCTCTTTGCATATGTAGATGCAAGACTCAAACAGATCAAAGGGACTCGGAGACCCTTTGGAGGCATGTCAGTCATTGCTGTTGGAGACTTCTATCAGCTACCCCCAGTGCGACAGTCTAAACCTCTCTGTGTGCACGACCCGTCCGAGATCGACCTGTGGCGGGAGCATTTTCAGATGATCACTCTGACTGAGATTATGCGTCAGAAAGATGATGTTGTCTTTGCTGAGATGCTGAACAGAATTCGTGTGAAAGGAAAGTTGGATGAGCTTTGTGAAGCAGATAGAGATTTGTTGTCACAGGCCATAACTGAACCAGCCCTTTGTCCGACTGATGCGTTGCACATTTTTGCAACTAACAAAGAAGTGGATGCACACAACTCTGCAACACTGGCTCTGCTCCATACTCATATCATTGACATCCATGCAGATGATTATAGAAAGGATCCTAGAACTGGCAGAATGGCACTACAAGGCAGACCATTCAAAGGAGGTAAAAACGAGTTACCAGACACACTGAAAGTTGCAGAAGAAGCTCGTGTCATGCTCACCAGAAACATTGACATACAAAATGGTTTGGTTAATGGAGCTTTTGGAAAACTACTTAGAGTAGTTTACTCTGAAAATGACCAACACATCATCAAGCTTGGACTTAAAATGGATAATGAGACATCTGAAAAGAATAACCGCACACCAGCAGATGACATGGTGTACACTGAGAGAGCAGAGGAGAATCTAAAGCAGAAAGGAGTGGTACGAAGACAGTTCCCAGTGAAGCTGGCCTTTGCATGTACAATACATAAGGTACAGGGTATGACAACCACATCAGCTGTTGTCTCTCTTAAGAGCATTTTTGAGCCCGGCATGGCCTACGTAGCTGTCAGTAGAGTGACGTCTCTCAGTGGACTGTATCTTCTTGATATGGAGGAGAAAAAAATATTCACCAACCCAGAAATCACTGCAGCGCTTGAGAACATGAGACAAGCCAACCTTGATGACATGATGCCTCTTCTACACGTGAGACAAACACTGAGCAGGTCAGATGTTTTCACCATTGGTCATCATAATACAGAGGGACTGCCAGCTCACATTAATGACATCAAGAGTCACCATGAATTGTGTCTAGCAGATGTTTTGTGCCTAACAGAAACACACCTGCGGGGCTCTTTTGTCGCAGAGAGTCTCCACTTGGAAAATTACAATTTGTTCAAACGCAACAGACACCTGTCCTACACAAACTTTCCCCAAATAGCAAACAGAAGTGGTGGTGGAGTTGCTGTTTATGTGAAAAGTGACATTCAAGTGCATGAAAAACAGTACATCCATAATGTAACTGACCTTGAATTCCTGGCTTTAAAGGTTGAAGCACCAGTCAGTGCTCTGATTGCAGTTGTATACAGACCTCCAGACTACACTCTGAGGCCATTCCTAAAAAACCTGGTAAGCCTATTAGACTCATTAGAGATCATGGACTGTCGTCCCATCATAGTTTGTGGTGATTTTAATGAGAATGTTTTATCCAGTGCAAACAAACCAATCATGGAGCTGTTTGAGTCTAGGGGATACGCACAGGTCATCACTGCCCCTACCACAGAGAAGAACACACTGCTTGACCTCATTTTCATTTCTCAGCCAGAGCGATGTCTCCATTCTGGAGTCATGAAGACCTACCATAGTTACCATGACCCTGTATACTGTGTATTGTCCTGTGATGATTCATGATCTAGATCTTTGAATACAATAAGTAATGTTTATATTTCTGAATGACTTAAGAAAGTAGAGCGATATTTAAAAGTTGACTCAAGAAAAAAACGCCCTGCATTGCAGTATAATGTTTGAATTCTTTTACGTAAAATACAATTAAATGAATTAAGTAATGATATCAGTAAAATATGACAATTTTATTTATTACAGAAAATCTAAAAATCACTTACAGTAATCTATGAATGTCAGAAAAATCAAATATACCAGTTTAAAACAAACAGTGTAGGCATATCCTCTCTGCAGCCAGGCTTCAACATCCTGCCAGGCTGCCCCAGTCTCACTGTGGCTAGGAGGGCGCGAGGGAGGGTGGACCAGAGGATTGCCCACACAACACATAAATGTTCAACAGCTTCTTCATTGTTTCTGAGAGAACAACACAGACTAACGGTTGCTTTTTTTAAAAAAAAAAAAAAAAAGAAAGAAAAAGAAAAAGAAAAACCTAATTACAGCAATAATGACAGTTAAGCCAGTTTATCTGTGCCTCTATTTTGAAATATTATATTATATTATATTTTTATATTTTTGGACAAATCTTACGATGAAACATACATTTTTATGAGCTTTTATCATGTTTCAGCCAGTGCATTTATCAGGGTGGGTCTGGGTCTGGGATGATAAATGCACTGGCTGATAACTGCACATTTCTGGCCAGAAATGTTTCAGCAGTGTTACATATGTACTACATATGTTACACTTGCTTTCTGTTACCAGCTGATACCCTACATTTGTATAGCCATTGGATGGTGTGAGGCTGGGGAGTTCAGTGGAGTGGGTTGGTGGGAGTTGAGTGGGGGGGGGGGGGGGGGGTGCGGTGGGAGATTGTTAGGTTTCTTTTCTTTTCTTTTCTTTTGTTAAGAGAGACACAGTCCTCCTGTGTCTTCTCCAAGCTTCACATGTAAAATCCAACGGTGTGAAGCACATAGCAGCCAGAAACTGTAATGCCACAGATCAGAGAGGCTTCATCATCACCATCTTCATCGCTGTACGATCCGAGCGTGAGACTTCACATCTGGAGCACAGGAGAGATTCTGTGATAAGTCCTTCTAGCTTGTCCCACAAGCAGTCGGTGAGATTTACTCACAACAAAAAGGGTTAATGACATTATTTCCATGAAAACATGTATTAATTCTTTGTAAAGTGTTTAAATTGTGTTTTCACTTGACCTTAGGAGTGTTAGAGTGTATTTTAATGTCTGTACTCAGGTGTTCTCCCTCTGTGATCCATCCCCTTCAGACACTCAGGACTGAACAGACTGCACAGTTTCTGTGACTGAGCCTCCAAAACACCTTCTTTGAAACCACACATGATAGAAGGGCTTTAGGTTTGCAGCAGCACTACTAAAGGTATTCAGTTTATTACAGGATGTATTTGTTTCTTAGGACCAGCTCTAAGTGCACACTACCTAACATATACACCTTTCTGTTTATTGCAAACCAACTACTCTGGATCATATGGCCAGTCGGCAGGAATGTTGCTGCAGGAAAACATCCCTGGAGATCGCCATCATTGTCAGACTGACTGTGCCTCCTCTGTGCAGTGTCAAGATCCTCCCTAAATGAGTGTGTAAGTTAACATTTTCATTATTTTATTCCCTTTGACAAGACAAGTATCACTGATATTTACATTTACAACTACATATGTTCCTGTTTTCTGCTCTTCTTTTAAAGTTTAGGACCACATGCCTCCAACAAAAAAAACATATCCACCCCCCCAAACCAGAAATAAAAATTCCAAACATTAACTCAGTAATGACTAACTCCACCGTTATTGTTGATCACTTCAAAAATTCATTGCAGCATGCTTGATGCAAGCGTTTCCACAAGGTGAGTGGGAACATTTCTCCAAGTGGTGAAGACAGCTGCAAGAAGGGCATCTATAGTCCGGAACTGTTGTCCGTTTTTGTAAACTTCACCTTTCTATTCATCCTCAAAGGTTCTCAATTGGATTTAGATCAGGGGAGCACGCAGAATGGTCCAAAAGAGTGATGTTATTCTCCTGGAAGAAGTCCCTTGTCCCTTGCATTGTGTACTGTAGAATTGTCCTGTTGAAAAACCCAGTCGTTACCACACAGACAAGGGCCCTTAGTCACGAGGGATGCTCTCTGCAACATCTGGACATAGCCAGCGGCTGTTTGACGCCCCTGCACCTCCTGAGGCTCCATTTTTCCAATGAAGATCAAAGTATTTGGCTTGCTGCAACAAAGCATGGCGGTATGAAAAATTAATACCTGTAATTGCAATCAGCAGATAATTTCCCTTAGAAAACCTTTGGAGTCAAATGTGGCACAACATTGAAATACCTGATGTGAAAATATGTATTCTACTAACTATATTTTCTTGTGTGACTTGATATTTTTTTTGGTTTGTTTTTTATACTCCAGGGACGACAAAGGTTCGTGATATTCATATTTGCTGCCATCTTCTTCCCGATGGGACTCTTCATTTCATATGGCTTCAACGACATGATCTATCCTCCCTTCCATGTGGACGTAAATTACACGATTAAACACACAGACCTGAAGTAATGGTCTGGAAGAGACAGCTATGTTTCAGTTCAGGGGAAAGAGGTAGGTTGCACACAAACAGCCAAAAATTACAACTGTAACTGTAAAATTACAAGTGTAAGAAAATGTTATATTCAGCATTGTCTTGTTAAAATATCCAAGAACTTCCCTGAAAAGAGCGTCATCTGAAATGGAGGGCTACTTACCTGGGAAGCTTTATATACCTTTCAGCGCAGAAGCCACTAATATACCCCACTGCCATCAGAGGCTTTTGAACTCAGTGCTGAACAAAAAGTCAGATAATCCCTCTTTAGTCTGGATGATGCGATGTCCGTATTTTTCAAAAAGAATGTAACTTTTTGATTTGTCTGATGATGGAAGCATTTCTGGATCATGTTCACTTATGGTTTCTTCTTGGCATGACTTGAAGCTTTTTTTCTGTATTTGTTGATGGCACAGTGAACTGTGATCACAGAGAGTGACTTAGGCGTGTGTTGAGTCCATCATCCCTGTTAGAGTGAATTGTTAAATGTTGTCATTTTTATGCTTACCATCCATCTCTACATTGTTTAACTGTGTGAGGAAAGGAATTCTTTCTGTCCTCCCCTCCCTAAATTCTCGAGGTTCTGGGTGGGGGGCTGTAGTCTTTTATTACAGGCAACATCCTTGTGAAGGTCTTTTTGATGTAAGCTTCCTGCCCAGCAGGAGGACACACACACATACACACACACACACACACACACATTCTCGCATAATACACACACACACACACACACACATTCTCGCATAATACACACACGCGCACACACACATTCTCGCATAATACACACACGCACACACACATTCTCGCATAATACACACGCACACACACATTCTCGCATAATACACACACACGCACACACACACACACACACACACACACACATTCCTACTTACATACAGAAGTTCACACATATATGTACAATGCCTTGTCTTAGAACTATGTGGGCGTTACTTTGCTGTGTGAACTGTCTCTCAATAAAAGGCAGCGAGAGGAGGCCGGATTTGGGGTCATTTTCGTGGTGGACACAGACAGGCCTCCCTTGCGCAAGTAATCGATCGATCGCTGACTGTCTTGTTTTCTTTCATGATGAATAAGTCTCTAGAACTAGCAGGGCTTGTGGAAGCACAGACCCAACAATCCCCATCCCCATTTTTAATGCAGTGCCACTCGAGGGTCATCTATAGATTTTTAAAAAAAATTTTTTTTTAACTCAAATGTAAATAAAATCTGTGCTTTTCATCAGTCTAAATAATGCATATTATGCAGGTGTTTCTCTTATGTTAAACATCTGCTGAAATTTTGTCCTCATACATAAGATAAATATAACTCTATGTTTTTTCTCTATGCATTTCTTTATTGGATGAGTCAAACCAGCAGATCACGACAGATACTGCTAAAATATAAAACATAAATATGCCACCCCACCAACACACACAGCTATCACCCATTTGTTGCTTTTATTCATAAGATGAACTATTCTTGAATGAAGAGACATTGATTTGACACGAGTAAAAATATGGTTGATCGTGTTTATTGTTAGTTAAGAATAAGTTGGGGGGGGGAGAGAAAAGAAAAAAGGTTGAAGAATGAAGGGGAGAAAGAAAAATGGAGAGAGGTGGTACGAGAGAAAGGGGGAGTTGAAAAGAAAGGGATAGAAAGGAGGAGAGAAAACCCCAACAATCCCCTCTGAGCAAGCACTCGGCGACGGTGGATAGGAAAAACTCCCTTTAAAGGAAGAAACCTATTGCAGAACCAGGCTCAGGGAGGGTCATCTGCCTTGACTTGTTGGGGGGGGTGAGGGGGAAAAAAGAAAAGAAAAAGGATGAAGAAGGGAGGGGAAAAAGAAAAAATGGAGAATGATGGAGAGGTGGAAGGAGAGAAAGGGAGACAAGGGAGGAAGAGGGGTGAGGAGATAGAAAAGCGGTGGAGGAAGACCAGGCTACGCCGCCTTATGATCCAGTGAGGAAGCAGGAGGGTCCCTCTTCCTGAAAAACCAGAAGCGTTTCTTCTACTTTTTCAGGCACTGTTCCTGGAGCTCTTTTTTCTGTAGGATGAGGGTTTTCTCCAATGCTTCATCAAGCTGTACTTGCAGCTGCTGATTCAGGTTGACAGCGTGTTCGAGATTCTCACAGATCTCCAGATTAACAGCTTCTGCTTGTTGTAACTCATGGCTGTTCTGCTTCTTTTCTGCAATCAGGCTTACAATGCGCTGCTTAGCTTGATTAAACATTATTCCCCAGCCCTCATTTATGATGTCCACGTTGGGCTGCTTCTGTTGGTTCACCAGCATTTCCTTGTGCCTTTCTTCCAAGTCTTTATTTCGGCCTTCCAGTTCTCTGTATTCAGTGTCCAGTTGTCTCTTCTCATGAAGCACTTGTGCATTTCTCTGCAGTACTTCATTAATCTTTATTTGCAAGACTTCATTTTGTTTCTTCATGTTGTGAAGTTTGCATTCCATCTCTTTCTCCTTTATGTCCTGCTGTTTCTTCTCTTGAAGAAACTCTTCGTTTTTCTCCAATGCTTCATCAAGCTGTACTTGCAGCTGCTGATTCAGGTTGACAGCGTGTTCGAGATTCTCACAGATCTCCAGATTAACAGCTTCTGCTTGTTGAAGCTGGTAGCTGTTCTGCTTCTTTTCTGCAATCAGGCTTACAATGCGCTGCTTAGCTTGATTAAACATTATTCCCCAGCCCTCATTTATGATGTCCACGTTGGGCTGCTTCTGTTGGTTCACCAGCATTTCCTTGTGCCTTTCTTCCAAGTCTTTATTTCGGCCTTCTAGTTCTCTGTATTCAGTGTCCAGTTGTCTCTTCTCATGAAGCACTTGTGCATTTCTCTGCAGTACTTCATTAATCTTTACTTGCAAGACTTCATTTTGTTTCTTCATGTTGTGAAGTTTGCATTCCATCTCTTTCTCCTTTATGTCCTGCTGTTTCTTCTCTTGAAGAAACTCTTCGTTTTTCTCCAATGCTTCATCAAGCTGTACTTGCAGCTGCTGATTCAGGTTGACAGCGTGTTCGAGATTCTCACAGATCTCCAGATTAACAGCTTCTGCTTGTTGAAGCTGGTAGCTGTTCTGCTTCTTTTCTGCAATCAGGCTTACAATGCGCTGCTTAGCTTGATTAAACATTATTCCCCAGCCCTCATTTATGATGTCCACGTTGGGCTGCTTCTGTTGGTTCACCAGCATTTCCTTGTGCCTTTCTTCCAAGTCTTTATTTCGGCCTTCCAGTTCTCTGTATTCAGTGTCCAGTTGTCTCTTCTCATGAAGCACTTGTGCATTTCTCTGCAGTACTTCATTAATCTTTACTTGCAAGACTTCATTTTGTTTCTTCATGTTGTGAAGTTTGCATTCCATCTCTTTCTCCTTTATGTCCTGCTGTTTCTTCTCTTGAAGAAACTCTTCATTTTTCTCCAATGCTTCATCAAGCTGTACTTGCAGCTGCTGATTCAGGTTGACAGCATGTTCGAGATTCCCATAGATCTCCAGACTAACAGCTTGTGCTTGCTGAAGCTGGCAGGACATTGTTCTTAACTCATGGCTGTTCTGCTTCTTTTCTGTCATTAGGTTTACAATGCGCCGCTTTGCTTGATTAAACATTATTTCCCAGCCCTCATTTATGATGTCCACGTTGGGCTGCTTCTGTTGGTTCATGAGACTTTCCTTGTGCCTTTCTTCCAAGTCTTTATTTCGGGCCTCCAGTTCTCTGTATTTAGTGTCCAGTTGTTTATTCTCATGAACCATTTCTGCATTTCTGTGCAGTGCTTCATTAAGCTTTACTTGCAAGACTTGTTGGTTCTTGACAAATCCATTGTGCCTTTCTTCCAGCTGTTTATTTTGGGTCTCCATTTGTCTGCACTGCTCTTCAAGTTGAATCTTCTCTGCTTGGATTTGTTTAATCCTGTCTTCTAGATTTTGGTTTACCTGCCTACTTTCAGCAGATGCCCTTCGGACGGATAAAACGTCATCTGGGGAATTTTTTCAGTTAACAGTTAAACTTTTTTAACTCAATTTCAGCTTTTTCACCCCTTTTCAGCAAAATTTTCAGTTTTTTCACCACTTTTCAGCACAAATCCCAGCTTTTTCAACTATTTTCAGCAAAAACATCTTTTCAGCAGAATTCTGAAAAGAGTTCTGCATAACTCTTTTCAGCAGAAATTCTGCTGATTGAACTCTTTTCAGCAGAATTTGCACTTCTTTTCAGCCCAAATTCTGCTTATTCACCTCTTCTGCAAAATTTTCAGCCTTTTCACCTCTTATCAGCACAAATCTCAGCTGCTTTCAGAAAATACACTTTTGAGAAGAAATTCTGCTGATTCATCTCTTTTCAGCGCAACTTTCTGCTTCTTTACCTCTTTTCAGCAGAAAATTCTGCTGATTCACCTCTTTTCTGCAAAATTTTCAGCCTTTTCTCCTCTTATCAGCACAATTCTCAGCAGCTTCTTCTCATTTCAGCAGAATTGTCCGTCTCTCCACCTCTTCTTTTTGAGAATGAGTTTGGGTCAGTGAGATGAGTAGCTGCCTTTAGCCCAGGAGGGCCAGGTTCGAATCCTGCTCACGGCAAAGTTTTTTTTTCACCACCATACAACTTTTTGCAACTTTTCATCGTTTTCAGCTTTTCAGCAGGCAGCTTCAGCGTTAAGGCATCCACACAGCATTTTCGCAGGAAATGCAAATTTTTCTAGTTATTATTATTATTATTCTTCAGTTTCCGCCTGAAATTTTGCAGCGAATCTCGCCTCGCAGTTTTGAGACAAGCTTCATATATGTTACCTCATTTTGTGCGGCTGCATCAGGAATGGTGTGCTATGACTTTTGGTGTTTATGACTATTATAGTTTTTTAAATATTAATATTTTAGTGAAAATTTTCCCGCGCTTCTCTGCCAAACAGTTTTGACAATAGGGTTACATATGTTAGATCATTTTGTGCGGCTGGAGCTGGACTAGTATGGTATACACTTTTGGTGTTTATGACTTTTATAGTTTTTTAAATATTAATATTTTAGTGCAAATTTAGAAAGATTCTTCTTTTGGCGCCATAGAAACAGACTTCATTTGTGGTGTGTTGGCTCCATCTTTTGGTCCCACTGATACAAATTTCAAACTTCATTTGTGGTGTGCTGGCTCTCTCTAGTGGTATGCCGGGAGTAGTACGGCCTGTCTACCCTTATTTGGATTACCGTAATGATGACAATATCAACGGTGCGCACAGCGTCGCTGCTTTCAGGAGCCATTGGAATTTTTAAGGTTGCGCAAATCATTCAAAAGTTACGGTAATGCTTGGTGGAAAACTCAATATCCCACAATTCATAGCACGCCTCTGCCGAGTCAAACAATGGCGGCCATCACTTAGTTTTTATTTTCCTCTTAATACTGTTTCTAGGTCACAAAATAAACTTTTAAGATATTTTCAGGCGAGAATATAGGTGTGTAAACTTCAAATATCTGCTCGTTTTGTCAAAACATCCCATATTAGCGACAATGTTCTGACGATGTCGTTTCTGCTTGAGGCTAGCTGGCTAGTGTGGCTAGCGCGGCTTTGCTAACAAGCTACAGCCGGCCTGGATGACAGTGAGAGCGGCTTACTCTGGTTTCACACCCGGTCCTTCGTAAAGTCTCGTGGTCACAGCTGGACTTATTTTTCGTTTAAATGGACCGATGATTTATTTATTTATTCATTTTAGTAACGGTATAAACAGTGAAAGGTGGTGGATTGGCCAGATGTAAACTTCAAATATCTGCTCGTGTTACCAAGACATCCCATATTAGCTCTGATGGTTTCGGTGCCTGCAAAGAGCTAGACAGCTAGCTAGCTAACTGGCTGTCTTTTTGACTCAGGGTCATAGCTGGACTTATTTTTCGTTTTTATGAGCTGATGAGGGGTTTTTTTTAGTAACGGTACAAACAGTGAAAGGCGGTGGATTGTCCAGATGCTGGTCGATGTGGAAAAAATAACTGAGTTGTTTGGTGGTCGCTGACACGGAGCTACAACCGAGGGCAGCTATCCACCGGTGTGTGTCAGACAGAGCATGCAGGGAACGAGACATAAGAGGCGGCGAGGCGACCGCCGATCGACCGGTGGTAGATCGTGGATCAGGGAAACCGAAGGCAGGAGAAGCAGGCGGCTGCCGGTCAGCGCGTGAGGTGAACTGAATTTCAGGTAAGAAGTTATGAACTGCACTCTATTTGGGTCAGATATAAACCGAGTTTAGGTGTAGTTTATTTTCCTTGTGCTGACTTTTTACAATCAGTTATAATAACTCGTACTGCGTGCTAGCTAGCACGACGGAGTTTCTATACAGCTGTGTGCGCGCTAAGTTACTGATGTTGAACTTTATGACAGCCTCCCCTGTCATTCTCTCGCCTGTTCAAACTTCAGTCATGAAACTGATCAATGATCGGCTTTTCTCTCTTGTTTGTTTATCCCGCTAAACAACAGCAGCACGTTTAAGCTTGATCAGCTGTTGTTAGAATTCATTTGGATCTAGCAAAGCTTTTGCCAGGGGGCCAGGTAGGGCATCTTACAACCAAAGTTTGTATAATAATACACAAGATTGGCTGTAGACCATTGTTAATCATTCAGAACACTGTGTAAAAATAACAAAAAACAAAAAGTGAATGCAAAAGTGCATAAATATTTATTTTACGTGATTGATGTGTGTGGCGGGGCGTGGTCTGCAGTGCCGCTGCAGGGGAGGTGGACCCACCTGAGCGGCATCTGCAATCACGCCTCTCTGGCGTAGTCTGTGCTCTCTCGGCTGTTTTTTGGGTGTGTGTCAGGCTGTGAGTTGAAAAGCTACAGCCGGCTGTGTGGGTACACCAACCATGTGTGAAAAGTGGTCCATAACGTAATGCTTCAAAGCGTGTTCATGCAAACATTGTCGGGTCTGCCGTGGTACAATGGGACTTCTGCTCATGAAACTATGTGCACAGCGTCTGCAAATCGGGGCTGTACAAAGTCACTTCATCTTTACCCAAAACTGTAAGCTGTCATCTGTGAGGCGCGAGCGGTGTTTGTTTTTACCATAGTTCATGGTGGAGAATGGCTGCTCAGCTGAGTTTTGCTCTCTGTAGCTGTATGAATGGCAAACTACATTGATTACCAGCGGCATAGGCACACTTAAAATTTCTTCTGAAATTTTCGCTTTCTAGTTATTAGTGTGAATGCTTGTAAAAGCATTCACAGTATTGTTATTCAAATCTTTATTATTATTCTATTTTATATATTCCGTACGTTTTTTGGCATCTAACTCCTTCAAAACCGTTCAACTTAGAAAAATCATTCAAACACCGTTAGATTCCTCTTCTTTAGGACATGACTGCTTCTACTTTTCTCATTTTTAACATTTATATTTTTAATTTTATTTAACTTTTTTCAACAAAAATTCCCCATGTATTTCAATGGGGAGACCCTTCAAAACCTCATTCAACTTACTCATTTTTAAACTCTTACTACTTCCACATACGTTGACATAGAGCCACCATTCAAACTTTAAAACGAAGCCAAGACATTCAACTATTCAACTTGTATTTATCTTTTGAATATCTATTATACTTTTTCTTCAGTTCCAGTTTAAGTTTCTTGATGTTTTTTCACCCGTTTCAGAGTTTATAATGGGTGTGTATGGGACGGAATGTTGCCGCTAGAGTGAGACAGCTCAACTGGTAGAGTGAGAGCAGGGGGGGAATTAATCTTAAAATATTTTCTTAAAACTGCTGCTGTGTCCGCAGTGTTTCGTCTACAGGTATGATTTTACCCTCAAAACGTAGCCATCGCTGTCCTCTTTCATCCAATATGTTTACTATTGTACTAGGTGTTATGGTTCTTTCATAAATGTCACCAATGCACAGCCTCCTTCCTCCAACTCTTCCATAGACTCTAATGTTAAAATGGCTCAGAAGGTTCGTTTGAAAATCAGAAGAGCATGGTGTCTTTACACTGTGACCACGTCCATATAATAAACTCCACAGGCATGAAAACTGAGAATTAGGTAGACTGGACATTGCTGTCGCTCATGGTGAAAGAATTTTGTCAATACGACATGTACTTTTCATTTGGGAGCGATTTGTTTCGGCCTGACTTTTCTGTTCATTTTAAGCAGCAAAAGTGAGGTGCATGTCTGTGTCCATGTGTACTGAGCCATTGGGTGCAGTCACTATAGCAACCAGGCTCACACCTGCCTGCTTAACGAGCTCTCTCTCTCTGTCACTGTGCCAAGGTTAGACCTAAAAATGCTGCTGCATCTAAGCAGTTGTAGGAAGATTAACTTTTTCAATAGGTACAATAAGACAGATTTTACAGGGGTCAGTAGTTAGTATATGCCAACTAAGTAGAGCATTGTGATTGGCAAACAGGTTTTTCAGATGGCAGTTGGAGTCAGTTGATGACTTTAAAATCATCCTTTCTGACTGGATAATTAAAGCTTACAGCATCTACCTGTCTGCAGTTGATTTTCCCACAATTTAACTAATGTTTAACTAATCTAATCTCATTTAATGTCTCTGTTTATAGTCTGTATAGTTTATCTCCCCACTAACAAACTTAAAGTAGTTTTAAAATAAAACCCACAAAACAGTTCAAGATTAAATACTTTTTATTTCCTCATGTAATGCCAGTTGCCATATTTTTCTGTATGTCACTCATTCGCTTATACAAAAAGTACCAATTTGTACACTAGTGTATTTTTTCCCTCTATCTCTCTATGTCTCTCACACAGAGACTAACACACAGACATGTATATACTCATTATTGCTGTTCAAACTGATGCTCAAATTTCCAAGCACCACCTGAACGCCTCATCTGTTTTCAACCTATCACTGGACCAACTGTCGTCATTCCGCTTTGCTCTCTGCTGTGGTAAGTACAGTACACTCAGTACTGCACTGTTTTATTTTTATGATGGTAAAAATACATGTTTGACATTTAAACTCACATATCAAGTCCATCAGAGTTTAAAAGAGTTCAAAGAATAAAGAAAGAAAAAAAAGAACCTTCGCTATCATTTATATTTGTTTATGACGTTTTGCTGTTAGCAGCAGTGCTAACGCTAGCTTCAATGCTAATGCTAGCAACAATGCTAATGCTAGCATTATTGCTAGCGTTAGCAGCAGTGCTAACGCTAGCTTCAATGCTAATGCTAGCAACAATGCTAATGCTAGAATTATTGCTAGCGTTAGCGGTTGTTAACTGACAAAAAGAATATTACTGTGATATTCCTGTGATATTTCTTGGCGTTCAGTGAGACAAAAGAAACAAATGAGCTTTATTATTACCATTGTGGCTTAGTTTTAACAGTAAGAGTGCTTTATGACTTTTGCTGTTAGCAGCCGTGCTAACGCTAGCTTCAATGCTAATGCTAGCAACAATGCTAACGCTAGGTGTAGTGCTAACCCTAGCCTTAGCAGTTGTTAACTGACAAAAAGAATATTACTGTGATATTCCTGTGATATTTATTGGCGGTCAGTGAGACAAACGTAACAAATGAGCTTTATTATTGCCATTGTGGCTCAGTTTTAACAGTAAGAGTGTTAGCGCTAGTAGCAATGCTAACACTAACTGAAGTGCTGACGTTTGCAGGAATGCTAGCGCTAGCAGCAATGCTAGCAGCAATGCTAAGACTAGTAACAGTCTAAAAATAGCCTTACATAAGTTGAAATACTTCAGTTAATTAGTTTTAATTATAAAATGGCTGCTGTATCAGCTGGTGTGCTATATTACTCTATAATTACCTTGTTGAATGTAAGTTCTGTGTATCATATCGTGTGGGCTTTGTATTTCTGTAAGTCTGATAACACTGTACACACAACTAACATATTATTTCTCGTCTTACACTTTCAGGAACTTGACTGACATCTGTGCTTTGCCTGGTAGGTGTGCACATACTGTAAGAGAAGTAGACCAAAATAAAAAAAATAATCTGACTTATATAAGCTGTAAAGTGATGGGTTCAATCTTTCATTCAAACTAGACCTTTTAAACACAAGTTTATAATAAATACACATAAGTGCAGCTTGTGTATTTAGCTTGGGCTAAAATATTTTTTTCGTACATTTTTGTAGTCACACTACATGTGATTAGTTAATGATTCACTCAATCATATTTGTATTAAAAATATTATTGCTGAATTTAAATAAATATTTATTATTTTAAAAAGTGCCCAATTATGCAACTTTTTCCACATGGCAGCCAACAACAGTTTAGCTTGAATATTTTGTTTTGTCCTTTTTCATTAGTCACAATTAGTTCATACAATTACCATGTGATATAATTTTAATAAAATTATTTTTTTTCTTCTTTTTTGTTCACAGTGTGCAGAAGAAGAACAAGGACCAGATCTCCAGTCTTCTCTCTCACATCCCAACCCCCCCATCCCCTCTATCCTCTGTACTGCTCCACCTGTTGTCTCTGCCTTCCTTCCATCTGTATTTCACCCTGTGGTTTGTGAGAAATTTTGCCAAACCAAGAATCTTATTGCGGTTTGATTTCAAAGCCGCGTCTCTAATTTTAGAGTTCGAAGGAACTCTAATTCACGGTTTAATTGGGATTTCCCAGCCGTGTCTTTCCTGCTCTGTCTGTTCTCTCTGCTAAATTTTCTCTCTACCTGTTTTTCACTCCTGGCTTGCTGCTGAATAATGGCAAGCCAATAAAGCAATAAAGAGTGCATATTTTGCCTCAACCTATGAACAAACTGAACAAACAAAGAAAACTCTGCGGTTTGATTTCAAAGCCGCGTCTCTAATTTTAGAGTTCGAAGGAACTCTAATTCACGGTTTAATTGGGATTTCCCAGCCGTGTCTTTCCTGCTCTGTCTGTTCTCTCTGCTAAATTTTCTCTCTACCTGTTTTTCACTCTTGGCTTGCTGCTGAAAAATGCCACGCCATTAAAGCAATAAAGAGTGCATATTGCCTCTACCTGAGAACAAACTGAACAAATAAAACTCTAATTCACGGTTTGATTGTGATTTCCCAGCCGTGTCTCTCCTGCTCTGTCTATTCTCTCTTCTAAATTTTCTCTCTACCTGTTTTTCATTCTGGGCTTGCTGCTAAGTTGTGCCAAGCCCATAAAGAGAGTGCATATTATTCTCTCGACTGACAAAAAAAACTGTCAAACAAACAAAGACATCTGTTTCTGAGAAATAAAAACTGAAATATAAAGACAAAGACAACATTTCCTGGTGAGTGCCACTCTTATTTTTTGAATATATTTTCTAAAGACTAAGAGAAACACAGGTGTGTAAAAATGCCAAGGAAGCAGAAAAAGTCACAAGCTGCAAAACAACGCTGGAAGAAGTTCCATGAGTTTCACAGTGTACCAACATGTGAACAAGCTGAGTGTGATTTTCTTCAGAGCTCTGCAGAAGACAGTGTGTCTGCAAAGACCAATGCTGATGGTGTCAGACAGGCAGGTCAACGTGTTCCTGCACATGTACAACAGGTATCCTATGCTGATGCTGTAAAGAGTGGACTGCAGCATGAATTTAATGAACATCAGGTAAACCACAGAGACCAACATAAGGTGTCAAGTGCCCCACAGGTCGGTTATGCCAATGTTGTGAAAAGAGTCCATCACAGTGATGTGGCAGGGCCATCTCATGCAGAAACAGTGAACCTTGAAAACCAGCCCTCTGTTACACGTGTCTGCGCATCTCACAGCCAGGCACATCCTAAATATGGAGACTCCAGAAACAAGCAGTGCACATGTAATTCACTCACATTTCTTGCATTCCTTCATGAGAATGAAAACATGACTACAGCTGACCTTAATCTGGTCTTGGATAAAGGTGATGTGATGTACAAAGAGACCAAGAAACGATTTCCTAAAAATATTCATTTGGCAACCGATGAGATGCCAGACAAAGTTGATGCTTGCAGGTCTATGTATCATGTCGACATGACACAGCCTTCCCGGTATGGGACATTTGAAGAACCTCCAGAGGAAGCAGTAGATACCTTTCTCAGCTTAGAAGCAGGACTGAGCTGCCTGTTGTCAGATGTGCAGTATGCCTTACTGATTATGAGTGGATTGTGTATTGCAGTGTTCAGATCCACATCAGGCAAATATGGTTTCTTTGATCCACACTCCAGAACACCCAGTGGTCTTCCTCTACCACTATGGTCACGTGATCGTGGTACAGCAGTGATGCTGAAATTCACACTCCTCAGTGACATGATTAAGAGGATCCAAGATTCTTATGAAATGATGGAGATATCACCCTCTTGTAACTATGAGCTGAAGCCTGTGCAGTTCTACAGTATGAGCACAGTCAACCTGAGTGAAACTATCTCAGACACAGTCTGCAGACCAACAGCTTCCACTGCTGTGGCACCTACTCACTCTGATACAAATGTTGATGAAGTAAACTCCTCTACTCCAGGGAGAAACACAACCGCTGATCTTACTGAGAACATCTTTTCTCAAATAGCCATTTGTACACCACTGGTGAAACAACAAGAAGTCAACATGACTCAGTTCACATCATACGAAGCTCCTCAGAGTGAATTTACTTTTATACCTACCAAAGAACTATCCAGTGACTTTAATGTCCTTCCATCAAATGATGTTTTTTCCTGTCAGTCAAGTGCTGCCTGTGATCTTTCTGATACAGTTTTACAAAAAATCTGTAACCTGACAAAAGTTAATAAACACCAAAGGCGCAAAATGAAAAGAAGATTAATGGCATCAGACAAACCGAGAAAACAGAGAAAAGACAACCAAAAAAGGAAAGAACGACAAAGGTATGCTTCAAACAAAGTATACAAACAAAAGAAAAAATCTTGCACAAGCATGGCATATAAAAACAATCCTGAAGTCAGACGGAAACATCAACAATATATTAAAAGACGTTACTCTGACAATGCTGAATTCAGAAAGAAACAACAACAATATGTTAAAAGACGATTTTCTGAGAATGCTAAAGTTAGACAGAAACAAAAACAATATATCAAAAGACGTTACAGTGAGAACGATGAATTCAGACAGAAGCGGCAACAATATATGAAAAGACGGTACTGTGAGAATACTGATTTCAGACAGAAACAAAAAAACTATATCACTAAAAGGTATCAAGAGAGCCCAGAATTCAGAGAGAGACAGAGATCTCGAGTGACTCAGCGTTATGCACGTGACAATGCATTCAGAGTAAGACACAGACAACTAATGAAACAACTAATGCGAGACAGGTATCAAAGTAATCTTGCATTCAGGATTATGCACAATATGAGATGTGCCATGAAAATAAAAAGGAAATACAGATGGGTTAACAGACAAACCCAAGAGAGTGACAACAGTGTGATCAACGAGGCCATATCTGTGTTCAAATCACAAATCAAAGTTGGACCATCATACCCATGTACCGTATGTTTCAAGGCTTCATTTCCGAACCAAGTGCGACCCTGCAGAAGGTCAAATTATGTCAAAAACCCACATGTGGTTGCAACATGTTTGACAGGAAAGTTTGTTCATGTTTGTGATGAAAACTGCAGAAATGAGCAGTGCAATGTGCCTGATGAGAGAAAGAGAGAGTGGATTTGTCACACCTGCCACAATCATCTTAAAAATGGATCCATGCCAGCACTTGCTGCTGCCAATAAACTGGAGCTTGCTGATGTTCCACCTGAACTGTCTGATCTCAACATACTGGAGAGACATCTCATAGCCAAGTGCATACCATTTGCCAAGATTATTCCTCTTCCCAAAGGCAGACAGAGAGCAATTAGAGGAAATGTGGTCTGTGTCCCTTCAGAGGTACAGGAAACTGTTGAAGCATTGCCTAGATTAAGAATTAATTCTCAAGTCATGAGAGTTAAACTGAAGAGACGCTTGTCTTATAAAGGTCATCAGCTGTTTCAGACTGTAAGCTGGTCTAAACTTGTGCAAGCACTGCATAAACTCAAGCAGATTCATCCACAGTATAAGGATGTGAGCATCAGAGATGATGCTGAGCTGTGTGATCCAACACTTCCTGATGAAGATGAGGAGGAGGAGGATGATGAAAACATGAATGAGGACGATTACGATGAGGCTGATTTAATGGAAATTGACAGTGTTGAGAAAAATGCACTGAGTGAAGCACAAAATAAAAATGAACAGGATATTGACATGTTACCCTGTGATGGTGAACAACCACATGAGCAGATGAGAGATGATTCAGAGCAAGCAGATGGACTGACTAATGGTGGTTTTGCACTCGAGTCCTGTTTGCAGCCCCCTGATGTGGCTGAGGAGATATTATGTTTCAGTGAAGGAATCTACTCTGTTGCTCCTGCAGAGAGAAACAATCCAATAAGTTTTTTCAAAACACCTAAACTGGAGGCCATGGCCTTCCCTGTGCAGTTTCCTACAGGCCAAAACACACTTGATGAAAGAAGGCTGATCAAAGTATCCCCCAGTGGGTATTTCAAATCAAGACTTTTCTGCATTGATGATCGTTTTGCCAGAGACACAAACTATTTGTTCTTTGCACAGTTTGTGACTGAAATACATTTGGCTACTTCCAGCATGACAATACAGTTAAGGAAGGCAAAGCCTTTGACCAGAGATGGGAGAAAAATAACCTCAGGCATGTTACAAGATAAACATGAGGTGGAGAAACTGGTGAGAAATAAAGATGCAGTGAGATTCATGCAGCCTCTGAGAGGAACCCCAGCCTATTGGGAGAAAACCACAAGAGATCTTTTTGCCATGATCAGACAGTTGGGAACTCCCACGTTCTTTTGCACATTCTCAGCCGCTGAAATGCGCTGGCCCGAAGTAATTGAGGCAATAACAAGGCAGCAAGGTGAACAAGTCAATTTTGAAGGACTCGACTGGTCAGCAAAGTGTGACATCCTGAGGAGCAATCCTGTCACAACAATGCGCATGTTTGACAAGAGAGTTGAAGCATTATTCAGAGATTTACTCTTATCTCCTGCAGAGCCACTTGGCAAAGTCATTGACTACTTTTACAGAGTCGAGTTTCAGCACAGAGGAAGCCCACACATACACTGCCTCCTGTGGGTAGAAGGTGCTCCTGTGTTTGAGGAGGATGATGATCAAACTGTTGTTGATTTTATAAACAAATACATCACAGCTCAACTGCCTGATCCACATAAACAACCTGAACTGTACAAGAAAGTAACAGAAGTGCAAAAACACAGTAAGAACCACACGAAGACGTGCTTTAGGAGTTTAAGCTCCGGGTGCCGTTTTGGTTTTCCTAAACCACCCTGCAATGAGACAATGATCACAAGACCCAGTGAGGATGATGAACTGGAGGTAGAAACAGCAAAGAACAAGCTCAGACCACTGAACCAGCTGCTGAATGAGCCTGAAACTGCTTCCATGAGTTTAGAGCAGCTCTTGGCAAGATGCAAGTTGACACATGCAGAATATGAGCGATACCTGAATAAAATGAACACAAGGAGTACGATCATACTAAAGCGTGATCCAAAAGACTCTTGGATAAACGGCTATAATCCACATCTGCTTGAAGCCTGGAACAGTAATATCGACATAAGCTTTGTTCTAGATGCTTTCGGTGCAGCAAATTATTTAATGAAATATATATCAAAAAAAGAGGGCGGGCTATCTGAGTACCTGAAAACTGTCATTGAGAACTCCCATAAGGACAGTGTAAATGAGTGCGATGAAATGAGAGCTGTCATGCAGGCATATTCAAAGAAGCGAGAGATCAGTGCACAGGAGTGTGTTGCTCGTGCATGTGGTCTTCACATGAAGCAATGTTCACGGGCTGTAATATTCATACCAACTGATGATAATCCAGTGAAAATGAGTCGTCCCCTGTCAGTTCTGGACAACACAACACCTGAGTCTTCCAATGTTTGGATGACATCTTTGAATGACAAATACAAAGCCAGACCTGAAACACCAGAGTATGAGGAGATGTGCATGGCAGACTTTGCTGCTACTTGCAGGATTGTCTATGGCCAACAGACAAAAGGTAAAGATGTTTTGCCCCTTCTTAATGAGATGGGATTTGTGCAAAGGCGCAAAAACAATAAGCCTGCTATCATCAGATTTCACCGCTGCTCACAAGAAAAACATCCAGAGCAATATTTCGGAAGACTGCTTAAACTGTACCTTCCTCATCGTTCAGACCATGAACTGAAAACACCATCTTTGCCAACCTATCAGGCTTTCTATGGTGCTGGCTGTGTACAGCTACCAGGTACTGACCGTCTTGAGTACGTGCAACACATTGTCAAAAGAAACAGAGAAAAATATGAGAAAAACAGTGAGGAGATCGAGAGCGCTGTTGAGGAATATGAGCAGAACAGAGGTGTGACTGACGAATGGTGTAATCTGGCACCTGAATCAGATCTCGTAAGGTTGCCACTTGTTGAACAAGAAAGAGAGCGAGACAATGAAAATGAACAGGAAGATGTGCCCGACTACAGCCGTCAGGCTGATGCTTCAACAGAAGTCAGAGCCATCAGGGAACCCCCTGCTATTGATCCCACTTTGTTACGTCAGATGTTTCAGAATCTAAATAAGAAGCAAGCCTGCATATTTTATGCAGTTAGAGACTGGTGCATTAAAAGAGTCTGTGCTCTAAATCCGGAGCAGTTTTTCTTTTATATTAATGGTGGTGCTGGAACAGGAAAATCACATCTTATCAAATGCATCTACTCAGAAGCATCTAAGATACTGAGCAAAGTGCCCAGATATGCAGACGACGTTGACATATCAAAACCCACTGTCCTGTTAACTGCTTTCACTGGGACTGCAGCATTTAACATTTCTGGAACAACACTGCATTCTCTTCTCAAGCTCCCTAGAAGCTTAAAACCTCCCATTCAGGGACTTGGCAATCAGCTGGATGAAGTCAGATCAGAACTTTTGAATGCTGAAATAATCGTCATTGACGAAGTGTCTATGGTGTCAAGACATCTCTTTGCATATGTAGATGCAAGACTCAAACAGATCAAAGGGACTCGGAGACCCTTTGGAGGCATGTCAGTCATTGCTGTTGGAGACTTCTATCAGCTACCCCCAGTGCGACAGTCGAAACCTCTCTGTGTGCACGACCCGTCCGAGATCGACCTGTGGCGGGAGCATTTTCAGATGATCACTCTGACTGAGATTATGCGTCAGAAAGATGATGTTGTCTTTGCTGAGATGCTGAACAGAATCCGTGTGAAAGGAAAGTTGGATGTGCTTTGCGAAGCAGATAGAAATTTGTTGTCACAGGCCATAACTGAACCAGCCCGTTGTCCGACTGATGCGTTGCACATTTTTGCAACTAACAAAGAAGTGGATGCACACAACTCTGCAACACTGGGTCTGCTCCATACTCATATCATTGACATCCATGCAGATGATTATAGAAAGGATCCTAGAACTGGCAGAATGGCACTTCAAGACAGACCATTCAAAGGAGGTAAAAACGAGTTACCAGACACACTGAAAGTTGCAGAAGGAGCTCGTGTCATGCTCACCAGAAACATTGACATACAAAATGGTTTGGTTAATGGAGCTTTTGGAAAACTACTTAGAGTAGTTTACTCTGAAAACGACCAACACATCATCAAGCTTGGACTTAAAATGGATAATGAGACATCTGGAAAGAATAACCGCACACCAGCAGACGACATGGTGTACATTGAGAGAGCAGAGGAGAATCTAAAGCAGAAAGGAGTGGTACGAAGACAGTTCCCAGTGAAGCTGGCCTTTGCATGTACAATACATAAGGTACAGGGTATGACAACCACATCAGCTGTTGTCTCTCTTAAGAGCATTTTTGAGCCCGGCATGGCCTACGTAGCTGTCAGTAGAGTGACGTCTCTCAATGGACTCTATCTTCTTGATATGGAGGAGAAAAAAATATTCACCAATCCAGAAATCACTGCAGCGCTTGAGAACATGAGACAAGCCAACCTTGATGACATGATGCCTCTTCTACACGTGAGACAAACACTGAGCAGGTCAGAGGTTTTCACCATTGTTCATCATAATACAGAGGGACTGCCAGCTCACATTAATGACATCAAGAGTCACCATGAATTGTGTCTAGCAGATGTTTTGTGCCTAACAGAAACACACCTGCGGGGCTCTTTTGTCGCAGAGAGTCTCCACTTGGAAAATTACAATTTGTTCAAACGCAACAGACACCTGTCCTACACAAACTTTCCCCAGATGGCAAACAGAAGTGGTGGTGGAGTTGCTGTTTATGTGAAGAGTGACATTCAAGTGCATGAAAAACAGTACATCCATAATGTAACTGACCTTGAATTTCTGGCTTTAAAGGTTGAAGCACCAGTCAGTGCTCTGATTGCAGTTGTGTACAGACCTCCCGACTACACTCTGAGGCCATTCCTGAAAAACCTGGTAAGCCTATTAGACTCATTAGAGATCATGGACTGTCATCCCATCATAGTGTGTGGTGATTTTAATGAGAATGTTTTATCCAGTGCAAACAAACCAATCCTGGAGCTGTTTGAGTCTAGGGGATACGCACAGGTCATCACTGCCCCTACCACAGAGAAGAACACACTGCTTGACCTAATTTTCATTTCTCAGCCAGAGCGATGTCTCCATTCTGGAGTCATGAAGACCTACCATAGTTACCATGACCCTGTATACTGTGTATTGTCCTGTGATGATTCATGATCTAGATCTTTGACTACAGTAAGTAATTTCTATATTTTTGAATGACTTAAGAAAGTAGAGCGATATTTAAAAGTTGACTTAAGAAAAAGCGCCCTGCATTGCAATATAATGTTTGAATTGTCTACATAAAATACAATTAAATGAATTAAGTAATGATATCGGTAAAAGATGACAATTTTATGTATTACAGAAAATCTAAAAATCAGAAATCTATGAATGTCAGAAAAATCAAATATAGCAGTTTAAAACAAACAGTGTAGGCATATCCTCTCTGCAGCCAGGCTTCAAAATCCTGCCAGGCTGCCCCAGTCTCACTGTGGCTGGGAGGGAGGGAGGGTGGACCAGAGGATTGCCCACACAGCAAATAAATGTTCAACAGCTTCTTCATTGTTTCTGAGAGAACAACACAGACTAAAGGTTGCTTTTAAAAAAAATAAAATAAATAAAAATAAAAATCTAATTACAGCAATAATGACAGTTAAGCCAGTTTATCTGTGCCTCTATTTTGAAATAATATTTACAAAAATGTTATTGATTTCAGTTTGTTATAATCTTTAAACTTTTTCAAAAGTATATCATTATATTTTTGGAAAAATCTTTCAATGAAACATACATTTTTATGAGCTTTTATCATGTTTCAGCCAGTGCATTTATCAGGGTGGGTCTGGGTCTGGGATGATAAATGCACATTTCTGGCCAGAAATGTTTCAGCAGTGTTACATATGTACTACATATGTTAAACTTGCTTTTTGTTACCAGTTGATACCCTACATTTGTATAGACATTGGGTGGTGTGAGGCTGGGGAGTTGAGTGGAGTGGGTAGGTGGGAGTTGAATGTGGGGGGGTACGGTGGGAGGTTGTTAGGTTTCTTTTTTTTTTTTTTTTTTTTTGTTAAGAGAGACACAGTCCTCCTGTGTCTTCTCCAAGCTTCACATGTAAAATCCAACAGTGTGAAGCACATAGCAGCCAGAAACTGTAATGCCACAGATCAGAGAGGCTTCATCATCACCATCTTCGCCGTACGATCAGAGCATGAGACTTCACATCTGGAGCACAGGAGAGATTCTGTGATAAGTCCTCCTTCTAGCTTGTCCCACAAGCAGTCGGTGAGATTTACTCACAACAAAAAGGGTTAATGACATTATTTTCATGAAAACATGTATTAATTCTTTGTAAAGTGTTTAAATTGTGTTTTCACTTGACCTTAGGAGTGTTATTTTGAGTGTATTTTAATATCTGTACTCAGGTGTTTCCCTCTGTGATCCATCCCCTTCAGAGCTGAGACACTCAGGACTGAACAGACTGCACAGTTTCTGTGACTGAGCCTCCAAAACATCTTCTTTGAAACCACACATGATAGAAGGGCTTTATATTTGCAGCAGCACTACTAAAGGTATTCAGTTTATTACAGGATGTGTTTGTTTCTTAGGACCAGCTCTAAGTGCACACTACCTAACATATACACCTTTCTGTTCATTACAAACCAACTACTCTGGATCATATGGCCAGTTTGCAGGAATGTTGCTGCAGGAAAACATCCCTGCAGATCACCATCATTGTCAGACTGACTGTGCCTCCTCTGTGCAGTGTCAAGATCCTCCCTAAATGAGTGTGTAAGTTCATTATTTTATTCCCTTTGACAAGACAAGTATCACTGATATTTACATTTACAACTACATATGTTCCTGTTTTCTGCTCTTCTTTTAAAGTCCTCAGCTATCCTGCTTCTGTGCTGCTTGCCACACATCAAACACTGGCCGGATGACAGGGAGGATCCACTCTGAAGTCACTGGACATAATGAGGATCATATGGGACTTTATAGTTTCACAGAAATGTTGTGCTCTTTGATTACAGGTTTTAAATGGACATAATGACTGCCTCTCTCTGATCTGACAGGCTAAAGGATTGTTTTCATTGTTAGTGCTCTGTACAGTGTATGCTTATTTAATATTTCATCACAGAGCAAACCTTTATTTATTTAACATATTTTTATTTTGTTTTAATGTTGAATTAACTGTGGGGATTTTTTTAAGTGGGCACTCGGGATGTCATATGACCAGAAATGTGGTAACTGGAATTCAACAGTATGTAAAGAAAGAATCTGCTAAGAACAAAACACACACAAAAAACCCCAAGAGAACTCAAATTCGTTCCATGTAATCCAATCTAAAACATTTTAAACTGCTGAACAGCAACACAAACAGTGTTAAAGAAACAGTGTTAACAGAATAATTATGATAAGATAAGATAAGATAAGATGACCTTTATTAGTCCCACACGTGGGAAATTTGTTTTGTCACAGCAGGAAGTGGACAGTGCAAAAGTTATGAAGCAAAGATTAGAATAAAATAAAATAAGAATAAATACAGTACACAACTGTACAGAATAGAATAAAAATAGAATACTATATACAGTAGAATAAAATAGAATAAAATATACAATAGGATAAAAATAGAATACAAATGCTATATACAACTGAGTAAAAATACAATGATGAGTTTGTACCAAAGTTTCAGGTCACATGGCACACCTAGTGTGTAGTGTGGGGTATCAGCTGGTAAGTATAGGTTTTTTCATATTTGTGTCCTTAGAGTTCAGATAGATTAAGCCTTGTGTATAATAATTAGTCATAACCACAACTCAAAGTCAGGGACTAACTAAATTTGGGACTTCGTGTCTGAGCCCAGGTTAAAACACAGTGTTAAAAAGCATTTAGTGGCATGGCTGAACAATGCTGTAAACTAATGATACGTATTTATCCATGTTCACAAAAAGGACTAATGTGTTCATTTGATTATTTGTATGTGTTAAACTGTGTCACCACCTTAGGCTTTCGTTTGAGTTCACTCAAAAATCTCTATACAGTTCTCTTTTACCACTGTGTGGACACTGTTTACAATAAAACATAAAAAAGAATGAGTAATAAAAAGATGTGTAGACAGATCAGTAGATTCAGTAGACCAATATTAACAGCTGTTCAGCTATGTTCTACGAAACCAACACAATTTAAAGGTTCAGGATTGTGGTTTTAAAAGTTGAATTTTCATGTATTTCATATGTTGCTTATTATTTTTATTTGGTTATTTAATTTAGTTATTTTTATTTATTCTCCTGTGAAGTGTTTAACAAGAAAAGCTACTTTAATTTCAATTTTATTTGTTTATTATTTGGTAATTTGTTCTTTAAGAATCGAGTCTGTGCCAAAAACTAAAGTTGAACAGACACATGACAGGATCAGATTATTAACACCTTAAAACATTGCAAACGTCTCTTTTTAAAATGATTTTTATTCTATTTCGAAAAAAAAAATTGTTGAATTAATTTAAGTCCTTTTCAGAAAGAAGCTGTACAATATGACTTAAGATTTTTATGTTATTTTCTATGATATACAAAACAAATGGATGTATGTAATACCATTAAACATGATATACACATGTGTATATGTCTGAAAAACATTATGCTGTATATTAAAGCTTGTATTTTCTCCAGCATGTTTGTTCATCTTTTCAGTTCAATTCAACAAATTTGTTTTTACATTTATTTGTATTATTTCTTTTATGAATTAGAGATTTATAATACATAATTCCACTCTTTAAGTGATTAGAAGAATATGAACTTTTGTTATTCATTCAGAGGTTTTCTGACTAAATTTTCTTTTGTCATTACTCATCTTTTTCTAATTTATATTTTAAACATGTTCAGCTATTTTCCAACTTCTTCTGTGTGAAAACCAGCTTTCAAAAGTTCTGCACTTTTGTTTTCAGGTTAAAAATTCTGTATTTTCCAGCTAATTCAACATTTTTAGCTTAATATTCAGTAATGATTTCATTTCAGTGCATACATTCAGATTCAAGCATTCACACTGCAGTTTCTTCAGAAAATGCACTTTCTAGTTGTGTGGATGCTTTATGCATCCACACTATTGTTTTCCTGTTTCTCTTTCTTCTTTATTATTATTCCAGTTGCCACTTTTTGTACGTTTTTTGGCACTTAACTACTTCCACAATTTTCAGCCGATTTTCACCATTCAAATTTTAAACTATTCTGCTATTTCTGCTAATGGGTGCTATGACTTTTGGTATTTTTTGCTATTATACTTTTTAAAATATTAAGCTTTTTATGCTTTTTTTTGTCCCATTGAAATGAATGGAAAACTTCCAAAATTCTGCTAAAACTTGCTTGTTTTTTAAACTTAACTACTTCCTCAAACGTTCACCTAGAACAACCATTCAAACTTTAAAATGTTCATAAATTTTTCTGCTATTCTTATATGATTCAGCTTTTTCATATCTGTTAACATTTTCATCTTATCCCTCTTTTAGTTTTGAGTTTCATCTTTGTGATTTTTCACAAAATACATGCGTTGTTATGGTTGCTATGCACTTGGCTTTCAGTGAGCCACTGTAAGTTTTGCAGTCTTCTCTTCATGTCCGAACAACTTCTTGCTACTCGCTCAATTTTCACTCAACCCCCACAAATTATACATCAAAACGTAGGTATTTTTGCTGGCTTTCAGAAAATGTCACTATCATTGTTGTGGGATTTATAGAATTTTGGCAAATCTCCTCAGAGCAACACAAAGTCTCAAAAATCCCCATAGAAAGTCAACGGAGAGTTCATTTAAAATCACCGCTTGATTTCTGTAATGAGAGGCATTTTCGAATCGTCATATCTCCCGAACGAGGCGAAGTTAAGACTTAAGGCTTGTCCCAGTATATCTTCAGACACCCCTGACGCTCACAATTCAAGAATTTTTTCCTCACCTATTACCATTCTGAAATGAGTTAGACTTGTTTGAGGGTAGGAAATTCGTCCTTCGCTCAGATTTCTTCAGATTTCAAAATCTGGAAATGAACCACTTTTTTCTCTCGTCATAACTTTTTGTTGGATTTCCACAGAGACCTGGAAATTTCCATGACTGTTCACCAAAGCCTGCTGTCTCTTACGGTGAAAGAATGATATCGATACTCCAAATAGATTTAGAGTTACAAAGCTTTGTTCGAGGGCAAGTCAGGGCAGTTTTCTCTTCGCCTCTACTCAGTTATGGTGCATTAGAAGTCAAATATCTTCAATAATTCATATTTTAATGATAAATTGTCAACATTTGAAGATTCCCCCATCTCTTCTGAACAAAACGGTGTAAGAATGACTGTTCTAGCCCCTACGGTTAGGAAATTATGGCCATTTGTTTGAGGGGAGTCCTGACTATGAGAAATAGACTGCAGAAATCCTGTCTCTGTGCTGCGTGTGTGTAAAAAGAGGTCCACCTGTTTTGGCGGGAAAAAGTGCACAGCCTCTCTGATTGGTGGATTCAAATTTAGCAGCTCCCAGGCTGCTTGACTGACCTAGAAACTTGATTTTCTCTCCCTGTGTGTGTGTGTGTGTGTGTGTGTGTGTGTGTGTGTGTGTGTGTGTGAGACACAGAGAGAGAGAGAGAGAGAGAGACTTTTTATGGGAGCATCTTATTGTATGATTCAAATTCAATATATTTAGACTGGTTGACTGAATTTGATCCTGTGTGTCTCTCTGTGCTTGTGTGTTTCCATATGTGTTCATATTTGTGATTGTGTGACTGTTATACTTTTTTTTTGCTGATTCTTTTTCATTTAACAATTACATTTGAGGGACCCTTAGCATGTTCAGCATTTGTTCAGCTGTCCATTTTGCTTTTCCAATTTTTGTATTTAACTTACTACTATTGTGCTAAGTCATAGCATTTCTGCTGATTTACAGTATTTGTGCTAAATACAGAATTTCTGCTAAATCATACTATTTCTGCTATTTTATAGGATTTCTACTTAATATAATATTTCTGCTTAATTATAGTATTTCTGCCATTTTATAGTATTTGTGCTAAAACATAGTATTTCTACTAAATGCAGTATTTCTGGGTAATCATTGTATTTCTATATATTTCTGCCAGGTTCTGCTATTTTATGAGATTTGTGCTAAATACAGAATTTCTGCTAAATCATACTATTTTTAGTTTTTTATGAGATTTGTGCTAAATACAGCATTTATGCTAAATCATACTTTTTCTGCTATTTTATGTGATTTGTGCTAAATACAGCATTTCTGCTAAATCATACTATTTCTGCTATTTTATAAGATTTGTGCTAAATACAGCATTTCTGCTAAATCATAGTATTTCTACTATATTATATTTTTTCTTTCTAAATATAGCATTTCTGCTATAGAATAGTACTTCTGCTATGTTATAATATTTGTGCTAAACTGGAGTATTTTTGCTAAAACATAGTATTTATTTAAAATTACAATATTCATAGTATATTACAGTATCTCTGGTAAATCACAGCATTTCTGCTATGTTGTACTGTTTTTCTAAATCATAGTATTTCTGTAATGTTTAAGAATGTTTGGCTAAATATATTCTGTCTGTTATCTTATACTATTTCTCCTAAATTCTTGTATTTTTGAGAAGTTATCGTGTTTCTGGTAAGTTACAATGTTTCTGCTAAGTTTTGCTTTGCCATTGTACTTCTGCCAAGTATTATTTTTCCTCTAAGATATTGCAGTTCTGCTAAGTTACTGCATTTTAGCAAAGTTCCTTTGCTTCTGCAAAGTTTTTACAATTTCTGCAACTTTCCAGCTTTTTCAGCTATTTTTAGCAGACAGCTTCAGCGTTCCAGCATCCACACTGCATTTTCGCAGGAAATGCAAATTTTTCTAGTTAGTGTGAATGCTTGTAAAAGCATTCACAGTATTGTTGTTGTAATCTTTCTTATTGTGTGGATGCTTTTTGCATCCACACTATTGAGTTCCTGTTTCTCTTTATTCTTTATTATTCCAGTTGCCAATTTTTGTACGTTTTTTGGCACTTAACTACTTCCACAATTTTCAGCCGATTTTCACCGTTCAAATTTTAAACTATTCTGCTATTTCTGCTAATGTGTGCTATGACTTTTGGTATTTTTTGCTATTATACTTTTTAAAATATTAAGCTTTTTATGCTTTTTTTTGTCCCATTGAAATGAATGAAAAACTTCCAAAATTCTGCTAAAACTTGCTTGTTTTTGAAACTTAACTACTTCCTCATATTTTCACCTAGAACAACCATTCAAACTTTAAAATGTTCACAAATTCTTCTGCTATTCTTGTATGATTCAGATTTTTCATATCTGTTACCATTTTCATATTGTCCCTCTTTAACTTTTGAGTTTCATTTTTGTGATTTTGCACAAAATACATGCGTTGTTATGGTTGCTATGCACTTGGCTTTCAGTGAGCCACTGTAAGTTTTGCAGTCTTCTCTTCATGTCCGAACAACTTCTTGCTACTCGCTCAATTTTCACTCAACCCACACAAATTATACATCAAAACATAGGTATTTTTGCTGGCTTTCAGAGAATGTCACTGTCATTATTGTGGGATTTATAGAATTTTGCCAAATCTCCTCAGACCAACACAAGGTTGGAAAAGTCTCAATACAAAGTCAATGGAGAGTTTGTTCAAAATCACCGCTTGATTTCTGTCATGAGAGGCATATTCGAATCGTCATATCTCCTTAACGAAGCGAAGTTAAAACATGAGGCTTGTCCCAGTATATCTTCAGACACTCCTGACGCTCACAATTCAAGAATTTGTTTCTCACCTATTACCGTTCTGAGATGAGTTACACTTGTTTGAGGGTAGGAAATTCGTCCTTCGCTCAGATTTCTTCAGATTTCAAACTCTGGAAATGAGGCACTTTTTTCTCTCGTCATATCTTTTTTTTGGATTTCCACAGAGACCTGAAAATTTCCATGACTGTTCACCAAAGCCTGCTGTCTCTCACGGTGAAAGAATGATATCAATACTCCAAATAGATTTAGAGTTAGAAAGTGTTGTTTGAGGGTGAGTCAAGGCAGTTTTCTCTTCGCCTCTACTCAGTTATGGTGCATTGTAAGTCAAATATCTTTAATAATTCATATTTTAATGATAAATTGTCAACACTTGAAGATTCCCCCATCTCTTCTGAACAAAATGGTGTAAGAATGACTGTTCTAGCCCCTACGGTTAGGAAATTATGGCTGTTTGTTTGAGGGGAATCCTGACTATGAAAAATAGACAGCACAAATCCTGTCTCTGTGCTGCGTGTGTGTAAAAACAGGTGCACCTGTTTTGGCGGGAAAAAGTGCACAGCCTCTCTGATTGGTGGATTCAAATTTAGCAGCTCCCAGGCTGCTTGACTGACCTAGAAACTTGATTTTCTCTCCCTGTGTGTGTGTGTGTGTGACACACAGAGAGAGAGAGAGAGAGAGAGAGAGAGAGAGAGAGAGACTTTTTATGGGAGCATCTTATTGTATGATTCAAATTCAATATATTTAGACTGGTTGACTGAATTTGATCCTGTGTGTCTCTCTGTGCTCGTGTGTTTCCATATGTGTTCAAATTTGTGATTGTGTGACTGTTATACTTTTTTTTTGCTGATTTTTTTCATTTAACAATTACATTTGAGGGACCCTTAGCATTTTCAGGATTTTTTCAGCTGTCCATTTTGCTTTTCCAATTTTTGTATTTAACTTATTACTATTGTGCTAAGTCATAGCATTTCTGCTGATTTACAGTATTTTTGCTAAATACAGCATTTCTGCTAAATCATGCTTTTTCTGCTATTTTATAGGATTTGTACTTAATATAATATTTCTGCTTAATTATAGTATTTCTGCCATTTTATAGTATTTGTGCTAAAACATAGTATTTCTACTAAATGCAGTATTTCTGGGTAATCATTGTATTTCTATATATTTCTGCCAGGTCCCCAGGGAGTCAGTCCTCTGTAAGGACTGTAATATTCAAACTTACCTATCAGGACCTGGACGGCTTCCCAGCCAGCCAATCATATCTGAGCCATGGCACATTCAAATTTGCATATTGGGGCCTTCATGGCTTCTAAGACAACCAATCATATCTGAGCCTTGGCACATTCAAATTTGCATATTGGGTCATTCATGGCTTCTAAGCCAACCAATCATCTATGTCCCATTGGCTGGCTGGGAAGCCGTCCAGGTCCTGATAGGTATGGGATCTTTAATATTTCATATTTGTATTTTAAATGGTCAACATTTCAAGATTCCCCAATGTCTTCTGAGCAAAACGGTCTAAGAATGACTGTTTTAGCCCCTACGGTTAGGAATTTATGGCTGTTTGTTTGAGGGGAGTCCTGACTATGAGAAATAGACTGCAAAAATCCTGTCTCTCTCTGTGCTGCATGTGTAAAAGCCTGCACTTGGTGCACCAGTTTTGGCGGAAAAAAGCACACAGCCTCTCTGATTGGTGGATTCAAATTGAGAAGCTCACAGCTGTTTGACTGACCTAGAAACACACTGTTCACTTGCTGCTGCTGTGTGTGTGTGTTGTGTGTGTGTGTGTGTGTGTGAGAGAGAGAGAGAGAGAGAGAGAGAGAGAGAGAGAGACAGGGAGGGAGGGAGAGAGAGAGAGAGAGAGAGAGAGAAAGAAAGACACACACAAAGACCTTTTTTAGGGCAGCATCTCATTGGTGGATAGAAATTTAATATATTCAGACTGGTTGACTGACATAGACCCTGTGTGTTTGGCTCTCTCTATGCTGCGTATGTGTAAGCAGTTGCACCTGTTTTGGCGGGAAAAAGTAAACAGCCTCTCTGATTGGTGGATTCAAATTTAGCAGCTCCCAGGCTGCTTGAATGACCTACAAACTTGCTGTTCTCTCCCTGTGTGTGTGTGTGTGTGTGTGACAAAGAGAGAGAGATAGAGAGGGCGAGAGAGAATTTCTATTGAAGCATCTTATTGTATGATTTTAATTTAATATATTTAGACTTGTTGGCTGAATTTGATCCTGTGTGTCTCTGTGTGCATGTGTGTTTCCATATGTGTACATATTTGTGATTGTGTGACTGTTATACTTTTTTTGCTGATTATTTTTCGTTTCACAATTACATTTGAGGGACCCTTAGCATGTTCAGCATTTGTTCAGCTGTCCATTTTCCTTTTCCAATTTTTCTATTTAAGTTATTACTATTGTGCTAAGTCATAGCATTTCTGCTGCTTTTCAGTATTTGTGCAAAATACAGCATTTCTGCTAAATCATACTATTTCCGCTATTTTATAGGATTTCTACTTAATATAATATTTCTGCTTAATTATAGTATTTCTCTCATTTTTCATATTTCTGCTAAGTTCTGCTATGCTATTTTATTTCTGCCAAGTATTATGTTTCCTCTAAGATATTAGAGTTCTGCTAAGTTACTACATTTTAGCAAAGTTCCATTGCTTCTGCAAAGTTTTTACAATTTCTGCAACTTTTCAGCTAGTTTCAGCAGACAGCTTCAGCGTTCCAGCATCCACACTGCATTTTCGCAGGAAATGCAAATTTTTCTAGTATTCTTAAAGTTGCTTCCGTACGTTTTTCGGCACTTAACTACTCCCTCAGTTTTCAGCCGATTTTCTCAGTTCAAACTCTAAACTGTTCTGCTCTTTCTGCTAACGACTGCTATGACTTTTGGTGTTTATTACTATTATACTTTTTAAAATATTACACTTTTTTCCTTTAATTTGTCCCATTGAAATGAATGGAAAACCTCCACAGTTCTGCTAAAACTTGATTGGTTTTGAAACTTAACTGCTTCCTCATACTTTCACCTAGAAACTCCATTCGAATTTTAAAATGTTCTCAGATTATTGGGCTATTCCTGTGTGATTCAGCTTTTTCAGATCTTCTACGGTTTTCATTTTATACCTCTTTAAGTTTTCAGTTGCAAAATTGTGATTTTTCAGAAAATACATGCGTTGCTATGGTTGCTATGCAATTAACTCAGAGTGTGTGCTGGTCTGTTCTGAATTTTCTCTTCATGTCTGAACAACTTCTTGCTACTCGCTCAATTTCCACTCAACCTCCACAAATTATACATCAAAACGTAGGTATTTTTGCTGGCTTTCAGACAATGTTACTATCTTTATTGTGAGATTTACCGTTTTTTCGCAATTTGCCTCGAAGTGACACAAGGTGTGACAAATCCCCATTCAAAGCCTATGTGGAGGTTTTGAAATTCAGAGCTGAAATTCTCTAATGAGAGGGATTTTCAAATCGTCACATCTCTTTAACAAAACAAAGTTAGGACATGAGGCTTGTGCCAATATATCTTCAGACACTGCTGACACTCACAGTGGAATCAGTTTTTACAATTATCTTACCGTTGAGCAATGAATTACGTTTGTTTGAGGGGTGGAAATCTGTCCTTCTCTCAGTCTTCAAACTGTGGAAATGAAGCCGTTTCTTCTCTCGTCATATCTCCGCGACGGAGGTACAAAGAGCTATGAAAATCGCAGTCAAAATACACCAAAGTCCGCTGATTCACCCAGTACAAGAATTATGCTGCTAGCCCTCCTAGTTTTTGAGTTACACGACGTTTTGTAACTCCAAAAAACGGCGTTTTTCGCCGCTCACCGCGATCTATTTTCTGACTACCCAAGTCTCTTTCTTTCAGCCGCCCGCCTCCTTTCCAGGTGGCGCAATCAGTAATGACACGGCTCTGCAGCTCAAAGGTCGTGGGTTCAATCCCACCTTGTTCATCATTTTTTTTTTCACTACAAATTTATACACTATCACAGACCTGTAATTTATTTTGCTAATTTATTACAATTCTGCAAAGTTTTATGATTTTAGCAGCTTTTCTAATATGGACCTCAGATTCTTGTTAACGCTCCATGGCAGAAACAAGTACACAGCCTGATGAAGCAGACAGAGGCAGTACCTCTGATTGGTGAATTTGAGCAGAACCAGGTTGTTCTTTCATTTCATTTCTTTATTTATTTCACACATGGTTCAACAGTGTTTCTTTTTCTACATACAGCACCTTCTGCCTCTTTTCAGCAGAAATTCTGCTCATTCACCTCTTTTCAGCGCAACTTTCTGCTTCTTTACCTTCAGCCTGAGCCAGCTTCAGCTCAAAAGTTGTGCAGAACTCTTTTCAGCCCAAATTCTGCTTATTCACCTCTTCTGCAAAATTTTCAGCCTTTTCACCTCTTATTAGCACAAATCTCAGCTGTTCTCAGGAAAAACTCTTTTGAGCAGAAATTCTGCTGATTCATCTCTTTTCAGCGCAACTTTCTGCTTCTTTACCTCTTTTCAGCAGAAATTCTGCTGATTCACCTCTTTTCTGCAAAATTGTCATCCTTTTTGCCTCTTATCAGCACAATTCTCAGCAGCTTCTGCTCATTTCAGCAGAATTGTCCATCTCTCCACCTCCTCTTTGTGAGAATGAGTTTGGCTCAGTGAGCTGAGTGGCTGCCTTGAGACTAGGAGGGCCAGGTTCGAATCCTGCTCAGGGCAACATTTTTTTTTTCACCACCAACTTTTTGCAACTTTTCATCTTTTTCAGCTTTTCAGCAGACAGCTTCAGCGTTAAGGCATCCACACAGCATTTTCGCAGGAAATGCAAATTTTTCTAGTTATCTATTATTCCATATTCCGTACGTTTTTTGGCATCTAACTCATTCAAAACCATTCAACTTAGAAAAACCATTCAAACACCGTTAGATTCCTCTTCTTTTGGACATGACTGCTTCTACTTTTCTCATTTTTAACATTTATATTTTTAATTTTATTCAACTTTTTTCAACAAAAATTTCCCATGTATTTCAATGGGGAGACCCTTCAAATCCTCATTCAACTTACTCATTTTCAAACTGTATCTACTTCCACATACATTGACATAGAGCCACCATTCAAACTTTAAAACGAAGACAAGACATTCAACTATTCAACTTGTATTTATCTTTTCAATATCTGTTATACTTTTTCTTCAGTTCCAGTTTAAGTTTCATGATGTTTTTTCACCCGTTTCAGAGTTTATAATGGGTGTGTATGGGACGGAATGTTGGGGCTAGAGTGAGACAGCTCAACTGGCAGAGTGAGCGAAGCAAAATAATTAATCTTAAAATCTTTTTTAAAACTGCTGCTGTGTCCGCGGCGTTTGCTCTACAGGTATGATTTTACCATCAAAACGTAGCCATCGCTGTCCTCTTTCATCCAATGTGTTTACTATTGTACTAGGTGTTATGGTTCTTTCATAAATGTCACCAATGCGCAGCCTCCTCCTTCCAACTCCTCCATAGACTCCAATGTTAAAATGGCTCAGAAAGTTCGTTTGAAAATCAGAAGAGCATGTTGTCTTTACACTGTCACCACATCCATATAATAAACTCCACAGGCATGAAAACTGAGAATTGAGTAGACTAGACATTGCTGGCACTCACGGTGAAAGAATTTTGTCAATACGACGTGTACTTTTCATTTGGGAACGATTTGTTTCGGCCTGACTTTTCTGTTCATTTTAAGCAGCAAAAGTGAGGTGCATGTCTGTGAGCGTGTGTATGGAGCCATTGGGTGCAGTCACTATAGCAACCAGGCTCACACCTGCCTGCCTAACGAGCTCTGTCTCTCACTCTGCCAAGATTCATCTTAAACACTTCTCTTTAAACTGCTGCTGTGTCCACAGTGTTTCCTCTACAGATATCATTTTACCCTCAAAACGTCGCCATCGTTCTTCTCTTTCCAACACCGTGTCTTTCAAAGCTCAGAGATGTAAACCTTTTAAACTGTGTGGATCCAAGTGGAGGGATTACATTTTAGTCATTCAGTTATTGAAAGAATATGAACTTTTAATATTCATTAAGAGGTTTTTTGACTCTAAATTTCCTTTTCTTATTTCTTATGTTTTTCTAATTTTAATTTAAAAACTTTTCAGCTATTTTCTAACTTCTTCTGTGTCTTTCAAAGCTCAGATTTTTAAACTTTTTAAACGGTGTGGTTTAAAAAGTCATCAGTGATTCAAAGAATATGAACTTTTAATATTCATTCAGAGGTTTTTTGACTCTAAATTTTCTTTTCTCATTTCTTAGGTTTTTCTAAGTTTTATTGAAAAACTTTTCAGCTCTTTTCCAACTTCTTCTGTGTGATTGTCAGCTTTTAGCAGTTCAGCACTTTTGTTTTCAGGTGAAAATCTCTGTATTTTCCAGCTCATTCAACATTTTTAGCTTAATATTCAGTAATTAATTCATTTCAGTGCATACATTCAGATTCAAGCATTCACACTGCAGTTTCTTCAGAAAATGCACTTTCTAGTTAGTGTGAATGCTTGTAAAAGCATTCACAGTATTGTTGTTGTAATCTTTCTTATTATCTATTATTCCATATTCCGTACGTTTTTTGGCATCTAACTCATTCAAAACCATTCAACTTAGAAAAACCATTCAAACACCGTTAGATTCCTCTTCTTTTGGACATGACTGCTTCTATTTTTCTCATTTTTAACATTTATATTTTTAATTTTATTCAACTTTTTTCAACAAAAATTTCCCATGTATTTCAATGGGGAGACCCTTCAAATTCTCCTTCAACTTATTCATTTTTAAACTCTTACTACTTCCACATACGTTGACATAGAGCCACCATTCAAACTTTAAAACGAAGACAAGACATTCAAGTATTCAACTTGTATTTATCTTTACAATATCTTTTATACTTTTTCTTCAGTTCCAGTTTAAGTTTCATGATGTTTTTTCAGCCGTTTCAGAGTTTATAATGGGTGTGTATGGGACGGAATGTTGCTGCTAGAGTGAGACAGCTCAACTGGTAGAGTGGAAGCAGGTCGAAAATTTATCTTAAAATCTTTTTTTAAAACTGCTGCTGTGTCCACAGCGTTTGCTCTGCAGTTAAAATTTTACCCTCAAAACGTAGCCATCGCTGTCCTCTTTCATCCAATGTGTTTACTATTGTACTAGGTGTTATGGTTCTTTCATAAATGTCACCAATGCACAGCCTCCCCCCCTCCAACTCCTCCATAGACTCTAATGTTAAAATGGCTCAGAAGGTTTGTTTGAAAATCAGAAGAGCATGGTGTCTTTCCACTGTCACCACGTCCATATAATAAACTCCACAGGCATGAAAACTGAGAATTCAGTAGACTAGACATTGCTGTCGCTCACGGTGAAAGAATTTTGTCAATACGACATGTACTTTTCATTTGGGAACGATTTGTTTGGGGCTGACTTTTTTGTTCATTTTAAGAGGCAAAAGTGAGGTGCATGTCTGTGTGTGTATGGAGCCATTGGGTGCAGTCACTATAGCAACCAGGCTCACACCTGCCTGCTTAACGAGCTCTGTCTCTCTCACACTGTGCCAAGGTTAGACCTAAACATGCTGCTGCATCTAAGCAGTTGTAGGAAGATTAACTTTTTCAATAGGTACAATAAGACAGATTTTACAGGGGTCAGTAGTTAGTATATGCCAACTAAGTAGAGCATTGTGATTGGCAAACAGGGTTTTCAGATGGCAGTTGGAGTCAGTTGATGACTTTAAAATCATCCTTTCTAACTGGATAATTAAATCTTACAGCATCTACCTGTCTGTAGTTGATTTTCCCACATTTTAACTAATGTTTAACTAATCTAATCTCATTTAATGTCTCTGTTTATAGTCTGTATAGTTTATCTCCCCACTAACAAACTTAAAGTAGTTTTAAAATAAAACCCACAAAACAGTTCAAGATGAAATACTTTTTATTTGCTCATGTAATGCCAGTTGCCATATTTTTCTGTATGTCACTCATTCGCTTATACAAAAAGTACCAATTTGTACACTAGTCTAGTGTATTTTTTTCCCTCTATCTCTCTATGTCTAACACACAGACATGTATATACTCATTATTGCTGTTCAAACTGATGGTCAAATTTCCAAGCACCACCTGAACGCCTCATCTGTTTTCAACCCATCACTGGACCAACTGTCGTCATTCCGCTTTGCTCTCTGCTGTGGTAAGTACAGTACACTCAGTACTGCACTGTTTTATTTTTATGATGGTAAAAATACATGTTTGACATTTAAACTCACATATCAAGTCCATCAGAGTTTAAAAGAGTTCAAAGAATAAAGAAGGAAAAAAAAGAACCTTCGCTATCATTTATATTTGTTTATGACGTTTTGCTGTTAGCAGCAGTGCTAACGCTAGCTTCAATGCTAATGCTAGCAACAATGCTAATGCTAGCATTATTGCTAGCGTTAGCAGTTGTTAACTGACAAAAAGAATATTACTGTGATATTCCTGTGATATTTCTTGGCGGTCAGTGAGACAAAAGTATCAAATGAGCTTTATTATTACCATTGTGGCTTAGTTTTAACAGTAAGAGTGCTTTATGACTTTTGCTGTTAGCAGCCGTGCTAGCTTCAATGCTAATGCTAGCAACAATGCTAACGCTAGGTGTAGTGCTAACCCTAGCCTTAGCAGTTGTTAACTGACAAAAAGAATATTACTGTGATATTCCTGTGATATTTATTGGCGGTCAGTGACCAAACCTAACAAATGAGCTTTATTATTACCATTGTGGCTTAGTTTTAACAGTAAGAGTGCTTTATGACTTTTGCTGTTAGCAGCCGTGCTAACGCTAGCTTCAATGCTAATGCTAGCAACAATGCTAACGCTAGGTGTAGAGCTAACCCTAGCCTTAGCAGTTGTTAACTGACAAAAAGAATATTACTGTGATATTCCTGTGATATTTATTGGCGGTCAGTGAGACAAACGTAACAAATGAGCTTTATTATTGCCATTGTGGCTCAGTTTTAACAGTAAGAGTGTTAGCGCTATTAGCAATGCTAACACTAACTGAAGTGCTGACGTTAGCAGGAATGCTAGCGCTAGCAGCAATGCTAGCAGCAATGCTAAGACTAGTAACAGTCTAAAAGTAGCCTTACATAAGTTGAAATACTTCAGTTAATTAGTTTGAATTATAAAATGGCTGCTGTATCAGCTGGTGTGCTATATTACTCTATAATTACCGTGTTGAATGTAAGTTCTGTGTATCATATCGTGTGGGCTTTGTATTTCTGTAAGTCTGATAACACTGTACACACAACTAACATATTATTTCTCGTCTTACACTTTCAGGAACTTGACTGACATCTGTGAGTTGCCTGGTAGGTGTGCACATACTGTAAGAGAAGTAGACCAAAATAAAAAAAATAATCTGAGTTATATAAGCTGTAAAGTGATGGGTTCAATCTTTCATTCAAACTAGACCTTTTAAACACAAGTTTATAATAAATACACATAAGTGCAGCTTGTGTATTTAGCTTGGGCTAAAATATTTTTTTCGTACATTTTTGTAGTCACACTACATGTGATTAGTTAATGATTCACTCAATCATATTTGTATTAAAAATATTATTGCTGAATTTAAATAAATATTTATTATTTTAAAAAGTGCCCAATTATGCAACTTTTTGCACATGGCAGCCAACAACAGTTTAGCTTGAATATTTTGTTTTGTCCTTTTTCAGTAGTCACAATTAGTTCATACAATTACCATGTGATATAATTTTAATAAAAAAAATTTTTTTCTTCTTTTTTGTTCACAGTGTGCAGAAGAAGAACAAGGACCAGATCTCCAGTCTTCTCTCTCACATCCCAACCCCCCATCCCCTCTATCCTCTGTACTGCTCCACCTGTTGTCTCTGCCTTCCTTCCATCTGTATTTCACCCTGTGGTTTGTGAGAAATTTTGCCAACCAAGAATCTTATTGCGGTTTGAAGCCGCGTCTCTAATTTTAGAGTTCGAAGGAACTCTAATTCACGGTTTAATTGGGATTTCCCAGCCGTGTCTTTCCTGCTCTGTCTGTTCTCTCTGCTAAATTTTCTCTCTACCTGTTTTTCACTCCTGGCTTGCTGCTGAATAATGGCAAGCCAATAAAGCAATAAAGAGTGCATATTTTGCCTCAACCTATGAACAAACTGAACAAATAAAGAAAACTCTGCGGTTTGATTTCAAAGCCGCGTCTCTAATTTTAGAGTTCGAAGGAACTCTAATTCACGGTTTAATTGGGATTTCCCAGCCGTGTCTTTCCTGCTCTGTCTGTTCTCTCTGCTAAATTTTCTCTCTACCTGTTTTTCACTCTTGGCTTGCTGCTGAAAAATGCCAAGCCATTAAAGCAATAAAGAGTGCATATTGCCTCTACCTGAGAACAAACTGAACAAATAAAGAAAACTCTAAATCACGGTTTGATTGTGATTTCCCAGCCGTGTCTCTCCTGCTCTGTCTATTCTCTCTTCTAAATTTTATCTCTACCTGTTTTTCATTCTGGGCTTGCTGCTAAGTTGTGCCAAGCCCATAAAGAGAGTGCATATTATTCTCTCGACTGACAAAAAAACTGTCAAACAAACAAAGACATCTGTTTCTGAGGAATAAAAACTGAAATATAAAGACTAAGACAACATCTCCTGGTGTGTGCCACTCTTATTTTTTGAATATATTTTGTAAAGACTAAGAGAAACACAGGTGTGTAAAAATGCCAAGGAAGCAGAAAAAGTCACAAGCTGCAAAACAACGCTGGAAGAAGTTCCATGAGTTTCACAGTGTACCAACATGTGAACAAGCTGAGTGTGATTTTCTTCAGAGCTCTGCAGAAGACAGTGTGTCTACAAAGACCAATGCTGACAGTGTCAAACAGGCGGGTCAACATGTATCTTATGCTGATCCTTTAAAGAGTGGACTGCAGCCTGAATTTAATGAACAACATGAGGTGTCAAGTGCCCCACAGGTGGGTTATGCTGATTTTGTGAAAAGAGGCCATCACAGTGATGTGGGAGGACCATCTCATGCAGAAAGAGTGAACCTTGAAAACCAGCCCTGTGTAACACATGTCTGTGCATCTCACGGCCAGGCTCATCCTAAATATGGAGACTCCAGAAACAAGCAGTGCACATGCAACTCACTCACATTTCTTGCATTCCTTCATGAGAATGAAAACATGACTACAGCTGACCTTAATCTGGTCTTGGATAAAGGTGATGTGATGTACAAAGAGGCCAAGAAAAGATTTCCTAAAAATATTCATTTGGCAACCGATGAGCTGCCAGACAAGGTTGATGCTCGCAGGTCTATGTATCATGTCGACATGACACAGCCTTCCCGGTATGGGACATTTGAAGAACCTCCAGAGGAAGCAGTAGATACCTTTCTCAGCTTAGAAGCAGGACTGAGCTGCCTGTTGTCAGATGTGCAGTATGCCTTACTGATTATGAGTGGATTGTGTATCGCAGTGTTCAGATCCACATCAGGCAAATATGGTTTCTTTGATCCACACTCCAGAACACCCAGTGGTCTTCCCCTACCACTATGGTCACGTAATCGTGGTACAGCAGTGATGCTGAAATTCACACTCCTCAGTGACATGATTAAAAGGATCCAAGATTCTTATGAAATGATGGAGATATCACCCTCTTGTACCTATGAACTGAAGCCTGTGCAGTTCTACAGTATGAGCACAGTCAACCTGAGTGATACTATCACAGACACAGTCTGCAGACCAACAACTGCCACTGCTTTGGCACCTACTCACTCTGATACAACTGTTCATGAAGCAAACCCCTCTACTCCAAGGAGAAACACAACCACTGATCTTACTGAGATCTCTCCAATGTCTGTTTGTACACCACTGGTGAAACAACAAGAAGTCTACATGACTGATTTCACATCACATGAAGCTCATGAGAATGAATTTACTAATATACCAACTGAAGACCAATCCAGTCAATTTAATTTCCTTTTATCAAATGATGCTTTTTCATGTCAATCAAATGCTGCAATAAAAAATGGTGCTGCCTGTGATCTTTCTGATACAGTTTTACAAAAAATCTGTAACATGACAAAAGTTAATAAACACCAAAGGCGCAAAATGAAAAGAAGATTAATGGCATCAGACAAACCAAGAAATCAGAGAAAAGAAAACCAAAAAAGGAAAGAACGACAAAAGTATGCTTCAAACAAAGAATACCAGGAAAAGAAAAAATCTTGCACAAGCGAGGCATATAAAAACAACCCTGAAGTTAAACGGAAACAACAACAGTATATGAAAAGACGTTACTGTGAGAATGATGAATTCAGGCAGAAAAAACAACAATATATTAGAAGACGTTATTATGACAATGCTGAATTTAAACACAAACAAAAAGAATATATTAAGAGACATTTTTCTGAAAATGCTAAAGTTAGACAGAAACAACAACAATATGTTAAAAGACGTTATAATGAAAATGCTGAATTTAGACAAAAACAAAAAAACTACATCACTAAAAGGTATCGAGAAAGCCCAGAATTCAGAGAGAGACAGAGATCTCGAGTTACTCAGCGTTATGCACGTGACAACGCATTCAGACGAAGACACAAACAACTGATGAAACAACTAATGCGAGACAGGTATCAAAGTAATCTTGCATTCAGGATTATGCACAACATGAGATGTGCAATGAAAATAAAAAGGAAATACAGATATGTGAACAGACAAACTCATGAGAGTGACAACAGTGTGATCAATGAGGCCATATCTGTGTTCAAATCACAAATCAAAGTTGGACCATCATACCCATGTACCGTATGTTTCAAGGCTTCATTTCCAAACCAAGTGCGACCCTGCAGAAGGTCAAATTATGTCAAAAACCCACATGTGGTTGCAACATGTTTGACAGGAAGGTTTGTTCATCTTTGTGATGAAAACTGCAGAAATGAGCAGTGCAATGTGCCTGATGAGAGAAAGAGAGAGTGGATTTGTCACACCTGCCACAATCATCTTAAAAATGGATCCATGCCAGCACTTGCTGTTGCCAATAAACTGGATCTTGCTGATATTCCACCTGAACTGTCTGATCTCAACATACTGGAGAGACATCTCATAGCCAAGTGCATACCATTTGCCAAGATTATTCCTCTTCCCAAAGGCAGACAAAGAGCAATTAGAGGAAATGTGGTCTGTGTCCCATCAGAGGTACAGGAAACTGTTGAAGCATTGCCTCGATTGAGAATAAATTCTCAGGTGATGAGAGTAAAACTGAAGAGACGCTTGTCTTACAAAGGTCATCAGCTGTTTCAGACTGTAAGCTGGTCTAAACTTGTGCAAGCACTGCATAAACTCAAGCAGATTCATCCACAGTATAAGGATGTGAGCATCAGAGATGATGCTGAGCTGTGTGATCCAACACTTCCTGATGAAGATGAGGAGGATGATGATGATGAAAACATGAATGAGGACGATTATGATGAGGCTGATTTAATGGAAATTGACAGCTGTGAGAAAAATGCACTGAGTGAAGCACAAAATAAAAATGGACAGGATATTGACATGTTACCCTGTGATGGTGAACAACCACATGAGCAGATGAGAGATGATTCAGAGCAAGCAGATGGACTGACTAATGGTGGTTTTGCACTCGAGTCCTGTTTGCAGCCCCCTGATGTGGCTGAGGAGATATTATGTTTCAGTGAAGGAATCTACTCTGTTGCTCCTGCAGAGAGAAACAATCCAATAAGTTTTTTCAAAACCCCTAAACTGGAGGCCATGGCCTTCCCTGTGCAGTTTCCTACAGGCCAAAACACACTTGATGAAAGAAGGCTGATCAAAGTATCCCCCAGTGGGTATTTCAAATCAAGACTTTTCTGCACTGATGACCGTTTTGCCAAAGACACAAACTATTTGTTCTTTGCACAGTTTGTGACTGAAATACACTTGGCTACTTCCAGCATGACAATACAGTTAAGGAAGGCAAAGCCTTTGACCAGAGATGGACGAAAAATAACCTCAGGCATGTTACAAGATAAACATGAGGTGGAGAAACTGGTGCGAAATAAAGACGCAGTGAGATTCATGCAGCCTCTGAGAGGAACCCCGGCCTATTGGGAGAAAACCACAAGAGATCTTTTTGCCATGATCAGACAGTTGGGAACTCCCACGTTCTTTTGCACATTTTCAGCTGCTGAAATGCGCTGGCCTGAAGTGATTGAGGCAATAACAAGGCAGCAAGGTGAACAAGTCAATTTTGAAGGACTCGACTGGTCAGCAAAGTGTGACATCCTGAGAAGCAATCCTGTCACAACAATGCGCATGTTTGACAAGAGAGTTGAAGCATTATTCAGAGATTTACTCTTATCTCCTGCAGAGCCACTTGGCAAAGTCATTGACTACTTTTACAGAGTGGAGTTTCAGCACAGAGGAAGCCCACACATACACTGTCTCCTGTGGGTAGAAGGTGCTCCTGTGTTTGAGGAGGATGATGAGCAAACTGTTGTGGATTTTATAAACAAATACATCACAGCTCAGCTGCCTGATCCACATAAACAACCTGAACTGTACAAGAAAGTTACAGAAGTGCAAAAACATAGTAAGAACCACACAAAGACGTGCTTTAGGAGTTTAAGCTCTGGGTGCCGTTTTGGTTTTCCTAAACCACCCTGCAATGAGACAATGATCACAAGACCCAGTGAGGATGATGAACTGGAGGTAGAAACAGCAAAGAACAAGCTCAGACCACTGAACCAGCTGCTGAATGAGCCTGAAACTGCTTCCATGAGTTTAGAGCAGCTCTTGGCAAGATGCAAGTTGACGCATGCAGAATATGAGAGATACCTGAATAAAATGAACACAAGGAGTACGATCATACTAAAGCGTGATCCAAAAGACTCTTGGATAAATGGCTATAATCCACATCTGCTTGAAGCCTGGAACAGTAATATCGACATAAGCTTTGTTTTAGATGCTTTCGGCGCTGCAAATTATTTAATGAAATATATATCAAAAAAAGAGGGCGGGCTATCTGAGTACCTGAAAACTGTCATTGAGAGCTCCCATAAGGACAGTGTAAATGAGTGCGATGAAATGAGAGCCGTCATGCAGGCATATTCAAAGAAGCGAGAGATCAGTGCACAGGAGTGTGTTGCTCGTGCATGTGGTCTTCACATGAAGCAATGTTCACGTGCTGTAATATTCATTCCAACTGATGATAATCCTGTGAAAATGAGTCGTCCCCTGTCAGTTCTGGACAACACAACACCTGAGTCTTCCAATGTTTGGATGACATCTTTGAATGACAAATACAAAGCCAGACCTGAAACACCAGAGTATGAGGAGATGTGCATGGCAGACTTTGCTGCTACTTGCAGGATTGTCTATGGCCAACAGACAAAAGGTAAAGATGTTTTACCCCTTCTCAATGAGATGGGATTTGTGCAAAGGCGCAAAAACGATAAGCCTGCTATCATCAGATTTCACCGATGCTCACAAGAAAAACATCCAGAGCAATATTACGGAAGACTGCTTAAACTGTACCTTCCTCATCGTTCAGACCATGAACTGAAATCGCCATCGTTGCCAACCTATCAGGCTTTCTATGGTGCTGGCTGTGTACAGCTACCAGGTACTGACCGTCTTGAGTACGTGCAACACATTGTCAAAAGAAACAGAGAAAAATATGAGAAAAACAGTGAGGAGATCGAGAGCGCTGTTGAGGAATATGAGCAGAACAGAGGTGTGACTGACGAATGGTGTAATCTGGCACCTGAATCAGATCTTGTAAGGTTGCCACTTGTTGAACAAGAAAGAGAGCGAGACAATGAAAATGAACAGGAAGATGTGCCCGACTACAGCCGTCAGGCTGATGCTTCAACAGAAGTCAGAGCCATCAGGGAACCCCCTGCTATTGATCCCACATTGTTACGTCAGATGTTTCAGAATCTGAATAAGAAGCAAGCCTGCATATTTTATGCAGTTAGAGACTGGTGCATTAAAAGAGTCTGTGCTCTGAATCCGGAGCAGTTTTTCTTTTATATTAATGGTGGTGCTGGAACAGGAAAATCACATCTTATCAAATGCATCTACTCAGAAGCATCTAAGATACTGAGCAAAGTGCCCAGATATGCAGACGATGTTGACATATCAAAACCCACTGTCCTGTTAACTGCTTTCACTGGGACTGCAGCATTTAACATTTCTGGAACAACACTGCATTCTCTTCTCAAACTCCCTAGAAGCTTAAAACCTCCCATTCAGGGACTTGGCAATCAGCTGGATGAAGTCAGATCAGAACTTTTGAATGCTGAAATAATCATCATTGACGAAGTGTCTATGGTGTCAAGACATCTCTTTGCATATGTAGATGCAAGACTCAAACAGATCAAAGGGACTCGGAGACCCTTTGGAGGCATGTCAGTCATTGCTGTTGGAGACTTCTATCAGCTACCCCCAGTGCGACAGTCGAAACCTCTCTGTGTGCACGACCCATCCGCGATCGACCTGTGGCGGGAGCATTTTCAGATGATCACTCTGACTGAGATTATGCGTCAGAAAGATGATGTTGTCTTTGCTGAGATGCTGAACAGAATCCGTGTGAAAGGAAAGTTGGATGTGCTTTGTGAAGCAGATAGAAATTTGTTGTCACAGGCCATAACTGAATCAGCCCGTTGTCCGACTGATGCGTTGCACATTTTTGCAACTAATAAAGAAGTGGATGCACACAACTCTGCAACACTGGGTCTGCTCCATACTCATATCATTGACATTCATGCAGATGATTATAGAAAGGATCCTAGAACTGGCAGAATGGCACTACAAGACAGACCATTCAAAGGAGGTAAAAACGAGTTACCAGACACACTGAAAGTTGCAGAAGGAGTTCGTGTCATGCTCACCAGAAACATTGACATACAAAATGGTTTGGTTAATGGAGCTTTTGGAAAACTACTTAGAGTAGTTTACTCTGAAAATGACCAACACATCATCAAGCTTGGACTTAAAATGGATAATGAGACATCTGGAAAGAATAACCGCACACCAGCAGACGACATGGTGTACATTGAGAGAGCAGAGGAGAATCTAAAGCAGAAAGGAGTGGTACGAAGACAGTTCCCAGTGAAGCTGGCCTTTGCATGTACAATACATAAGGTACAGGGTATGACAACCACATCAGCTGTTGTCTCTCTTAAGAGCATTTTTGAGCCCGGCATGGCCTACGTAGCTGTCAGTAGAGTGACGTCTCTCAGTGGACTGTATCTTCTTGATATGGAGGAGAAAAAAATATTCACCAACCCAGAAATCACTGCAGCACTTGAGAACATGAGACAAGCCAACCTTGATGACATGATGCCTCTTCTATACGTGAGACAAACACTGAGCAGGTCAGATGTTTTCACCATTGTTCATCATAATACAGAGGGACTGCCAGCTCACATTAATGACATCAAGAGTCACCATGAATTGTGTCTAGCAGATGTTTTGTGCCTACCAGAAACACACCTGCGGGGCTCTTTTGTCGCAGAGAGTCTCCACTTGGAAAATTACAATTTGTTCAAACGCAACAGACACCTGTCCTACACAAACTTTCCCCAGATGGCAAACAGAAGTGGTGGTGGAGTTGCTGTTTATGTGAAGAGTGACATTCAAGTGCATGAAAAACAGTACATTCATAATGTAACTGACCTTGAATTTCTGGCTTTAAAGGTTGAAGCACCAGTCAGTGCACTGATTGCAGTTGTATACAGACCTCCAGACTACACTCTGAGGCCATTCCTGAAAAACCTGGTAAGCCTATTAGACTCATTAGAGATCATGGACTGTCATCCCATCATAGTGTGTGGTGATTTTAATGAGAATGTTTTATCCAGTGCAAACAAACCAATCCTGGAGCTGTTTGAGTCTAGGGGATACGCACAGGTCATCACTGCCCCTACCACAGAGAAGAACACACTGCTTGACCTAATTTTCATTTCTCAGCCAGAGCGATGTCTCCATTCTGGAGTCATGAAGACCTACCATAGTTACCATGACCCTGTATACTGTGTATTGTCCTGTGATGATTCATGATCTAGATCTTTGAATACAGTAAGTAATGTTTATATTTCTGAAGGACTTAAGAAAGTAGAGCGATATTTAAAAGTTGAATTAAGAAAAAACGCCCTGCATTGCAGTATAATGCTTGAATTCTTTTACATAAAATACAATTAAAAGAATTAAGTAATGATATCAGTAAAAGATGACAATTATGTATTACAGAAAATCTAAAAATCAGTAATCTATGAATGTCAGAAAAATCAAATATAGCAGTTTAAAACGAACAGTGTAGGCATATCCTCTCTGCAACCAGGCTTCAAAATCCTGCCAGGCTGCCCCAGTCTCACTGTGGCTGGGAGGGAGGGAGGGTGGACCAGAGGATTGCCCACACAACACATAAATGTTCAACAGCTTCTTCATTGATTCTGAGAGAACACAGACTAAAGGTTGCTTTTAAAAAAAATAAAATAAATAAAAATAAAAATCTAATTACAGCAATAATGACAGTTAAGCCAGTTTATCTGTGCCTCTATTTTGAAATAATTTTTACAAAAATGTTATTGATTTTAGTTTGTTATAATCTTTAAACTTTTTCAAACTATATGATAATATTTTTAGACAAATTTTTCAATGAAACATACATTTTTATGAGCTTTTATCATGTTTCAGCCAGTGCATTTATCAGGGTGGGTCTGGGTCTGGGATGATAAATGCACTGGCTGATAACTGCACATTTCTGGCCAGAAATGTTTCAGCAGTGTTACATATGCACTACATATGTTACACTTGTTTTTTGTTACCAGCTGATACCCTACATTTGTATAGACATTGGATGGTGTGAGGCTGGGGAGTTAAGTGGAGTGGGTAGGTGGGAGTTGAATGGGAGGTTACAGTGGGAGGTTGTTAGGTTTCTTTTTTTTTTCCTTTTTCTTCTTTTTTTTGTTAAGAGAGACACAGTCCTCCTGTGTCTTCTCCAAGCTTCACATGTAAAATCCAACAGTGTGAAGCACATAGCAGCCAGAAACTAATGCCACAGATCAGAGAGGCTTCATCATCACCATCTTCGCCGTACGATCAGAGCATGAGACTTCACATCTGGAGCACAGGAGAGATTTTGTGATAAGTCCTCCTTCTAGCTTGTCCCACAAGCAGTCGGTGAGATTTACTCACAACAAAAAGGGTTAATGACATTATTTTCATGAAAACATGTATTAATTCTTTGTAAAGTGTTTAAATTGTGTTTTCACTTGACCTTAGGAGTGTTATTTTGAGTGTATTTTAATATTTGTACTCAGGTATTTCCCTCTGTGATCCATCCCCTTCAGAGCTGAGACACTCAGGACTGAACAGACTGCACAGTTTCTGTGACTGAGCCTCCAAAACACCTTCTTTGAAACCTCACATGATAGAAGAGCTTTACGTTTGCAGCAGCATTACTACAGGTATTCAGTTTATTACAGGATGTGTTTGTTTCTTAGGACCAGCTGTAAGTGCACACTACCTAACATATACACCTTTCTGTTTATTGCAAACCAACTACTCTGGATCATATGACCAGTTGGCAGGAATGTTGCTGCAGGAAAACATCCCTGGAGATCACCATCATTGTCAGACTGACTTTGCCTCCTCTGTGCAGTGTCAACATCCTCCCTAAATGAGTATGTAAGTTAACATTTTCATTATTTTATTCCCTTTGACAAGTATCACCGGTGTTTAGATTTACAACTACATATGTTCCTGTTTTCTGCTCTTCTTTTAAAGTCCTCAGCCATCCTGCTTCTGTGCTGCTTGCCACACATCAAACACTGGCCAGATGACAGGGAGGATCCACTCTGAAGTCACTGGACATGATGAGGATGATCTGGGACTTTATTTTTTGATTACAGGTTTTAAATGGACATAATGACTGCCTCTCTCTGATCAACAGGCTAAAGGATTGTTTTTATTGTTAGAGCTCTTTACAATGTATGCTTATTTAATATTTCATCACAGAGCAAACCTTTTATTTATTTATTTATTTAACATATTTTTAATTTGTTTTAATGTTGAATTAACTGTGAGGATTGTTTTAAGTGGGCACTAGGAATGTCATTTGACCAGAAATGTGGTAACTTCAATTCTACGGTATGTAAAAAAAAATCTGCTAAGAACGAAACACACACAAAAAAACCCCAAGAGAACTCAAATTCATTCCATGTAATCCAATCTAAAACATTTTAAACTGCTGAACAGCAACACAAACAGTGTTAAAAAACAGTGTTAACAGAATGATTATGATGGGTTTGTACCACAGTTTCAGGTCACATGGCACACCTAGTGTGTAGTGTGGGGTATCAGCTGGTAAGTATAGGTTTTTTTCATATTTGTGTCCTTAGAGTTCAGATAGATAAAGCCTTGTGTATAATAATTAGTCATAAACACAACTCAAAGTCAGGGACTAACTAAATTTGGGACTTTGTGTCTGAGCCCAGGTTAAAACACTGTGTAAAAAAGCATTTAGTGGCATGGGTGAACAATGCTGTAAACTAATGATAGTTATTTATCCATGTTCACAAAAAGAAATAATGTGTTTATTTAATTATTTACATGTATTAAACTGTGCCTCCACCTTAGGCTTTCATTTGAATTTATTCAAAAATCTCTATACAGTTCTCTTTTACCACTGTGTGGACACTGTTTACATTAAAACATAAAAAAGAATGAGTAATTAAAAGATGTGTAGACAGATCAGAAGATTAAGTAGACCGATAGAAACAGCTGTTCAGCTACGTTCTAAGAAACCAACACAATTTAAAGGTTCAGGATTGTGGTTTTAAAAGTTGAAGTTTCATGTATTTCATATGTTGCTTATTATTTTCATTTATTTATTCAATTTAGTTATTTTTATTTATTTTACTAGTCCTTTTCAGAAAGAAGCTGTAAAATATGACTTAGGATTTTTTATGTTATTTTCTATGACATACAAAACAAATTGATGTATGTAATACCATTAAACATGATATATACAATATGTGTGAAAAACATTATGCTGTATATTAAAGCTTGTATTTTATCCAGAATATTTGTTGGTCTCTTAAGTTTCTTTTTACATGTATTTTTATTAAGTTGTTCTAATATATATATATATATATATATATATATATAGACATATAAATTAGAGATTTATAATACATAATTCCACTCTTTAAGCGATTAGAAGAATATTAACTTTTTATATTCATTCAGAGGTTTTCTTTTGTCATTACTCATCATTTTCTAATTTACATTTTAAACATGTTCAGCTATTTTCCAACTTCTGTGTGAACGTCAGCTTTCAAAAGTTCTGCACTTTTGTTTTCAGGTTAAAAATTCTGTATTTTTCATCTTATTCAAAGTTTTTAACTTAACATTCAGCAATTAATTCATTTCAGTGCATACATTCAGATTCAAGCATTCACACTGCAGTTTCTTCAGAAAATGCACTTTCTAGTTAGTGTGAATGCTTGTAAAAGCATTCACAGTATTGTTGTTGTAATCTTTATTATTATTATTTCATATTCCGTACGTTTTTTGGCATCTAACTCCTTCAAAACCGTTCAACTTAGAAAAACCATTCAAACACCGTTAGATTCCTCTTCTTTTGGACATGACTGCTTCTACTTTTCTCATTTTTAACATTTATATTTTTAATTTTATTCAACTTTTTCCAACAAAAATTTCCCATGTATTTCAATGGGGAGACCCTTCAAATTCTCCTTCAACTTATTCATTTTTAAACTCTTACTACTTCCACATACGTTGACATAGAGCCACCATTCAAACTTTAAAACGAAGACAAGACATTCAACTATTCAACTTGTATTTATCTTTTCAATATCTTTTATACTTTTTCTTCAGTTCCAGTTTAAGTTTCATGCTGTTTTTTCACCCGTTTCAGAGTTTATAATGGGTGTGTATGGGACGGAATGTTGCCGCTAGAGTGAGACAGCTCAACTGCCAGAGTGGAAGCAGGTCGAAAATTAATCTTAAAATCTTTTTTAAAACTGCTGCTGTGTCCGCAGCATTCGCTCTACAGCCATCATTTTACCCTCAAAATGTAGCCATCGCTGTCCTCTTTCATTCAATGTGTTTACTATTGTAATAGGTGTTATGGTTCTTTCATAAATGTCACCAATGCGCAGCCTACTCCCTCCAACTGCTCCATAGACTCCAATGTTAAAATGGCTCAGAAGGTTCGTTTGAAAATCAGAAGAGCATGGTGTCTTTCCACTGTCACCACGTCCATATAATAAACTCCACATGCATGAAAACCGAGAATTAGGTAGACTAGACATTGCTGCCGCTCACGGTGAAAGAATTTTGTCAATAGGACTTGTACTTTTCATTTGGGAATGATTTGTTTCGGCCTGACTTTTCTGTTCATTTTAAGCAGCAAAAGTGAGGTGCATGTCTGTGTGTGTGTACTGAGCCATTGGGTGCAGTCACTATAGCAACCAGGCTCACACCTGCCTGCTTAACGAGCTCTCTCTCTCACTGTGCCAAGATTCATCTTAAACACTTTCAACTGCTGCTGTGTCCACAGTGTTTGCTCTACAGCCATCATTTTACCCTCAAAATGTCACCATCGTTGTTCTCTTTCCAACACCGTGTCTTTCAAAGCTCAGACATTTAAATTTTTTAAACTGTGTGGATCCAAGAGGAGGGATCACATTTTAGTCATTCAGTGATTCAAAGAACATGAAGTTTTAATATTCATTCAGATGTTTTCTGACTTTGAATTTTCTTTCTCATTTCTTAGGTTTTTCTAATTTACATTTAAAACATTTTCAGCTTTTTTCCAACTTCTTCTGTGTAACCTTTAGCTTTTAGCAGTTCAGCTTTTTTGTTTTCAGTTTAAAATACTTGTATTTTTCATCTCATTCAACATTTTTAACTTAACATTCAGCAATTAATTCATTTCAGTGCATACATTCAGATTCAAGCATTCACACTGCAGTTTCTTCAGAAAATGCACTTTCTAGTTAGTGTGAATGCTTGTAAAAGCATTCACAGTATTGTTCTTCTAATCTTTATTATTATTATTATTATTATATTTTATTATATATTCCGTACGTTTTTTGTAGTCTATCTCCTTCAAAACCGTTCAACTTAGAAAAACCATTCAAACACCATTAGATTCCTCTTCTTTTGGACATGACTGCTTCTATTTTTCTTATTTTTAACATTTATATTTTTAATTTTATTCACCTTTTTTCAACAAAAATTTCCCATGTATTTCAATGGAGAGACCCTTCAAATTCTCATTCAACTCACTCCTCTTCAAACTGTATCTACTTCCACATACATTGACGTAGAGCCACCATTCAAACTTTAAAACGAAGACAAGATATTCAACTATTCAACTTGTATTTATCTTTTCAATATCTTTTATACTTTTTCTTCAGTTCCAGTTTAAGTTTCATGATGTTTTTTCACCCGTTTCAGAGTTTATAATGGGTGTGTATGGGACGGAATGTTGCCGCTAGAGTGAGACAGCTCAACTGGTAGAGTGAGAGCAGGGGGGGAATTAATCTTAAAATATTTTCTTAAAACTGCTGCTGTGTCCGCAGCGTTTCGTCTACAGGTATGATTTTACCCTCAAAACGTAGCCATCGCTGTCCTCTTTCATCCAATGTGTTTACTATTGTACTAGGTGTTATGGTTCTTTCATAAATGTCACCAAAGCACAGCCTACTCCCTCCAACTCTTCCATAGACTCTAATGTTAAAATGGCTCAGAAGGTTCGTTTGAAAATCAGAAGTACAGGCTGTCTTTACACTGTCACCACATCAATATAATAAACTCCACAGCCATGAAATCTGAGAATTAAGTAGACTAGACATTGCTGGCGCTCACGGTGAAAGAATTTTGTCAATACGACCTGTACTTTTCATTTGGGAGCGATTTGTTTCGGCCTGACTTTTCTGTTAATTTTAAGCAGCAAAAGTGAGGTGCATGTCTGTGTGCATGTGTACTGAGCCATTGGGTGCAGTCACTATAGCAACCAGGCTCACACCTGCCTGCTTAATGAGCTCTGTCTCTCACTGTGCCAAGATTCATCTTAAACACTTCTCTTTCAACTGCTGCTGTGTCCACAGTGTTTGCTCTACAGCCATCATTTTACCCTCAAAACGAAGACATCCATGTTCTCTTTCCAACACCTTGTCTTTCAAAGGTCAGAGTTTTAAACCTTTAAAACTGTGTGGATCCAAGTGGAGGGATCACATTTTAGTCATTCAGTGATTCAAAGAATATGAACTTTTATTATTCATTCAGATGTTTTCCGATTCTAAATTTTCTTTTCTCATTACTTAGGTTTTTCTAATTTACATTTTAAACATTTTCAGCTCTTTTCCAACTTCTTCTGTGTGGATTTCAGCTTTTAGCAGTTCAGCACTTTTGTTTTCAGGTTAAAATTTCTGTATTTTTCATCTCATTCAACATTTTTAACTTAAAATTCAGCAATTAATTTATTCCAGTGCATTTATTTAGATTCAAGCATTCACACTGCAGTTTCTTCAGAAAATGCACTTTCTAGTTATTATTTCATATTCCGTACGTTTTTTGGCATCTAACTCCTTCAAAACCGTTCAACTTAGAAAAACCATTCAAACACCGTTAGATTCCTCTTCTTTTGGACATGACTGCTTCTACTTTTCTCATTTTTAACATTTATATTTTTAATTTTATTCAACTTTTTCCAACAAAAATTTGCCATGTATTTCAATGGGGAGACCCTTCAAATTCTCCTTCAACTTATTCATTTTTAAACTCTTACTACTTCCACATACGTTGACATAGAGCCACCATTCAAACTTTAAAACGAAGACAAGACATTCAACTATTCAACTTGTATTTATCTTTTCAATATCTTTTATACTTTTTCTTCAGTTCCAGTTTAAGTTTCATGATGTTTTTTCAGTCGTTTCAGAGTTTATAATGGGTGTGTATGGGACGGAATGTTGCCGCTAGAGTGAGACAGCTCAACTGCCAGAGTGGAAGCAGGTCGAAAATTAATCTTAAAATATTTTTTAAAACTGCTGCTGTGTCTGCAGCGTTCGCTCTACAGCCATCATTTTACCCTCAAAACGTAGCCATCGCTGTCCTCTTTCATCCAATGTGTTTACTATTGTAATAGGTGTTATGGTTCTTTCATGGATGTCACCAATGCGCAGCCTCCTCCCTCCAACTGCTCCATAGACTCCAATGTTAAAATGGCTCAGAAGGTTCGTTTGAAAATCAGAAGAGCATGGTGTCTTTCCACTGTCACCACGTCCATATAATAAACTCCACAGGCATGAAAACCGAGAATTAGGTAGACTAGACATTGCTGTTGCTCACGGTGAAAGAATTTTGTCAATACGACTTGTACTTTTCATTTGGGAACGATTTGTTTCGGCCTGACTTTTCTGTTCATTTTAAGCAGCAAAAGTGAGGTGCATGTCTGTGTGTGTGTATGGAGCCATTGGGTGCAGTCACTATAGCAACCAGGCTCACACCTGCCTGCTTAACCAGCTCTCTCTCTCTCACTGTGCCAAGATTCATCTTAAACACTTTCAACTGCTGCTGTGTCCACAGTGTTTGCTCTACAGCCATCATTTTACCCTCAAAACGAAGACCTCGATGTTCTCTTTCCAGCACCGTGTCTTTCAAAGCTGATAATCACAAACTTTTAAAACTGTATGGATTCAAGTGGAGGGATCACATTTTAGTCATTCAGTTATTCAAAGAATATGAAGTTTTGATATTCATTCAGATGTTTTTTGACTCTAAATTTTCTTTTCTTATTTCTTAGGTTTTTCTAATTTTTATTTAAAAACTTTTCAGCTATTTTCCAACTTCTTCTCTGTAGTTGTCAGCTTTTAGCAGTTCTGCACTTTTGTTTTCAGGTTATAATTTCTCTATTTTTCATCTCATTCAACATTTTTAACTTAAATTCAGCAATTAATTCATTTCAGTGCATACATTCAGATTCAAGCATTCACACTGCAGTTTCTTCAGAAAATGCACTTTCTAGTTAGTGTGAATGCTTGTAAAAGCATTCACAGTATTGTTCTTCTAATCTTTATTATTATTATTATTATTATTATTATATATTCCGTACGTTTTTTGTACTCTATCTCCTTCAAAACCGTTTAACTTAGAAAAACCATTCAAACACCGTTAGATTCCTATTCTTTTGGACATTAATGCTTCTATTTTTCACATTTTTAACATTTATATTTTTAATTTTATTCAACTTTTTTCAACAAAAATTTCCCATGTATTTCAATGGGGAGACCCTTCAAATCCTCATTCAACTTACTCATTTTCAAACTGTATCTACTTCAACATACGTTGACATAGAGCAACCATTCAAATTTTAAAACGAAGACAAGACATTCAACTATTCAACTTGTATTTATCTTTTCAATATCTATTATACTTTTTCTTCAGTTCCAGTTTAAGTTTCATGATGTTTTTTCAGCCGTTTCAGAGTTTATAATGGGTGTGTATGGGACGGAATGTTGGGGCTAGAGTGAGACAGCTCAACTGCTAGAGTGAGAGGAGCAAGAAAATTAATCTTAAAATCTTTTTTAAAACTGCTGCTGTGTCCGCAGCGTTTGGTCTACACGTCTGATTTTACCCTCAAAACGTAGCCATCGCTGTCCTCTTTCATCCAATGTGTTTATTATTGTACTAGGTGTTATGGTTCTTTCATAAATGTCACCAATGCACAGCCTCCTCCCTCCAACTCCTCCATAGACTCTAATGTTAAAATGGCTCAGAAGGTTCGTTTGAAAATCAGAAGAGCATGGTGTCTTTACACTGTCACCACGTCCATATAATAAACTCCACAGGCATGAAAACTGAGAATTAGGTAGACTGGACCTTGCTGCCGCTCACGGTGAAAGAATTTCGTCAATAGGACCAGTACTTTTCATTTGGGAACGATTTGTTTCGGCCTAACTTTTCTGTTCATTTTAAGCAGCAAAAGTGAGGTGCATGTCTGTGTGCGTGTGTATGGAGCCATTGGGTGCAGTCACTATAGCAACCAGGCTCACACCTGCCTGCCTAACGAGCTCTGTCTCTCACTGTGCCAAGATTCATCTTAAACACTTCTCTTTCAACTGCTGCTGTGTCCACAGTGTTTGCTCTACAGCCATCATTTTACCCTCAAAACGTAGGCATCGTTCTTCTCTTTCCAACAGAGTGTCTTTCAGAGCTCAGAGATGTAAACCTTGTAAACTGTGTGGATCTAAGTTGAGGGATCACATTTTAGTCATTCAGTGATTCAAAGAATATGAACTTTTAATATTCATTCAAATGTTTTCTGAGTCAAAATTTTCTTTTCTCATTTCTTAGGTTTTTCTAATTTACAATTAAAAACATTTTCAACTATTTTCCAACTTCTTCTCTGTGGATTTTAGCTTTTAGCAGTTCAGCACTTTTGTTTTCAGGCGACAATTTCTGTATTTTTCATCTCATTCAACATTTTTAACTTAAGTTCAGCAATTAATTCATTTCAGTGCATACATTCAGATTCAAGCATTCACACTGCAGTTTCTTCAGAAAATGCACTTTCTAGTTATATTTTATTATATATTCCGTACGTTTTTTGTACTCCTACTCCTTCAAAACCGTTCAACTTAGAAAAACCATTCAAACACCGTTAGATTCCTCTTCTTTAGGACATGACTGCTTCTATTTTTCTCATTTTTAACATTTATATTTTTAATTTTATTTAACTTTTTTCATCAAAAATTTCCCATGTATTTCAATGGGGAGACCCTTCAAATCCTGATTCAACTTACTCGTTTTTAAACTCTTACTACTTCCACATACATTGACATAGAGCCACCATTCAAACTTTAAAACGAAGACAAGACATTCAACTATTCAACTTGTATTTATCTTTTCAATATCTATTATACTTTTTCTTCAGTTCCAGTTTAAGTTTCATGATGCTTTTTCACCCGTTTCAGAGTTTATAATGGGTGTGTATGGGACGGAATGTTGCCGCTAGAGTAAGACAGCTCAACTGCCAGAGTGGAAGCAGGTCGAAAATTAATCTTAAAATCTTTTTTTAAAACTGCTGCTGTGTCCACAGCGTTTGCTCTACAGGTATGATTTTACCCTCAAAACGTAGCCATCGCTGTCCTCTTTCATCCAATGTGTTTACTATTGTACTAGGTGTTATGGTTCTTTCATAAATGTCACCAATGCACAGCCTCCTCCCTCCAACTGCTCCATAGACTGTAATGTTAAAATGGCTCAGAAGGTTCGTTTGAAAATCAGAAGAGCATGGTGTCTTTCCACTGTCACCACGTCCATATAATAAACTCCACAGGCATGAAAACCGAGAATTCGGTAGACTAGACATTGCTGCCGCTCACGGTGAAAGAATTTTGTCAATAGGACTTGTACTTTTCATTTGGGAGCGATTTGTTTCGGCCAGACTTTTCTGTTCATTTTAAGCAGCAAAAGTGAGGCGCATGTCTGTGTGTGTGTATGGAGCCATTGGGTGCAGTCACTATAGCAACCAGGCTCACACCTGCCTGCTTAACCAGCTCTCTCTCTCTCACTGTGCCAAGATTCATCTTAAACACTTTCAACTGCTGCTGTGTCCACAGTGTTTGCTCTACAGCCATCATTTTACCCTCAAAACGAAGAGCTCGATGTTCTCTTTCCAGCACCGTGTCTTTCAAAGCTGATAGTCACAAACTTTTAAAACTGTATGGATTCAAGTGGAGGGATCACATTTTAGTCATTCAGTGATTCAAAGAATATGAAGTTTTAATATTCATTCAGATGTTTTTTGACTCTAAATTTTCTTTTCTCATTTCTTAGGTTTTTCTAAGTTTTATTGAAAAACTTTGCAGCTCTTTTCCAACTTCTTCTGTGTGATTGTCAGCTTTTAGCAGTTCAGCACTTTTATTTTCAGGTGAAAATTTCTGTATTTTCCAGCTCATTTAACATTTTTAGCTTAATATTCAGTAATTAATTCATTTCAGTGCATACATTCAGATTCAAGCATTCACACTGCAGTTTCTTCAGAAAATGCACTTTCTAGTTAGTGTGAATGCTTGTAAAAGCATTCACAGTATTGTTCTTCTAATCTTTATTATTATATCATATTCCGTACGTTTTTTGGCATCTATCTCCTTCAAAACCGTTCAACTTAGAAAAATCATTCAAACACCGTTAGATTCCTCTTCTTTTGGACATGACTGCTTCTACTTTTCTCATTTATAACATTTATATTTTTAAAATTATTCAACTTTTTTCAACAAAAATTTCCCATGTATTTCAATGGGGAGACCCTTCAAATCCTCATTCAACTTACTCATTTTCAAGCTGTATCTACTTCCACATACGTTGACATAGAGCCACCGTTCAAACTTTAAAACGAAGACAAGACATTCAACTATTCAACTTGTATTTATCTTTTCAATATCTTTTATACTTTTTCTTCAGTTCCAGTTTAAGTTTCATGATGTTTTTTCAGCCGTTTCAGAGTTTATAATGGGTGTGTATGGGATGGAATGTTGCCGCTAGAGTGAGACAGCTCAACTGGCAGAGTGAGAGAAGCAAAATAATTAATCTTAAAATCTTTTTTTAAAACTGCTGCTGTTTCCGCGGCGTTTGCTCTACAGGTATGATTTTACCCTCAAAACGTAGCCATCGCTGTCCTCTTTCATCCAATGTGTTTACTATTGTACTAGGTGTTATGGTTCTTTCATAAATGTCACCAATGCACAGCCTCCTCCTTCCAACTCCTCCATAGACTCCAATGTTAAAATGGCTCAGAAAGTTCGTTTGAAAATCAGAAGAGCATGGTGTCTTTACACTGTCACCACGTCCATATAATAAACTCCACAGGCATGAAAACCGAGAATTCAGTAGACTAGACATTGCTGGTGCTCACGGTGAAAGAATTTTCATTTGGGAACGATTTGTTTCGGCCTGACTTTTCTGTTCATTTTAAGCAGCAAAAGTGAGGTGCATGTCTGTGAGCGTGTGTATGGAGCCATTGGGTGCAGTCACTATAGCAACCAGGCTCACACCTGCCTGCCTAACGAGCTCTGTCTCTCACTGTGCCAAGATTCATCTTAAACACTTCTCTTTAAACTGCTGCTGTGTCCACAGTGTTTCCTCTGCAGATATCTTTTTACCCTCAAAACATCGCCATCGTTCTTCTGTTCCCAGCACCGTGTCTTTCAAAGCTCATAGATACAAACTTTTTAAACTGTGTGGATCCATGTGGAGGAATCACATTTTAGTCATTCAGTTATTCAAAGAATATGAACTTTTAATATTCATTCAGATGTTTTCTGACTCTAAATTTTCTTTTCTCATTTCTTATGTTTTTCTAATTTAAAATTAAAACATTTTCAGCTCTTTTCCAACTTCTGTGTGGTTGTCAGCTTTTAGCACTTCAGCACTTTTGTTATCAGGTGCAAATTTCTGTATTTTTCATCTCATTCAACATTTTTAACTTAAAATTCAGCAATTAATTCATTTCAGTGCACACATTCAGATTCAAGCATTCACACTGCAGTTTCTTCAGAAAATGCACTTTCTAGTTAGTGTGAATGCTTGTAAAAGCATTCACAGTATTGTTGTTGTAATCTTTATTATTATTATTATTATCTATACCACATTCCGTACGTTTTTTGGCATCTAACTCCTTCAAAACCGTTCAACTTAGAAAAACCATTCAAACACCATTTAATTCCTCTTCTTTTGGACATTAATGCTTCTATTTTTCTCATTTTTAACATTTATATTTTTAATTTTATTCAACTTTTTTCAACAAAAATTTGCCATGTATTTCAATGGGGAGACCCTTCAAATTCTCCTTCAACTTATTCATTTTTAAACTCTTACTACTTCCACATACGTTGACATAGAGCCACCATTCAAACTTTAAAACGAAGACAAGATATTCAACTATTCAACTTGTATTTATCTTTTCAATATCTATTATACTTTTTCTTCAGTTCCAGTTTAAGTTTCATGATGTTTTTTCAGCCGTTTCAGAGTTTATAATGGGTGTGTATGGGATGGAATGTTGCTGCTAGAGTGAGACAGCTCAACTGCCAGAGTGGAAGCAGGTCGAAAATTAATCTTAAAATATTTTTTAAAACTGCTGCTGTGTCTGCAGCGTTCGCTCTACAGCCATCATTTTACCCTCAAAACGTAGCCATCGCTGTCCTCTTTCATCCAATGTGTTTACTATTGTAATAGGTGTTATGGTTCTTTCATAAATGTCACCAATGCGCAGCCTCCTCCCTACAACTGCTCCATAGACTCCAATGTTAAAATGGCTCAGAAGGTTCGTTTGAAAATCAGAAGAGCATGGTGTCTTTCCACTGTCACCACGTCCATATAATAAACTCCACAGGCATGAAAACCGAGACTTATGTAGACTAGACATTGCTGTCGCTCACGGTGAAAGAATTTTGTCAATACGACTTGTACTTTTCATTTGGGAACGATTTGTTTCGGCCTGACTTTTCTGTTCATTTTAAGCAGCAAAAGTGAGATGCATGTCTGTGTGCGTGTGTACTGAGCCATTGGGTGCAGTCACTATAGCAACCAGGCTCACACCAGCCTGCCTAACGAGCTCTGTCTCTCACTGTGCTATGATTCATCTTAAACACTTCTCTTTAAACTGCTGCTGTGTCCACAGTGTTTCCTCTACAGATATCATTTTACCCTCAAAACGTCGCCATCGTTCTTCTCTTTCCAACACCGTGTCTTTCAAAGCTCAGAGATGTAAACCTTTTAAACTGTGTGGATCCAAGTGGAGGGATCACATTTTAGTCATTCAGTTATTGAAAGAATATGAACTTTTAATATTCATTAAGAGGTTTTTTGACTCTAAATTTCCTTTTCTTATTTCTTATGTTTTTCTAATTTTAATTTAAAAACTTTTCAGCTATTTTCTAACTTCTTCTGTGTCTTTCAAAGCTCAGATTTTTAAACTTTTTAAACGGTGTGGTTTAAAAAGTCATCAGTGATTCAAAGAATATGAACTTTTAAAATTCATTCAGAGGTTTTTTGACTCAAAATTTTCTTTTCTCATTTCTTAGGTGTTTCTAAGTTTTATTGAAAAACTTTTCAGCTCTTTTCCAACTTCTTCTGTGTGATTGTCAGCTTTTAGCAGTTCAGCACTTTTGTTTTCAGGTGAAAATTTCTGTATTTTCCAGCTCATTCAACATTTTTAGCTTAATATTCAGTAATTAATTCATTTCAGTGCATACATTCAGATTCAAGCATTCACACTGCAGTTTCTTCAGAAAATGCACTTTCTAGTTAGTGTGAATGCTTGTAAAAGCATTCACAGTATTGTTGTTGTAATCTTTATTATTAGTGTGAATGCTTGTAAAAGCATTCACAGTATTGTTCTTCTAATCTTTATTATTCTATTTTATTATTATTATCTATTCCGTACGTTTTTTGTAGTCCTACTACTTCAAAACCGTTCAACTTAGAAAAACCATTCAAACACCGTTAGATTCCTCTTCTTTTGGACATGACTGCTTCTATTTTTCTCATTTTTAACATTTATATTTTTAATTTTATTCAACTTTTTTCAACAAAAATTTCCCATGTATTTCAATGGGGAGACCCTTCAAATCCTCATTCAACTCACTCATTTTTAAACTCCTACTACTTCTACATACGTTGACATAGAGCCACCATTCAAACTTTAAAACGAAGACAAGACATTCAACTATTCAACTTGTATTTATCTTTTCAATATCTTTTATACTTTTTCTTCAGTTCCAGTTTAAGTTTCATGATGTTTTTTCAGCCGTTTCAGAGTTTATAATGGGTGTGTATGGGACGGAATGTTGCCCCCAGAGTGAGACAGCTCAACTGCTAGAGTGGAAGCAGGTCGAAAATTAATCTTAAAATCTTTTTTAAAACTGCTGCTGTGTCTGCGGCGTTTGCTCTACAGGTATGATTTTACCCTCAAAACGTAGCCATCGCTGTCCTCTTTCATCCAATGTGTTTATTATTGTACTAGATGTTATGGTTCTGTCATAAATGTCACCAATGTGCAGCCTCATCCCTCCAACTCTTCCATAGACTCTAATGTTAAAATGGCTCAGAAGGTTCGTTTGAAAATCAGAAGAGCATGGTGTCTTTCCACTGTCACCACGTCCATATAATAAACTCCACCGCCATGAAAACCGAGAATTAGGTAGACTAGACGTTGCCGTCGCTCACGGTGAAAGAATTTTGTCAATACGACTTGTACTTTTCATTTGGGAACGATTTGTTTCGGCCTGACTTTTCTGTTCATTTTAAGCAGCAAAAGTGAGGTGCATGTCTGTGTGCGTGTGTACTGAGCCATTGGGTGCAGTCACTATAGCAACCAGGCTCACACCTGCCTGCCTAACGAGCTCTCTCTCACTCTGCCAAGATTCATCTTAAACACTTCTCTTTCAACTGCTGCTGTGTCCACAGTGTTTCCTCTACAGATATCATTTTACCCTCAAAACGTAGCCATCGTTCTTCTGTTCCCAGCACCGTGTCTTTCAAAGCTCATAGATACAAACTTTTTAAACTGTGTGGATCCATGTGGAGGAATCGCATTTTAGTCATTCAGTTATTCAAAGAATATGAACTTTTAATATTCATTCAGATGTTTTCTGACTCTAAATTTTCTTTTCTCATTTCTTATGTTTTTCTAATTTAAAATTAAAACATTTTCAGCTCTTTTCCAACTTCTGTGTGGTTGTCAGCTTTTAGCACTTCAGCACTTTTGTTTTCAGGTGCAAATTTCTGTATTTTTCATCTCATTCAACATTTTTAACTTAAAATTCAGCAATTAATTCAATTCAGTGCACACATTCAGATTCAAGCATTCACACTGCAGTTTCTTCAGAAAATGCACTTTCTAGTTATTATTATTATATATTCCGTACGTTTTTTGGCATCTATCTCCTTCAAAACCGTTCAACTTAGAAAAACCATTCAAACACCGTTAGATTCCTCTTCTTTTGGACATGACTGCTTCTACTTTTCTCATTTATAACATTTATATTTTTAAAATTATTCAACTTTTTTCAACAAAAATTTCCCATGTATTTCAATGGGGAGACCCTTCAAATCCTCATTCAACTTACTCATTTTCAAACTGTATCTACTTCCACATACGTTGACATAGAGCCACCATTCAAACTTTAAAACGAAGACAAGACATTCAACTATTCAACTTGTATTTATCTTTTCAATATGTATTATACTTTTTCTTCAGTTCCAGTTTAAGTTTCATGATGTTTTTTCACCCGTTTCAGAGTTTATAATGGGTGTGTATGGGACGGAATGTTGCCGCTAGAGTGAGACAGCTCAACTGGTAGAGTGAGAGCAGGGGGGGAATTAATCTTAAAATATTTTCTTAAAACTGCTGCTGTGTCCGCAGCGTTTCGTCTACAGGTATGATTTTACCCTCAAAACGTAGCCATCGCTGTCCTCTTTCATCCAATGTGTTTACTATTGTACTAGGTGTTATGGTTCTTTCATAAATGTCACCAAAGCACAGCCTACTCCCTCCAACTCTTCCATAGACTGTAATGTTAAAATGGCTCAGAAGGTTCGTTTGAAAATCAGAAGAGCATGGTGTCTTTACACTGTCACCACGTCCATATAATAAACTCCACAGGCATGAAAACCGAGAATTAGGTAGACTAGACATTGCTGCCGCTCACGGTGAAAGAATTTTGTCAATACGACTTGTACTTTTCATTTGGGAATGATTTGTTTCGGCTTGACTTTTCTGTTCATTTTAAGCAGCAAAAGTGAGGTGCATGTCTGTGTCCGTGTGTATGGAGCCATTGGGTGCAGTCACTATAGCAACCAGGCTCACACCTGCCTGCCTAACGAGCTCTGTCTCTCACTGTGCCAAGATTCATCTTAAACACTTCTCTTTCAACTGCTGCTGTGTCCACAGTGTTTGCTCTACAGCCATCATTTTACCCTCAAAACGTCGCCATCGTTGTTCTCTTTCCAGCACCGTGTCTTTCAAAGCTCAGACATTTAAACTTTTTAAACTCTGTGGATCCAAGTGGAGGGATCACATTTTAGTCATTCAGTTAATCAAAGAATATGAACTTTTTATATTTATTCAGATGTTTTCTGACGCTAAATTTTCTTTTCTTATTACTTAGGTTTTTCTAATTTACATTTAAAAGACTTTCAGCTATTTTCCAACTTCTTCTTTGTGCACTTCAGCTTTTAGCAGTTTAGCACTTTTGTTTTCAGGTTAAAAATTCAGTTTTTTTTCTCTCATTCAACATTTTTAACTTAAATTCAGCAATTAATTCATTTCAGTGCATACATTCAGATTCAAGCATTCACACTGCAGTTTCTTCAGAAAATGCACTTTCTAGTTAGTGTGAATGCTTGTAAAAGCATTCACAATATTGTTGTTGTAATCTTTATTCTATTTTATTATCTATTCCGTACGTTTTTTGTAGTCCTACTACTTCAAAACCGTTCAACTTAGAAAAACCATTCAAACACTGTTAGATTCCTCTTCTTTAGGACATGACTGCTTCTATTTTTCTCATTTTTAACATTTATATTTTTAATTTTATTCAACTTTTTTCAACAAAAATTTCCCATGTATTTCAATGGGGAGACCCTTCAAATCCTCATTCAACTTACTCATTTTTAAACTCCTACTACTTCCACATACGTTGACATAGAGCCACCATTCAAACTTTAAAACGAAGACAAGACATTCAACTATTCAACTTGTATTTATCTTTTCAATATCTTTTATACTTTTTCTTCAGTTCCAGTTTAAGTTTCATGATGTTTTTTCAGCCGTTTCAGAGTTTATAATGGGTGTGTATGGGACGGAATGTTGGGGCCAGAGTGAGACAGCTCAACTGCTACAGTGAGAGAAGCAAAAAAATTAATCTTAAAATCTTTTTTAAAACTGCTGCTGTGTCCGCAGCGTTAGCTCTACCGGTCTGATTTTACCCTCAAAACGTAGCCATCGCTGTCCTCTTTCATCCAATGTGTTTACTATTGTACTAGGTGTTATGGTTCTTTCATAAATGTCACCAATGCGCAGCCTACTCCCTCCAACTGCTCCATAGACTCCAATGTTAAAATGGCTCAGAAGGTTCGTTTGAAAATCAGAAGAGCATGGTGTCTTTCCACTGTCACCACGTCCATATAATAAACTCCACCGCCATGAAAACCGAGAATTAGTTAGACTAGACGTTGCCGTCGCTCACGGTGAAAGAATTTTGTCAATACGACCTGTACTTTTCATTTGGGAGCGATTTGTTTCGGCCTGACTTTTCTGTTCATTTTAAGCAGCAAAAGTGAGGTGCATGTCTGTGTCCGTGTGTATGGAGCCATTGGGTGCAGTCACTATAGCAACCAGGCTCACACCTGCCTGCTTAACGAGCTCTGTCTCTCACTGTGCCAAGATTCATCTTAAACACTTCTCTTTCAACTGCTGCTTTGTCCACAGTGTTTGCTCTACAGCCATCATTTTACCCTCAAAACGTCGCCGTCGTTGTTCTCTTTCCAACACCGTGTTTTTCAAAGCTCAGACATTTAAGCTTTTTAAACTGTGTGGATCCAAGTGGAGGGATCACATTTTAGTCATTCAGTGATTTAAAGAATATGATTTTTTAATATTCATTCAGATGTTTTCTGACTCTTAATAGTCCTTTCTCATTTCTTATGTTTTTCTAATTTACAATTAAAACATTTTCAGCTCTTTTCCAACTTCTTCTGTGTGGTTTTCAACTTTTAGCAGTTCAGCACTTTTGTTTTCAGGTTAACATTTCTGTATTTTTCATCTCATTCAACATTTTTAACTTAAAATTCAGCAATTAATTTATTCCAGTGCATACATTCAGATTCAAGCATTCACACTGCAGTTTCTTCAGAAAATGCACTTTCTAGTTATTATTATATATTCCGTACGTTTTTTGTACTCTATCTCCTTCAAAACCGTTCAACTTAGAAAAACCATTCAAACACCGTTAGATTCCTCTTCTTTTGGACATGACTGCTTGTATTTTTCTCATTTATAACATTTATATTTTTAAAATTATTCAACTTTTTTCAACAAAAATTTCCCATGTATTTCAATGGGGAGACCCTTCAAATTCTATTTAAACTTACTCCTCTTTAAACTGTATCTACTTCCACATACGTTGACGTAGAGCCACCATTCAAACTTTAAAACAAAGACAAGACATTCAACTATTCAACTTGTATTTATCTTTTCAATATCTTTTATACTTTTTCTTCAGTTCCAGTTTAAGTTTCATGATGTTTTTTCAACCGTTTCAGAGTTTATAATGGGTGTGTATGGGACGGAATGTTGCCGCTAGAGTGAGACAGCTCAACTGGTAGAGTGGAAGCAGGTCAAAAATTAATCTTAAAATCTTTTTTTTAAACTGCTGTTGTGTCCGCAGCATTTGCTCTACAGGTATGATTTTAACCTCAAAATGTAGCCATCGCTGTCCTCTTTCATCCAATGTGTTTACTATTGTACTAGGTGTTATGGTTCTTTCATAAATGTCACCAATGCACAGCCTACTCCCTCCAACTCTTCCATAGACTCTAATGTTAAAATGGCTCAGAAGGTTCGTTTGAAACTCAGAAGAGCATGGTGTCTTTCCACTGTCACCACGTCCATATAATAAACTCCACAGGCATGAAAACTGAGAATTAAGTAGACTAGACATTGCTGCCGCTCACGGTGAAAGAATTTTGTCAATACGACCTGTACTTTTCATTTGGGAGCGTTTTGTTTCGGCCTGACTTTTCTGTTCATTTTAAGCAGCAAAAGTGAGGTGCATGTCTGTGTGTGTGTGTATGGAGCCATTGGGTGCAGTCACTATAGCAACCAGGCTCACACCTGCCTGCTTAACCAGCTCTGTCTCTCACTGTGCCAAGATTCAGCTTAAACACTTTCAACTGCTGCTGTGTCCACAGTGTTTGCTCTACAGCCATCATTTTACCCTCAAAATGTCACCATCGTTGTTCTCTTTCCAACAGTGTGTCTTTCAAAGCTCAGACATTTAAATTTTTTAAACTGTGTGGATCCAAGCGGAGAGATCACATTTTAGTCATTCAGTGATTCAAAGAATATGAACTTTTAATATTCATTCAGATGTTTTCTGACTTTGAATCTTAGGTTTTTCTAATTTACATTTAAAACATTTTCAGCTATTTTCCAACTTCTTCTGTGTAAAAATCAGCTTTCAAAGGTTGTGCACTTTTGTTTTCAGGTGCAAAAATTCTGTTTTTTCCAGCTCATTCAACATTTTTAGGTTAATATTAATTCATTTCAGTGCATACATTCAGATTCAAGCATTCACACTGCAGTTTCTTCAGAAAATGCACTTTGTAGTTATATTTTATTATATATTCCGTACGTTATTTGTGCTCTATCTCCTTCAAAACCGTTCAACTTAGAAAAACCATTCAAACACCATTAGATTCCTCTTCTTTTGGACATGTGTGCTTGTATTTTTCTCATTTTTAACATTTATATTTTTAAATTTATTCAACTTTTTTCAACAAAAATTTCCCATGTATTTCAATGGGGAGACCCTTCAAATTCTCCTTCAAATCACTCCTCTTTCAACTGTATCTACTTCCACATACATTGACATAGAGCCACCATTCAAACTTTAAAACGAAGCCAAGACGTTCAACTATTCAACTTGTATTTATCTTTTCAATATCTATTATACTTTTTCTTCAGTTCCAGTTTAAGTTTCATGCTTTTTTTCAGCCGTTTCAGAGTTTATAATGGGTGTGTATGGGACGGAATGTTGGGGCTAGAGTGAGACAGCTCAACTGCTAGAGTGAGAGGAGGGGGGGAATTAATCTTAAAATCTTTTCTTAAAACTGCTGCTGTGTCCACAATGTTCGCTCTACAGCCATCATTTTACCCTCAAAACGTAGCCATCGCTGTCCTCTTTCATCCAATGTGTTTATTATTGTAATAGGTGTTATGGTTCTTTCATAAATGTCACCAATGCACAGCCTCGTCCCTCCAACTCTTCCATTGACTCTAATGTTAAAATGGCTCAGAAAGTTTGTCTGAAAATCAGAAGTACAGGCTGTCTTTACACTGTCACCACGTCCATATAATAAATTCCACAGGCATGAAAACTGAGAATTCAGTAGACTAGACATTGCTGCCGCTCACTGTGAAAGAATTTTGTCAATACGACTTGTACTTTTCATTTGGGAGTGATTTGTTTCGGTCTGACTTTTCTGTTCATTTTAAGCAGCAAAAGTGAGGTGCATGTCTGTGTGCGAGTGTATGGAGCCATTGGGTGCAGTCACTATAGCAACCAGGCTCACACCTGCCTGCTTAACGAGCTCTGTCTCTCACTGTGCCAAGATTCATCTTAAACACTTCTCTTTCAACTGCTGCTGTGTCCACAGTGTTTGCTCTACAGCCATCATTTTACCCTCAAAACGTCACCATCGTTGTTCTCTTTCCAACACCGTGTCTTTCAAAGCTCAGACATTTAAACTTTTTAAACTCTGTGGATCCAAGTGGAGGGATCACATTTTTGTCATTCAGTTAATTAAAGAATATGAACTTTTAATATTCATTCAGATGTTTTCTGACTCTAAATTGTCTTTTCTCATTTCTTAGGTTTTTCTAATTTACATTTAAAACATTTTCAGCTATTTTCCAACTTCTTCTTCTGTGTAAACATCAGCTTTTAGCAGTTCAGCACTTTTGTTTTCAGGTTAAATTCTGTTTGTTTGTTTTTTTTATCTCATTCAAACTTTTTAACTTAAAATTCAGCAATTAATTCATTTCAGTGCATACATTCAGATTCAAGCATTCACACTGCAGTTTCTTCAGAAAATGCACTTTCTAGTGTTTAACTAATCTAATCTCATTTAATGTCTCTGTTTATAGTCTGTATAGTTTATCTCCCCACTGATAAACTTAAAGTCGTCTTAAAATAAAACCCACAAAACAGTTCAAGATGAAATACTTTTTATTTGCTCATGTAATGCCAGTTGCCATATTTTTCTGTATGTCACTCATTCGCTTATACAAAAAGTACCAATTTGTATACTAGTCTAGTGTATTTTTTCCCTCTATCTCTCTATGTTTCTCACACACAGAGACTAACACACAGACATGTATTATTGTCACCACCTGAACGCCTCATCTGTTTTCAACCCATCACTGGACCAACTGTCGTCATTCCGCTTTGCTCTCTGCTGTGGTAAGTACAGTACACTCAGTACTGCACTGTTTTATTTTTATGATGGTAAAAATACATGTTTGACATTTAAACTCACATATCAAGTCCAACAGAGTTTAAAAGAGTTCAAAGAATAAAGAAAGAAAAAAGAGAATAACCTTCGCTATCATTTATTTTTGTTAATGACGTTTTGCTGTTAGCAGCAGTGCTAACGCTAGCTTCAGTGCTAATGCTAGCAACGATGCTAATACTAGCAACAATGCTAACGCTAGCTATAGTGCTAACACTAGCGTTAGCAGTTGTTAACTGACAAAAAGAATATTCCTGTGATATTTCCTGGCGGTCAGTGAGACAAAAGTAACAAATGAGCTTTGTTATTGCCATTGTGGCTTAGTTTTAACAGTAAGAGTGCTTTATGACTTTTGCTGTTAGCAGCTGTGCTAACGCTAGCTTCAATGCTAATGCTAGCAACAATGCTAATACTAGCAACAATGCTAACGCTAGCTATAGTGCTAACACTAGCCTTAGCAGTTGTTAACTGACAAAAAGAATATTACTGTGATATTCCTGTGATATTTATTGGCGGTCAGTGAGACAAAAGTAACAAATGAGCTTTAATATTGCCATTGTGGCTCAGTTTTAACAGTAAGAGTGTTAGCGCTAGCAGCAATGCTAACACTAACTGAAGTGCTAACGTTAGCAGGAATGCTAGCACTAGCAGCAATGCTAATACTAGTAACAGTCTAACAGTAGCCTTACATAAGTGGAAATACTTCAGTTAATTAGTTTGAATTATAAAATGGCTGCTGTATCAGCTGGTGTTATATATTACTCTATAATTACCCTGCTGACTATAAGTTCAGCGTATCATGTCGTGTGGGTTTTGTATTTCTGTTAGTCTGATAACACTGTACAGACAACTAACATATTATTTCTCGTCTTACACTTTCAGGAACTTGACTCACATCTGTGCTTTGCCTAGTAGGTGTGCACATACTGTAACGGTGTGTTCACACCGAACGCGATAGGCGCGGGCGAAAACGCCCCAAACGCCCCTAATTTGACGCGTGCACATTCGCACCTCAACGCGTGTCCAACAGAAATCTATCGCGCGTCAAAATTGCATCGTCTCACGCGCGTGAACCGGAAATGTGGGAGGGATGTGGGAGGAAGTTGTGCCAGACGGTATCTTTGCAAGATGGCAGCTGTCGAGCTAGAGCGTGAAGAGAGAGTCTCCGTTCTCTATTTACTGTGGAGAGCAGAGCAGCGGCGTAAAGGACGTCCTCGCCGTACCTGGGTCCATCAGCTCCTCCAGAGGCGTGAGCAGTTTGGTGAGTTTCACCATTTGCTCCAAGAGCTGCGCTTGGATGACGGGCGATTCCAGCGGTACCACCGTGTTTCATTCGGCCAGTTTGAGGACCTGCTTTCCCGCGTCGGTCCCAGAATCGCCCGCCTAGACACCAACTACAGGCGCTCAATCCCACCTGCAGAGCGCCTGTCCATCTGCCTGAGGTTAGTAAAAGTGTTTAATACGGTAGTCCTTTATTGATACCTGTGCTAATATATGCTAAACTTTCCGTTTATACACTGCTAACATGGATGTGCTATGCTAACAGTGAATGCCGTCGGTGTTTACTGAAAGCAAACTGTGTTACGGAGACGACTGTTTATAATATTTCTAGTGATACTCGAAAGGTCTCATCAAGTCCCGATTTAATTCGATTTATGCTGTTATCAGTGTTTGCAATGATAGCATGGCTGTGGTGTCTATCAGTGTATGCTCTCGGTGTTCGCTCCTTTTTTTTTTTTTTTTTGACCAGGTTTAATTCTGGGATAGTTGAATATTTGTATAAATCCCCTGTTTTATATTATATCTAATATATATTATGTAATCATCCTTATAATTACAAAATGTTTTATGTAAGATTTACGTTTTGTAATTTAAATCTGACATCACAAAAGTGTTAGGGAATTGGAATCATGTATTTTGTAACTGCAGTACACATAATACAAATTTTAAACAATTTTGTCCAGGTTCCTTGCCACCGGGGATTCCTTCAGGACCATTGCATTCAGTTTTCGAGTTGGTGTGTCCACGGTGAGCCAGATCATCCCCCAGGTAGCGACGGCCATCTGGGACTGTCTAGTGGACGACTTCATGGCTGTGCCCTCAACTGCAGACTGGCGGTCCATTGCAGAGGGATTCCAGGAGCGCTGGAACTTCCCTCTCTGCTGTGGAGCTCTGGATGGGAAGCACGTCCAGATGAAGGCACCTCCCAACTCAGGATCCATGTTCCACAACTACAAGGGAACTTTTTCCATTGTTCTCCTTGCGGTTGTGGATGCAAGGTATCGCTTCCGCATTATTGATGTTGGGGGGTACGGGAGGACCAGCGACGGTGGTATTCTGGCCAACTCCACCTTTGGTCAGGCTCTTCGGGCTGGGACTCTCCATCTGCCTCCTGACCAGCCTCTACCTGGTGGAGAACACCGTGGAGCCCAGCCCCATGTCTTTGTGGCTGATGAAGCGTTCCCGCTGCGGCGTGAGCTCATGAGGCCTTTCCCTGGACGCCTCCTCCCTTTAGAGAAGAGGATCTTTAATTATCGCCTTTCAAGGGCCAGGATGATAGTGGAGGGTGCCTTTGGTGTCCTCTCCTCACAGTGGAGGATGTATCGGCGCTCCATGGAGCTCCGTCCTGAAATTGCGGAGAAGTGTGTGAAGGCAACGTGTGTTCTCCACAATTTTCTGCGCTGTTTGGACGAGAGAGGGGCAGCTGCTGTGAGGGGTGTGGCACCTGCTGTGGTGGAGCCGTTGCAAGGCCTGGGTCGTGTAGCAGCAAACAACTCCTCCAGAGAGGCTGTCCTGGTGAGGGAGAAGTTCATGGCCCACTTCTCGGCGGAGGGAGCTGTGTCTTGGCAACCAAAGGAGTAGCCTGTTTGAAGTCCGAGTGACTTCCCCACAAGGGCTCTTTTAAGAGCCACCCACAAACCTCTAAAGAGTGTTCCTGTCTTTTTAAATTTTTCTTAATAAATGGAGCTCTACTCCAAAATAAACTAACCTCTTTTTACTCTCTTAAATAACTTGTCTTCACTATGTTCCTATATACAGTGTGATGCAAAAGTTTGGGCAACCTTATTAATAGCCATTATTTTCCTGTATGAATCGCTGTTACAATAAAAAATGTCACTTGCATATATCATATAGGAGACACACACATACACTAAATATTTATTTCATTTCTCTTTTTTTGTGTTGCCAATTTATGCACCTGCTTGATTTTGTTTAAACAGTTATTGCACACTTTGTAAATCCAGGATTTCACTTCTCAAATATCACTGTGTGTGTCTCCTATATGATATATTTAACTGACAATTTTTATTGTAACAACCAATGATTTGTACAGGAAAATTACTTTTAACAAGGCTGCCCAAACTTTTTGCATCCCACCGTATTAGTATATTTTGTCATTAGTATAATATGAAATAAATTCTACATGTGTCAAGTCGTGTGTCAAAATTTGCTGTGTAGTAGAACAGAGACATTAGTCATTACAAATGTTTATTGGAAAAAATATATAAATTCACTAACAAAAACATTAAACATAAATATATAAAATTTAACTATTTACAGAGGGACAGGAATAAAAAGGACCCAGCTTGGAGTGGAAGAGCCTCAGGGAGAAGGAGGAGAAAAATAACAACATTGTTTCTGCCCTGGAGAGCTGCTGCCTCATCAGAAAACTACTGATCATTAGGGTCCAATGTTTCCAAATTTAACACAGCTGTGCTGCTTTCAAAAACTAATTTGTGCATTTGGAATTTCACGAATTCTCGTGTCTGAGGCGACAGGCTCTCCAGAGCAGGAGCAAGGCCAAGGAGGAAATACTCCGTTGGAGACGGGCGTGGCCTCTTCAGTGACTCCAGGATGGCCAGCTCCACCGCTGATGGACCATCCTGGGACCCGTCCCTCGACCGCCTTCGAGCTGTCCTCCTCTGTGGTCCTGTAAAACACAGCATAAAACAACACAAAGTAATGAGAAGACTGCTACTAGATTTTCATTTTCAAAATTGAAAAAAAAAAACAGGATATAAACAGATTGGTTGTAGATATTTAGTAAAGGTGATCACAAGGGAATCCAAGCGAGTAAAAAGCTATCAGTGCTTGATGTACATACCTGTGGGTGCAGCAGCAGCAGGAGTGGAGGGACCAGGGACTGGGGAGCCAGGAGAAGCAACAGGGGATGGCTCTGCTGCAGAATCAGTTTGTTCTGTCAAGACAATATTAAATGTTAACAAGACAATAGTCATAGAGAAATTATATACAGTGGTCTCTCATTTATTGCAGCACATGAACAATAGTCGCAGTTCTCACAAATTGATTCTCAACGTGCAAACCTTTGTCGATTTTAAAACATAAAAGTATTATTATGCCGCGCTTTTTCTCCGTCTAGGTGCCACTTTTGTGCGCCTTTTTCCCTCGCGGTGCAGGTGTGTATTTCCGAATGAGGGTCATAGTTATGAGTGTTTTTGTGCTGTTTTTTCTATTGGAGGCAGTGACGGATGAACAGCGGGACCACTGTGTGCTGTTTATTAATAAACAAAATATATTCCTATATGACAACACGCATAAATTAACTGGCTACATTAATTCATTGTAAACATACCTTCTGACTGACACTCCCCTGCTGCCTCTCCGGGCTGTCCCTGGTCCTCGGGGGGGAAGTTCTCCACGGTCCGCACCATATTGCCGCTAGTCTCCCGCGGAGTGAGGAAGGGGTCAAGAAACCCCATGACCGCGAAGAACTTCCATCTCCTCCCCGATCCTGCTGCAGACCCACTCCTCTTCTCCTTCTCCGCCCTCTTCTCCTTATTATAGGTGTCCCTGAGGCTCTTCCACTTTCTCCTGCAGATGTCCTCTGAATAAACACATTATCTTGTTAGCGGAAAGGTATTTGTACATCAGTGGGAAAATAGCGGGACAGTAGGCGGGCTTGCTAGCTTTTGCACGGCTTCATCGGGTCAGTCTGAAAATTAAAAAGAAGAATGAATGAACTTACCAGGTTGCCCGATCTCCTCACTTATGTGCCTCCAAGCTAGGTCCTTTTTATTCCTGTCTCGGTAAAAGTAGCAGCTAGCATCATATAGCTCCGGGTGATTAGCCACGGCACTGATCAGCTTTTCCTCCATACTGAATGAAGAATGAAGGGCTTTGGCTGGATCTGCCCCTTTGACCTAGGTCACAGCCACGTCACCAGGCTCCTGATTGGTTGTCGCGGCGCGATTTGACGCTGGAGTTCAGATTTTCCAACTCGAGCGGTAGAGGCGAAAAACGCGTATGCACAAAATGCAACACAAAAATTCACGCGCGTGGTTTTTTTCGCGCGTCAAACGCGCCCCACGCGCTGCACTGACGCGCGTTTCAGGCGTTTTGGCGTTTTCGCGACGCAAATCTGCCTCCGAATTTTCGCCGGACGCGCTATCGCGTGTCATCGCGCTCTTTCCATTGACTTTACATGTAAACCTGACGCTCTGGCCGCCTCTATCGCGTTCGGTGTGAACACACCGTAAGAGAAGTAGACTAAAATAAAAAAAAATAATCTGACTAATATAAGCTATAAAGTGATGGGTTCAAACTTTGTGCTAGGCCTTTTAAACACAATTTTATAATAAATACACATAAGTGCAGCTTAACAATTGGGCTAAAATATTTCTTTCGTACATTTATGTAGTCAGATTTGTGTTTAAAAATATTATCGCTGAATTTAATTAAATATTTATTCTTTTAAAAAGTGCCAAGTCATGCAACTTTTTGCACATGGCAGCCGACAACAGTTTAGCTTGAATATTTGTTTTGTCCTTTTTCAGTAGTCACAATTAGTTCATACAATTACCATGTGATATCATTTTATCAAAATTATTATTTTTTTCTTGTTTTTTGTTCACAGTGTGCAGAAGAAGAACAAGGACCAGATCTCCAGTCTTCTCTCTCACATCCCAACCCCCCAACCCCTCTATCCTCTGTCCTACTCCACCTGTTGTCTCTGCCTTCTTTCCATCTGTATTTCACCCTGTGGTTTGTGAGAAATTTTGCCAAACCAACAATCTTATTGCGGTTTGATTTCAAAGCCGTGTCTCTCCTGCTCTGTCTGTTCTCTCTGCTAAATTTTCTCTCTACCTGTTTTTCACTCTTGGCTTGCTGCTGAAAGTGCCGGGCCATTAAAGAAACAAAGAGTGCATATTTTGCCTCAACCTATGAACAAACTGAACAAACAAAGAAAACTCTAATTCACGGTTTAATTGGGATTTCCCAGCCGTGTCTTTCCTGCTCTCTCTGTTCTCTCTGCTAAATTTTCTCTCTACCTGTTTTTCACTCTTGGCTTGCTGCTGAAAAATGCCAAGCCATTAAAGCAATAAAGAGTGCATATTGCCTCTACCTGAGAACAAACTGAACAAATAAAGAAAACTCTAATTCACGGTTTGATTGGGATTTCCCAGCCGTGTCTCTCCTGCTCTGTCTATTCTCTCTTTTAAATTTTCTCTCTACCTGTTTTTCATTCTGGGCTTGCTGCTAAGTTGTGCCAAGCCAATAAAGAGAGTGCATATTATTCTCTCGATTGACAACCTGTCAAACAAACAAAGACATCTGTTTCTGAGAGATAAAAACTGAAATATAAAGACAAAGAAAACATCTCCTGCTGTGTGCCACTCTTATTTTATAAACATATTTTCTAAAGACTAAGAGAAACACTTGTGTAAAAATGCCAAGGAAGCAGAAAAAGTCACAAGCTGCAAAACAACGCTGGAAGAAGTTCCATGAGTTTCACAGTGTGCCAACATGTGAACAAGCTGAGTGTGAGTTTCCTCAGTGCTCTGCAGAAGACAGTGTGTCTCCAAAGACCAATGCTGAATGTGTCAAACAGGCAGGTCAACATGTTCCTGCACATGTACAACAGGTATCCTATGCAGATGCTGTAAAGAGTGGACTGCAGCATGAATTTAATGAACAACATGAGGTGTCAAGTGCCCCCACAGGTGGGTTATGCTGATATTGTGAAAAGAGGCCGTCACAGTGATGTGGCAGGACCATCTCATGCAGAAAGAGTGAACCTTGAAAACCAGCCCTCTGTAACACATGTCTGTGCATCTCACAGCCAGGCTCATCCTAAATATGGAGACTCCAGAAACAAGCAGTGCACATGTAACTCACTCATATTTCTTGCTTTCCTTCATGAGAATGAAAACATGACTACAGCTGACCTTAATCTGGTCTTGGATAAAGGTGATATGATGTACAAAGAGGCCAAGAAAAGATTTCCTAAAAATATTCATTTGGCAACCGATGAGCTGCCAGACAAAGTTGATGCTCGCAGGTCTATGTATCATGTCAACATGACACAGCTTTCCCGGTATGGGACATTTGAAGAACCTCCAGAGGAAGCAGTAGATACCTTTCTCAGCTTAGAAGCAGGACTGAGCTGCCTGTTGTCAGATGTGCAGTATGCCTTATTGATTATGAGTGGATTGTGTATCGCAGTGTTCAGATCCACATCAGGCAAATATGGTTTCTTTGATCCACACTCCAGAACAGCCAGTGGTCTTCCTCTACCACTATGGTCACGTAATCGTGGTACAGCTGTGATGCTGAAATTCACACTCCTCAGTGACATGATTAAGAGGCTCCAAGATTCTTATGAAGGGATGGAGATATCACCCTCTTGTACCTATGAACTGAAGCCTGTGCAGTTCTACAGTATGAGCACAGTCAACCTGAGTGATACTATCACAGACACAGTCTGCAGACCAACAGCTGCCACTGCTGTGGCACCTACTCACTCTGATACAACTATTGATGAAGCAAACTCCTCTACTACAAGGAGAAACACACCATCTGTAAAACCACAAACTGAATCAGTACCATCCAGTGAATGTAATTTCCTACCAGAGAATGACATTTCATGCAGCCAGTTAAACTCTTCTGCAGTAAATAATGCAGTAGCCTGTGATCTTTCCTGTACTGTTTTAAAGAAAATCTACAAAATGACCAAAGTTAATAAACAACAAAGACACAAAATGAAAAGAAGATTAATGGCATCAGAGAAACCCAGAAATCAGAGAAAAGAAAACCAAAAAAGGAAAGAACGACAAAAATATGCTTCAAATAAAGATTAAAAGAAAAGAAAAAATCTTGCACAAGCGAGGCATATAAAAACAATCCGGAAGTCAGACAAAAACAACAACAGTATGTTAAAAGACGTTACTGTGAGAATGGAGAATTCAGACAGAAACAACAACAGTATGTTAAAAGACGTTACTGTGAGAATGCAGAATTCAGACAGAAACAACAACAATATATTAAAAGACGTTACTGTGAGAATGCAGAATTCAGACAGAAACAACAACAGTATCTTAAAAGACGTTACTATGAGAATGCAGAATTCAGACAGAAACAACAACAGTATGTTCAAAGACGTTACTGTGAGAATGCTAAAGTTAGACAGAAACAAAAACAATATATTAAAAGACGTTACTATGAGAATACTGATTTCAGAGAGGAGAAAAAAAGCTATATCACTAAAAGGCATCGAGAAAGCCCAGAATTCAGAGAGAGACAGAGATCTCGAGTGACTCAGCGTTATGCACGTGACAACGCATTCAGAGCAAGACACAAACAACTGATGAAACAACTAATGCAAGACAGGTATCAAAGTAATCTTGCATTCAGGATTATGCACAACATGAGATGTGCCATGAAAATAAAAAGGAAATACAGATGGGTGAACAGACAAACCCAAGAGAGTGACAACAGTGTAATCAATGAGGCCATATCTGTGTTCAAATCACAAATCAAAGCTGGACCATCATACCCATGTACTGTATGTTTCAAGGCTTCATTTCCAAACCAAGTACGACCCTGCACAAGGTCAAATTATGTCAAAAACCCACATGTGGTTGCAACATGTTTGACAGGAAGATTTGTTCATGTTTGTGAGGAAAACTGCAGAAATGAGCAGTGCAATGTGCCTGATGAGAGAAAGAGAGAGTGGATTTGTCACACCTGCCACAATCATCTTAAAAATGAATCCATGCCAGCACTTGCTGTTGCCAATAAACTGGATCTTGCTGATATTCCACCTGAACTGTCTGATCTCAACATACTGGAGAGACATCTCATAGCCAAGTGCATACCATTTGCCAAGATTATTCCTCTTCCCAAAGGCAGACAAAGAGCAATTAGAGGAAATGTGGTCTGTGTCCCATCAGAGGTACAGGAAACTGTTGAAGCATTGCCTCGATTGAGAATTAATTCTCAGGTGATGAGAGTAAAACTGAAGAGACGCTTGTCTTACAAAGGTCATCAGCTGTTTCAGACTGTAAGCTGGTCTAAACTTGTGCAAGCACTGCATAAACTCAAGCAGATTCATCCACAGTATAAGGATGTGAGCATCAGAGATGATGCTGAGCTGTGTGATCCAACACTTCCTGATGAAGATGAGGAGGATGATGATGATGAAAACATGAATGAGAACGATTATGATGAGGCTGATTTAATGGAAATTGACAGCTGTGAGAAAAATGCACTATGTGAAACACAAAATAAAAATGAACAAGATATTGACATGTTACCCTATGATGGTGAACAACCATGTGAACAGATCAGAGATGATTCAGAGCAAGAAGATGGACTGACTAATGGTGGTTTTGCACTCGAGTCCTGTTTGCAGCCTCCTGATGTGGCTGAGGAGATATTATGTTTCAGTGAAGGAATCTACTCTGTTGCTCCTGCAGAGAGAAACAATCCAATAAGTTTTTTCAAAACACCTAAACTGGAGGCCATGGCCTTCCCTGTGCAGTTTCCTACAGGCCAAAACACACTTGATGAAAGAAGGCTGATCAAAGTATCCCCCAGTGGGTATTTCAAATCAAGACTTTTCTGCATTGATGATCGTTTTGCCAAAGACACAAACTATTTGTTCTTTGCACAGTTTGTGACTGAAATACATTTGGCTACTTCCAGCATGACAATCCAGTTAAGGAAGGCAAAGCCTTTGACCAGAAATGGGAGAAAAATAACCTCAGGCATGTTACAAGATAAACATGAGGTGGAGAAACTGGTGAGAAATAAAGATGCAGTGAGATTCATGCAGCCTCTGAGGGGAACCCCAGCCTATTGGGAGAAAACCACAAGAGATCTTTTTGCCATGATCAGACAGTTGGGAACTCCCACGTTCTTTTGCACATTTTCAGCTGCTGAAATGCGCTGGCCTGAAGTGATTGAGGCAATAACAAGGCAGCAAGGTGAACAAGTCAATTTTGAAGGACTCGACTGGTCAGCAAAGTGTGACATCCTGAGAAGCAATCCTGTCACAACAATGCGCATGTTTGACAAGAGAGTTGAAGCATTATTCAGAGATTTACTCTTATCTCCTGCAGAGCCACTTGGCAAAGTTATTGACTACTTTTACAGAGTCGAGTTTCAGCACAGAGGAAGCCCACACATACACTGCCTCCTGTGGGTAGAAGGTGCTCCTGTGTTTGAGGAGGATGATGAGCAAACTGTTGTGGATTTTATAAACAAATACATCACAGCTCAGCTGCCTGATCCACATAAACAACCTGAACTTTACAAGAAAGTTACAGAAGTGCAAAAACATAGTAAGAACCACACAAAGACGTGCTTTAGGAGTTTAAGCTCCGGGTGCCGTTTTGGTTTTCCCAAACCACCCTGCAATGAGACAATGATCACAAGACCCAGTGAGGATGATGAACTGGAGGTAGAAACAGCAAAGAACAAGCTCAGACCACTGAACCAGCTGCTGAATGAGCCTGAAACTGCTTCCATGAGTTTAGAGCAGCTCTTGGCAAGATGCAAGTTGACACATGCAGAATATGAGAGATACCTGAATAAAATGAACACAAGGAGTACGATCATACTAAAGCGTGATCCAAAAGACTCTTGGATAAATGGCTATAATCCACATCTGCTTGAAGCCTGGAACAGTAATATCGACATAAGCTTTGTTCTAGATGCTTTCGGCGCTGCAAATTATTTAATGAAATATATATCAAAAAAAGAGGGCGGGCTATCTGACTACCTGAAAACTGTCATTGAGAACTCCCATAAGGACAGTGTAAATGAGTGCGATGAAATGAGAGCCGTCATGCAGGCATATTCAAAGAAGCGAGAGATCAGTGCACAGGAGTGTGTTGCTCGTGCATGTGGTCTTCACATGAAGCAATGTTCACGGGCTGTAATATTCATACCAACTGATGATAATCCTGTGAAAATGAGTCGTCCCCTGTCAGTTCTGGACAACACAACACCTGAGTTTTCCAATGTTTGGATGACATCTTTGAATGACAAATACAAAGCCAGACCTGAAACACCAGAGTATGAGGAGATGTGCATGGCAGACTTTGCTGCTACTTGCAGGATTGTCTATGGCCAACAGACAAAAGGTAAAGATGTTTTGCCCCTTCTCAATGAGATGGGATTTGTGCAAAGGCGCAAAAACGATAAGCCTGCTATCATCAGATTTCACTGCTGCTCACAAGAAAAACATCCAGAGCAATATTACGGAAGACTGCTTAAACTGTACCTTCCTCATCGATCAGACCACGAACTGAAAACGCTATCGTTGCCAACCTATCAGGCTTTCTATGGTGCTGGCTGTGTACAGCTACCAGGTACTGACCATCTTGAGTACGTGCAACACATTGTCAAAAGAAACAGAGAGAAATATGAGAAAAACAGTGAGGAGATCGAGAGCGCTGTTGAGGAATATGAGCAGAACAGAGGTGTGACTGACGAATGGTGTAATCTGGCACGTGAATCAGATCTTGTAAGGTTGCCACTTGTTGAACAAGAAAGAGAGCGAGACAATGAAAATGAACAGGAAGATGTGCCCGACTACAGTCGTCAGGCTGATGCTTCAACAGAAGTCAGAGCCATCAGGGAACCCCCTGCTATTGATCCCACATTGTTACGTCAGATGTTTCAGAATCTGAATAAGAAGCAAGCCTGCATATTTTATGCAGTTAGAGACTGGTGCATTAAAAGAGTCTGTGCTCTAAATCCAGAGCAGTTTTTCTTTTATATTAATGGTGGTGCTGGAACAGGAAAATCACATCTTGTCAAATGCATCTACTCAGAAGCATCTAAGATACTAAGCAAAGTGCCCAGATATGCAGACGACGTTGACATATCAAAACCCACTGTCCTGTTAACTGCTTTCACTGGGACTGCAGCTTTTAACATTTCTGGAACAACACTGCATTCTCTACTCAAGCTGCCTAGAAGCTTAAAACCTCCCATTCAGGGACTTGGCAATCAGCTGGATGAAGTCAGATCAGAACTTTTGAATGCTGAAATAATCGTCATTGACGAAGTGTCTATGGTGTCAAGACATCTCTTTGCATATGTAGATGCAAGACTCAAACAGATCAAAGGGACTCGGAGACCCTTTGGAGGCATGTCAGTCATTGCTGTTGGAGACTTCTATCAGCTACCCCCAGTGCGACAGTCGAAACCTCTCTTTGTGCACGACCCGTCCGAGATCGACCTGTGGCGGGAGCATTTTCAGATGATCACTCTGACTGAGATTATGCGTCAGAAAGATGATGTTGTCTTTGCTGAGATGCTGAACAGAATTCGTGTGAAAGGAAAGTTGGATGTGCTTTGCGAAGCAGACAGAAATTTGTTGTCACAGGCCATAACTGAACCAGCCCGTTGTCCGACTGATGCGTTGCACATTTTTGCAACTAATAAAGAAGTGGATGCACACAACTCTGCAACACTGGCTCTGCTCCATACTCATATCATTGACATCCATGCAGATGATTATAGAAAGGATCCTAGAACTGGCAGAATGGCACTTCAAGACAGACCATTGAAAGGAGGTAAAAACGAGTTACCAGACACACTGAAAGTTGCAGAAGGAGCTCGTGTCATGCTCACCAGAAACATTGACATACAAAATGGTTTGGTTAATGGAGCTTTTGGAAAACTACTTAGAGTAGTTTACTCTGAAAATGACCAACACATCATCAAGCTTGGACTTAAAATGGATAATGAGACATCTGGAAAGAATAACCGCACACCAGCTGACAACATGGTGTACATTGAGAGAGCAGAGAAGAATCTGAAGCAGAAAGGAGTGGTACGAAGACAGTTCCCAGTGAAGCTGGCCTTTGCATGTACAATACATAAGGTACAGGGTATGACAACCACATCAGCTGTTGTCTCTCTTAAGAGCATTTTTGAGCCCGGCATGGCCTACGTAGCTGTTAGTAGAGTGACGTCTCTCAATGGACTGTATCTTCTTGATATGGAGGAGAAAAAAATATTCACCAACCCAGAAATCACTGCAGCGCTTGAGAACATGAGACAAGCCAACCTTGATGACATGTGAGACAAACACTGAGCAGGTCAGACGTTTTCAGCATTGTTCATCATAATACAGAGGGACTGCCAGCTCACATTAATGACATCAAGAGTCACCATGAATTGTGTCTAGCAGATGTTTTGTGCCTAACAGAAACACACCTGCGGGGCTCTTTTGTCGCAGAGAGTCTCCACTTGGAAAATTACAATTTGTTCAAACGCAACAGACACCTGTCCTACACAAACTTTCCCCAAATGGTAAACAGAAGTGGTGGTGGAGTTGCTGTTTATGTGAAAAGTGACATTCAAGTGCATGAAAAACAGTACATCAGTACAACGAGGCCAGGAGGAATGCCAGACATCAGCCACAGAGCGGGTTGCTACAGTGGACAAGGTTATTCCCTTCACTGAGACACAGAGGACAGAACCGCGTCCCAGTGCAGCCCCGTCCTCAGCCTCAAGCCCACCAATCCACACAGCCACCTTTTCTGGACAACTCCCCTGTAGCAGAAGAACAGGTTGCACGTTTAGTGGAAATGGGCTTTTCCAGGATCGATGCCCTCGAGGCGCTCAGAGCTTCAAATAATGACATTAATATGGCAACAAACTTCCTCTTGCAACACTGACGGAAGCAGCTCAGTGAGGGGAAAGAGGTGACAGAAAGAGAAAGCAGGAACCAAAGCAGATGAGCGAAAAGCTAAGCAGAAAGCAAATAATTCAGAGTCGAAGAGAATAAATAAAGGAAAGGAGACGACAAAGAAAATTTGTACAGATTATATGAAGGCAGTGTCACTGCTCCCCTGAAGCAGTGTTAGGCTGCCCCAACAGGAGCTGAGCCTGATAGCAGGCTGATGAATGAAGTGTGAAGCACAGAGTGGATGTCATTTGCGTCATTGCTTTCTGATGGCTGTTGTAGTGTGAAACAGACGTCATTGCTCAAGGAAGATGAGTCAGGCCTCTAACTTAACAAGATGCCCGAAAAAAACAAAAAAAACAAAACACAAAAATCAAACAAGTCAAGAGCTTTTCTAAGAGTACATCTTAAAAATAACATTCTCCAGTCCATTGTTGGAAATAAAAAGTAGGCTACTTCTTTCAAACAGAGTTGACAAATCAGCTGCCATCTCACAGGCCAACATATACAGTAGCTATGTAAAATACAGTTTGTATCCCAATGTTTTGTCCTGTGTATCCAGAGTTCTAGATGTTGATAATTGGTTAGACGTGAAAAGGGAAAAAAGTGCAAGATTTTTGTGCACTAAATGATCAGCTGTGCTGCTGTCATTTTATTTTATTTTCATGGTGGCAAAATTAAAATAAATTAGTGGGGACTCTGGGAAAAAAACATGAACAATATAACCTACTAAACAATGATTTAACTACACAGGTTTTACTTTTTTACTTTGGCAGTGTTTCATGGAAGTAACAGATTGCAACCCTTTCCTGCTTGAGATGTTTTAACAAAGCAGTTAGCCTGACTGAGAGATACTTAAAGAGCCAAACTCTTGTGGGGCTGGCTGGTTTCGCCCATTTTAACTCTACAAGTACTGTACAGTGTTGTGGACAGACGGGCTGTTTGCTGGCTACATGGGCTATCTCAGGGTCCCTGAGGAGACTTTTCTGTTAATGACATAATCTCAATCACATGCGAGTGCACCTACACAGATGCACAGAAGGCCTTCAAGGAGGTCATGTTTCATGCTCTTGACCATTTTTGTTTCTTTATTTCATGCTCTTGTATGCACAAACACATTGAAAGGTTATTTATTGTGTCTTAACTGAGTCTTTTTTTTTTTTTTCTCACTGCCAGCACATCTAATTCAAACTAAGTCTTAGAAGTCGGTTCATATTTATTATGCAATATCATGGCGAGAGGTTTAAGGAGACTGTGTGTTGCATAGTCACTAATTTTGTGTATATAAACATACATGCAAGAGAAGTAATACTGCATCAGCAGTGTATCGATTTCAAAGATGGATGCTAGTTTTATATTTTGTGCATAATAATATTGATAATATATGACCACTGAGAAGAGTCATTTGTGTTTGTATTTTTGGAGAGTGATTTAAAAATATATGGATGTGATGACAGAATTGTTGCATGGTCAACTTTTTGATGGACTGTAATGAATCATGTTTGGTCCGTGGAATAAATCAACTTGATGACGGAAATTCAAGCGCCTTGAGGCGACTTTTGTTGTGATTTGGCGCTATATAAATAAAATTGAATTGAATTGAATTGAATTGAATAATGTAACTGACCTTGAATTTCTGGCTTTAAAGGTTGAAGCACCAGTCAGTGCACTGATTACAGTTGTATACAGACCTCCAGACTACACTCTGAGGCCATTCCTGAAAAACCTGGTAAGCCTATTAGACTCATTAGAGATCATGGACTGTCATCCCATCATAGTTTGTGGTGATTTTAATGACAATGTTTTATCCAGTGCAAACAAACCAATCCTGGAGCTGTTTGAGTCTAGGGGATACGCACAGGTCATCACTGCCCCTACCACAGAGAAGAACACACTGCTTGACCTAATTTTCATTTCTCAGCCAGAGCGATGTCTCCATTCTGGAGTCATGAAGACCTACCATAGTTACCATGACCCTGTATACTGTGTATTGTCCTGTGATGATTCATGATCTAGATCTTTGAATACAGTAAGTAATGTTTATATTTTTGAATGACTTAAAAAAGTAGAGCGATATTTAAAAGTCGACTTAAGAAAAAACGCCCTGCATTGCAGTATAATGTTTGAATTTTTTACATAAAATACAATTACATGAATTAAGTAATGATATCAGTAAAATATGACAATTATATTTATTACAGAAAATCTAAAAATCAGTAATCTATGAATGTCAGAAAAATCAAATATAGCAGTTTAAAACAGTGTAGGCATATCCTCTCTGCAGCCAGGCTTCAAAATCCTGCCAGGCTGCCCCAGTCTCACTGTGGCTGGGAGGGAGGGAGGGTGGACCAGAGGATTGCCCACACAACAAAGAAATGTTCAACAGCTTCTTCATTGTTTCTGAGAGAACACAGACTAACGGTTGCTTTTTTTAAAAAAAGAAAAAAAGAAAAGAAAAAGAAAAATCTAATTACAGCAATAATGACAGTTAAGCCAGTTTATCTGTGCCTCTATTTTGAAATACTATTTACAAAAATGTTATTGATTTCAGTTTGTTATAATCTTTAAACTTTTTCAAAAGTATATGATTATATTTTTGGACAAATCTTTCGATGAAACATATATTTTTATGAGCTTTTATCATGTTTCAGCCAGTGCATTTATCAGGGTGGGTCTGGGTCTGGGATGATAAATGCACTGGCTAACAACTCCACATTTCTGGCCAGAAATGTTTCAGCAGTGTCACATATGTACTACATATGTTACACTTGCTTTTTGTTACCAGCTGATACCCTACATTTGTATAGACATTGGATGGTGTGAGGCTGGGGAGTTGAGTGGAGTGAGTAGGTGGGAGCTGAATGGGGGGTTACGATGGGAGGTTGTTAGGTTTTTATTTATTTATTTATTTTTTGTTAAGAGAGACACAGTCCTCCTGTGTCTTCTCCAAGCTTCACATGTAAAATCCAACAGTGTGAAGCACATAGCAGCCAGAAACTGTAATGCCACAGATCAGAGAGGCTTCATCATCACCATCTTCATCGCCGTACAATCAGAGCGTGAGACTTCACATCTGGAGCACAGGAGAGATTCTGTGATAAGTCCTCCTTCTAGCTTGTCCCTCAAGCAGTCGGTGAGATTTACTCACAACAAAAAGGGTTAATGACATTATTTCAATGAAAACATGTATTAATTCTTTGTAAAGCTTTTAAATTGTGTTTTCACTTAACATTAGGAGTGTTATTTTGAGTGTATATTAACGTCTGTACTCAGGTCTTTCCCTCTGTGATCCATCCCCTTAAGAGCTGAGACACTCAGGACTGAACAGACTGCGCAGCTTCTGTGACTGAGCCTCCAAAACATCTTCTTTGAAACCACACATGATGGAAGGGATTTATATTTGCAGCAGCACTACTAAAGGTATTCAGTTTATTACAGGATGTGTTTGTTTCTTAGGACCAGCTCTAAGTGCACACTACCTAACATATACACCTTTCTGTTCCTTACAAACCAACTACTCTGGATCATATGGCCAGTTGGCAGGAATGTTGCTGCAGGAAAACATCCCTGCAGATCACCATCATTGTCAGACTGACTGTGCCTCCTCTGTGCAGTGTCAAGATCCTCTCTAAATGAGTGTGTAAGTTAACATTTTCATCATTTTATTCCCTTTGACAAGACAAGTATCACCGATATTTACATTTACAACTACATATGTTCCTGTTTTCTGCTCTTCTTTTAAAGTCCTCAGCTATCCTGCTTCTGTGCTGCTTGCGTAACTGAAATTCTACATTATGTAAAAAAAATCTGCTAAGAACGAAACACACACAAAAACCCCCCAAGAGAACTCACATTCATTCCATGTAATCCAATCTAATACATTTTAAACTGCTGAACAGCAACACAAACAATGTTAAAAAACAGTGTTAACAGAATGATTATGATGAGTTTGTACCAAAGTTTCAGGTCACATGGCACACCTAGTGTGTAGTTTGGGGTATCAGCTGGTAAGTATAGGTTTTTTCATATTTGTGTCCTTAGAGTTCAGATAGATAAAGCCTTGTGTATAATAATTAGTCATAAGCACAACTCAAAGTCAGGGATTAACTAAATTTGGGACTTTGTGTCTGAGCCCAGGTTAAAACACAGTGCAAAAAAGCATTTAGTGGCATAGCTGAACAATGCTGTAAACTAATGATGCTTATTTATCCATGTTCACAAAAAGGACTAATGTGTTCATTTGATTATTTGTATGTGTTAAACTGTGTCACCACCTTAGACTTTCATTTGAGTTTACTCAAAAATCTCTATACAATTCTCTTTTACCACTGTGTGGACACTGTTTACATTAAAACATAAAAAAGAATGAGTAATAAAAAGATGTGTAGACAGATCAGTAGATTAAGTAGACCGATAGAAACAGCTGTTCAGCCATGTTCTAAGAAACCAACACAAGACAACACAGGTTCAGGATTGTGGTTTTAAAAGTTGAATTTTCATGTATTTCATATGTTGCTTATTATTTTTATTTAGTTATTTAATTTAGTTATTTTTATTTATTCTCCTGTGAAGTGTTTAACAAAAAAAAGCTACTTTAATTTCAATTTTATTTGTTTATTATTTTGTAATTTGTTCTTTAAGAATGGAGTCTTTTCCAGAAACTAAAGTTGAACAGACACATGACAGGATCAGATTATTAACACCTTAAAACATTGCAAACGTCTCTTTTTAAAATGATTTTTATTCTATTTTGAAAGAAAAAAAAAACATTTGTTGAATTAATTTAAGTCCTTTTCAGAAAGAAGCTGTAAAATATGACTTAAGATTTTTATGTTATTTTCTATGTCATACAAAACAAATTGATGTATGTAATATCATTAAACATGATATACACATGTGTATATGTCTGAAAAACATTATGCTGTATATTAAAGCTTGTATTTTCTCCAGAATGTTTGTTCATCTTTTCAGTTCAATTCAACACATTTGTTTTTACATTTATTTTTATTATTTTTTATGAATTAGAGATTTATAATACATAATTCCACTCTTTAAGTGATTAGAAGAATATGAACTTTTGTTATTCATTCAGAGGTTTTCTGACTAAATTTTCTTTTGTCATTACTCATCTTTTTCTAATTTACATTTTAAACATGTTCAACTATTTTCCAACTTCTTCTCTGTGAACATCAGCTTTTAGCACTTTTGTTTTCAGGTTAAAAATTCAGTTTTTTTTATCTCATTCAAAATTTTTAACTTGAAATTCAGCAATTAATTAATTTCAGTGCATACATTCAGATTCAAGCATTCACACTGCAGTTTCTTCAGAAAATGCACTTTCTAGTTAGTGTGAATGCTTGTAAAAGCATTCACAGTATTGTTGTTGTAATCTTTCTTATTAGTGTGAATGCTTGTAAAAGCATTCACAGTATTGTTCTTCTAATCTTTATTTGTGTGGATGCTTTATGCATCCACACTATTGAGTTCCTGTTTCTCTTTATTCTTTATCCTACTTTATTATTCTAGTTGCCAATTTTTGCACTTTTTTTGGCACTTTTCTACTTCCACAATTTTCAGCCGATTTTCACCGTTCAAATTTTAAACTATTCTGCTATTTCTGCTAATGTGTGCTATGACTTTTGGTATTTTTTGCTATTATACTTTTTAAAATATTACGCTTTTTTCCTTTAATTTGTCCCATTGAAATGAATGGGAAACTTCCGCAGTTCTGCTAAAATTTGCTTGTTTTTGAAACTTAACTACTTCCTCATACTTTCACCTAGAACAACCATTCAAACTTTAAAATGTTCACAAAGTTTTCTGCTATTCTTGTATGATTCAGCTTTTTCATATCTGTTACCATTTTCATCTTATCCCTCTTTAAGTTTTGAGTTTCATTTTTGTGATTTTTCACAAAATACATGCGTTGTTATGGTTGCTATGCACTTGGCTTTCAGTGAGCCACTGTAAGTTTTGCAGTCTTCTCTTCATGTCCGAACAACTTCTTGCTACATGCTCAATTTTCACTCAACTTCCACAAATTATACATCAAAACGTAGGTATTTTTGCTGGCTTTCAGAAAATGGCACTATCAGTGTTGTGGGATTTATAGAATTTTGGCAAATCTCGTCAGACCAACACAAAGTCTCAAAAATCCCAATAGAAAGTCAATGGAGAGTTTGTTCAAAATCACCGCTTGATTTCTGTAATGAGAGGCATTTTCGAATCGTCATATCTCCCGAACGAAGCGAAGTTAAGACATGAGGCTTGTGCCAATATATCTTCAGACACTCCTGACGCTCACAATTCAAGAATTTTTTTCTCACCTATTACCATTTGGCCATGAATTGGGTTTGTTTGAGGGTAGGAAATTTGTCCCTCGCTCAGATTTCTTAAGATTTCAAACTCTGGAAATGAGGCACTTTTTTCTCTCGTCATATCTTTTTGATAGATTTCCACAGAGACCTGAAAATTTCCATGACTGTTCACCAAAGCCTGCTGTCTCTTACAGTGAAAGAATGATATCGATACTCCAAATAGATTTAGAGTTACAAAGCTTTGTTCGAGGGCAAGTCAGGGCAGTTTTCCCTTCGCCTCTACTAAGTTATGGTGCATTAGAAGTCAAATATCTTCAATGATTCATATTTTAATGATAAATTGTCAACACTTTAAGATTCCCCCATCTCTTCTGAACAAAACGGTGTAAGAATGACCGTTCTAGCCCCTACGGTTAGGAAATTATGGCCATTTGTTTGAGGGGAGTCCTGACTATGAAAAGTAGACAGCACAAATCCTGTCTCTGTGCTGCGTGTGTGTAAAAAGAGGTGCACCTGTTTTGGCGGGAAAAGGTACACAGCCTCTCTGATTGGTGGATTCAAATTTAGCAGCTCCCAGGCTGCTTGACTGACCTAAAAACTTGATTTTCTCTCCCTGAGTGTGTGTATTTGTGTGTGTGTGTGTTTGTGTGTGTGTGTGTGTGTGTGTGTGTGGCACAGAGAGAGAGAGAGAGTGAGCCTCTCTCTCTGGGAGCATCTTATTGTATGATTCAAATTCAATATATTTAGACTGGTTGACTGAATTTGATCCTGTGTGTCTCTCTGTACATGTGTGTTTCCATATGTGTCCATATTTGTGATTGTGTGACTGTTATGCTTTTTTTTGCTGATTCTTTTTTCATTTAACAATTACATTTGAGGGACCCTTAGCATGTTCAGGATTTTTTTCAGCTGTCCATTTTGCTTTTCCAATTTTTGTATTTAACTTATTACTATTGTGCTAAGTCATAGCATTTCTGCTGATTTACAGTATTTGTGCTAAATACAGCATTTCTGCTAAATCATACTATTTCTGCTATTTTATAGGATTTGTACTTAATATAATATTTCTGCTTAATTATAGTATTTCTGCCATTTTATAGTATTTGTGCTAAAACATACTGCATTTAGTAGAAATACTATTTCTGGGTAATCATTTTATTTCTATATATTTCTGCCAGGTCCCCAGGGAGTCAGTCCTCTAAGGACTGACTGTAATATTCAAACTTACCTATCAGGACCTGGACGGCTTCCCAGCCGGCCAATCATATCTGAGCCCTGGCACATTCAAATTTGCATATTGGGGCCTTCATGGCTTCTAAGACAACCAATCATATCTGAGCCCTGGCACATTCAAATTTGCATATTGGGTCATTCATGGCTTCTAAGCCAACCAATCATCTATGTCATATATCTTTAATATTTCATATTTGTATTTTAAATGGTCAACATTTCAAGATTCCCCCATGTCTTCTGAACAAAACGGTCTAAGAATGACTGTTTTAGCCCCTACGGTTAGGAATTTATGGCTGTTTGTTTGAGGGGAGTCCTTACTATGAGAAATAGACTGCAAAAATCCTGTCTCTCTCTGTGCTGCATGTGTAAAAGCCTGCATTTGGTGCACCAGTTTTGGCGGGAAAAAGCACACAGCCTCTCTGATTGGTGGATTCAAATTGAGAAGCTCACAGCTGTTTTACTGACCTAGAAACATGCTGTTCACTTGCTGCTGCTGTGTGTGTGTGTGTGTGTGTGTGTGTGTGTGTGTGTGTGTGTGTGTGTGTGTGAGAGAGTGAGAGAGAGAGTGAGAGAGAGTGAGAGAGAGTGAGAGAGAGAGAGAGAGAGAGAGAGAAAGACACACAAAAAGACACACAAAAACCTTTTTAGGAGCAGCATCTCATTGGTGGATAGAAATTTAATATATTCAGACTGGTTGACTGGCATAGACCCTGTGTGTTTGGCTCTCTCTATGCTGCGTATGTGTAAGCAGTTGCACCTGTTTTGGCGGGAAAAAGTACACAGCCTCTCTGATTGGTGGATTCAAATTTAGTAGCTCCCAGGCTGCTTGAATGACCTACAAACGTGCTGTTCTCTTCCTGTGTGTGTGTGTGTGTGTGTGTGTGTGTGTGTGTGTGTGACAAAGAGAGAGAGATAGAGAGGGCGAGAGAGAATTTCTATTGGAGCATCTTATTGTATGATTTTAATTTGATATATTTAGACTTGTTGACTGAATTTGATCCTGTGTGTCTCTCTGTGCTTGTGTGTTTCCATATGTGTCCATATTTGTGATTGTGTGACTGTTATACTTTTTTTTGCTGATTCTTTTTTCATTTAACAATTACATTTGAGGGACCCTTAGCATGTTCAGGATTTGTTCAGCTGTCCATTTTGCTTTTCCAATGTTTCTATTTAAGTTATTACTATTGTGCTAAGTCATAGCATTGCTGCTGCTTTTCAGCATTTGTGCTAAATACAGCATTTCTGCTAAATCATACTATTTCTGCTATTTTCTAAGACTTGTGGTAAATACTGCATTTCTGCTAAATCATACTATTTCTGCTATTTTATAAGACTTGTGCTAAATACTGCATTTCTGCTAAATCATACTATTTCTGCTTTTTAATGAGATTTGTGCTAAATACAGCATTTCTGCTAAATTATACTTTTTCTGCTATTTTATGAGATTTGTGCTAAATATAGCTTCTCTGCTAAATCATACTATCTCTGCTATTTTATAAGATTTGTGTTAAATACTGCCTTTCTGCTAAATCATATTATTTCTGCTTTTTTATGAGATTTGTGCTAAAAACAGCATTTCTGCTAAATCATACTTGTTCTGCTATTTTATGTGATTTGTGCTAAATACAGCATTTCTGCTAAATCATACTATTTCTGCTATTTTATAAGATTTGTGCTAAATAGAGCATTTCTGCTAAATCATAGTATTTCTACTATATTATATTTTTTCTTTCTAAATATAGCATTTTTGCTATAGAATAGTACTTCTGCTATGTTACAATATTTGTGCTAAACTGGAATATTTTTGCTAAAACATAGTATTTATTTAAAATTACAATATTCATAGTATATTACAGTATCTCTGGTAAATCACAGCATTTCTGCTATGTTGTACTGTTTTTCTAAATCATAGTATTTCTGTAATGTTTAAGAATGTTTGGCTAAATATATTCTGTCTGTTATCTTATACTATTTCTCCTAAATTCTTGTATTTTTGAGAAGTTATCATGTTTCTGGCAAGTTACAATGTTTCTGCTAAGGTTTGCTTTGCTGTTGTACTTCTGCCAAGTATTATTTTTCCTCTAAGATATTGCAGTTCTGCTAAGTTACTGCATTTTAGCAAAGTTCCTTTGCTTCTGCAAAGTTTTTACAATTTCTGCAACTTTCCAGCTTTTTCAGCTATTTTTAGCAGACAGCTTCAGCGTTCCAGCATCCACACTGCATTTTCGCAGGAAATGCAAATTTTTCTAGTATTATTATTATATCATATTCCGTACGTTTTTTGGCATCTATCTACTTCAAAACCGTTCAACTTAGAAAAACCATTCAAACACCATTAGATTCCTCTTCTTTTGGACATGACTGCTTCTACTTTTGTCATTTATAACATTTATATTTTTAATTTTATTCAACTTTTTTCAACAAAAATTTCCCATGTGTTTCAATGGGGAGACCCTTCAAATTCTCATTCAACTTACTCATTTTCAAACTGTATCTACTTCCACATACGTTGACATAGAGCCACCATTCAAACTTTAAAACAAAGACAAGACATTCAACTATTCATCTTGTATTTATCTTTTCAATATCTATTATACTTTTTCTTCAGTTCCAGTTTAAGTTTCATGATGTTTTTTCACCCGTTTCAGAGTTTATAATGGGTGTGTATGGGACGGAATGTTGCCGCTAGAGTGAGACAGCTCAACTGGTAGAGTGAAAGGAGCAAAAAACTTAATCTTAAAATCTTTTTTAAAACTGCTGCTGTGTCCGCAGCGTTTGCTCTACAGCCATCATTTTACCCTCAAAACGTAGCCATCGCTGTCCTCTTTCATCCAATGTGTTTACTATTGTACTAGGTCTTATGGTTCTTTCATAAATGTCACCAATGCACAGCCTACTCCCTCCAACTCTTCCATAGACCCCAATGTTAAAATGGCTCAGAAGGTTCGTTTGAAAATCAGAAGAGCATGGTGTCTTTCCACTGTTACCACGTCCATATAATAAACTCCACAGGCATGAAAACTGAGAATTCAGTAGACTAGACATTGCTGGCACTCACGGTGAAAGAATTTTGTCAATACGACATGTACTTTTCATTTGGGAGCGATTTGTTTCGGCTTGACTTTTCTGTTCATTTTAAGCAGCAAAAGTGAGGTGCATGTCTGTGTCCGTGTGTATGGAGCCATTGGGTGCAGTCACTATAGCAACCAGGCTCACACCTGCCTGCCTAACGAGCTCTGTCTCTCACTGTGCCAAGATTCATCTTAAACACTTCTCTTTCAACTGCTGCTGTGTCCACAGTGTTTGCTCTACAGCCATCATTTTACCCTCAAAACGTCGCCATCGTTGTTCTCTTTCCAGCACCGTGTCTTTCAAAGCTCAGACATTTAAACTTTTTAAACTCTGTGGATCCAAGTGGAGGGATCACATTTTAGTCATTCAGTTAATCAAAGAATATGAACTTTTTATATTTATTCAGATGTTTTCTGACGCTAAATTTTCTTTTCTCATTACTTAGGTTTTTCTAATTTACATTTAAAACATTTTCAGCGATTTTCCAACTTCTTCTTTGTGCACTTCAGCTTTTAGCAGTTTAGCACTTTTGTTTTCAGGTTAAAAATTCAGGTTTTTTTTTTTATCTCATTCAACATTTTTAACTTAAATTCAGCAATTAATTCATTTCAGTGCATACATTCAGATTCAAGCATTCACACTGCAGTTTCTTCAGAAAATGCACTTTCTAGTTATCTATTATTCCATATTCCGTAAGTTTTTGTGCATCTATCTCCTTCAAAACCGTTCAACTTAGAAAAACCATTCAAACACCATTAGATTCCTCTTCTTTTGGACATGACTGCTTGTATTTTTCTCATTTATAACATTTATATTTTTAATTTCATTCAACTTTTTTCAACAAAAATTCCCCATGTATTTCAATGGGGAGACCCTTCAAATCCTCATTCAACTTACTCATTTTCAAACTGTATCTACTTCCACATACGTTGACATAGAGCCACCATTCAAACTTTAAAACGAAGACAAGACATTCAACTATTCAACTTGTATTTATCTTTTCAATATCTATTATACTTTTTCTTCAGTTCCAGTTTAAGTTTCATGATGTTTTTTCACCCGTTTCAGAGTTTATACTGGGTGTGTATGGGACGGAATGTTGCCGCTAGAGTGAGACAGCTCAACTGGTAGAGTGAGAGAAGCAAAAAAATTAATCTTAAAATCTTTTTTAAAACTGCTGCTGTGTCCGCAGCGTTTGCTCTACCGCCATCATTTTACCCTCAAAACGTAGCCATCGCTGTCCTCTTTCATCCAATGTGTTTACTATTGTACTAGGTCTTATGGTTCTTTCATAAATGTCACCAATGCACAGCCTACTCCCTCCAACTCTTCCATAGACTCCAATGTTAAAACGGCTCAGAAGGTTCGTTTGAAAATCAGAAGAGCATGGTGTCTTTCCACTGTCACCACGTCCATATAATAAACTCCACAGGCATGAAAACTGAGAATTCAGTAGACTAGACATTGCTGGCGCTCACGGTGAAAGAATTTTGTCAATACGACGTGTACTTTTCATTTGGGAGCGATTTGTTTCGGGCTGACTTTTCTGTTCATTTTAAGCAGCAAAAGTGAGGTGCATGTCTGTGTCCGTGTGTATGGAGCCATTGGGTGCAGTCACTATAGCAACCAGGCTCACACCTGCCTGCCTAACGAGCTCTGTCTTTCACTGTGCCAAGATTCATCTTAAACACTTCTCTTTCAACTGCTGCTGTGTCCACAGTGTTTGCTCTACAGCCATCATTTTACCCTCAAAACGTCGCCATCGTTGTTCTCTTTCCAGCACCGTGTCTTTCAAAGCTCAGACATTTAAACTTTTTAAACTCTGTGGATCCAAGTGGAGGGATCACATTTTAGTCATTCAGTTAATCAAAGAATATGAACTTTTTATATTTATTCAGATGTTTTCTGACGCTAAATTTTCTTTTCTCATTACTTAGGTTTTTCTAATTTACATTTAAAACATTTTCAGCTATTTTCCAACTTCTTCTTTGTGCACTTCAGCTTTTAGCAGTTTAGCACTTTTGTTTTCAGGTTAAAAATTCAGTTTTTTTTTCTCTCATTCAACATTTTTAACTTAAATTCAGCAATTAATTCATTTCAGTGCATACATTCAGCTTCAAGCATTCACACTGCAGTTTCTTCAGAAAATGCACTTTCTAGTTATTATATCATATTCCGTACGTTTTTGTGCATCTATCTCCTTCAAAACCGTTCAATTTAGAAAAACCATTCAAACACCGTTAGATTCCTCTTCTTTTGGACATGACTGCTTGTATTTTTCTCATTTATAACATTTATATTTTTAATTTTATTCAACTTTTTTCAACAAAAATTTCCCATGTATTTCAATGGAGAGACCCTTCAAATTCTCATTCAACTCACTCCTCTTTAAACTGTATCTACTTCCACATACATTGACGTAGAGCCATCATTCAAACTTTAAAACGAAGACAAGACATTCAACTATTCAACTTGTATTTATCTTTTCAATATCTATTATACTTTTTCTTCAGTTCCAGTTTAAGTTTCATGATGTTTTTTCAGCCGTTTCAGAGTTTATAATGGGTGTGTATGGGACGGAATGATGGGGCTAGAGTGAGACAGCTCAACTGCTAGAGTGGAAGCAGGTCGAAAATTAATCTTAAAATCTTTTTTAAAACTGCTGTTGTGTCCGCGGCGTTTGCTCTACAGGCATCATTTTACCCTCAAAACGTAGCCATCGCTGTCCTCTTTCATCCAATGTGTTTGCTATTGTAATAGGCGTTATGGTTCTTTCATAAATGTCACCAATGCACAGCCTCCTCCCTCCAACTCTTCCATAGACTCTAATGTTAAAAGGGCTCAGAAGGTTCGTTTGAAAATCAGAAGAGCATGGTGTCTTTCCACTGTCACCACGTCCATATAATAAACTCCACAGGCATGAAAACTGAGAATTCAGTAGACTAGACATTGCTGGTGCTCACGGTGAAAGAAGTTTGTCAATACGACTTGTACTTTTCATTTGGGAACGATTTGTTTCGGCCTGACTTTTCTGTTCATTTTAAGCAGCAAAAGTGAGGTGCATGTCTGTGTGCGTGTGTATGGAGCCATTGGGTGCAGTCACTATAGCAACCCGGCTCACACCTGCCTGCCTAACGAGCTCTGTCTCTCACTGTGCCAAGATTCATCTTAAACACTTCTCTTTCAACTGCTGCTGTGTCCACAGTGTTTGCTCTACAGCCATCATTTTACCCTCAAAACGTCGCCATCGTTCTTCTCTTTCCAACAGCGTGTCTTTCAAAGTTCAGAGATGTAAACATTTTAAACTGTGTGGATCCAAGTGGAGGGATCACATTTTAGTCATTCAGTTATTCAAAGAATATGAACTTTTAATATTCATTCAGAGTTTTTTGTCTCTAAATTTTCTTTTCTCATTTCTTAGGTTTTTCTAATTTTTATTTAAAAACTTTTCAGCTATTTTCCAACTTCTTCTGTGTGAACATCAGCTTTCAAAAGTTCTGCACTTTTGTTTTCAGGTTAAAAACTCTGTATTTTCCAGCTCATTCCACATTTTTAGCTTAATATTCAGCAATTAATTCATTTCAGTGCATACATTCAGATTCAAGCATTCACATTGCAGTTTCTTCAGAAAATGCACTTTCTAGTTTATTTTGTATTTTGCTTTTTTTGCATATTTGTCTCACTTTGCAGATCATCAAACAAATTGTAATATTAGACAAAAATAACCCGCATAAATACAAAATGCAGGTTTTATATTTCATTTGAACAAAGCTATCCAAACCTGACCCTGTGTGTATCCAAACCTGGACCGCTCTACTTTGCAAAGCTGTTTCCAGCCACATTGGGGGGTTTCTAAGGATGCCAAACATCTCAATCAGAAGTCCAGACTTTGACTAGATCATTTGAAAACCTTCATTTTGTTTTCATAAAGTGGACCTGCTCGTTTGTTGCATGAGCTGATAGTCGTTCTTCTCCAGGATTTTCTGGTTGAGAGCAGAATTCATGGTCCCATCAGTTATGGCAGGTTGTCCTGAAGCAGCAAAGCAGAACTGTGTTACATAATGTGTTCGTTTTACAGCAGATGGAAAAAGACCACAGAAGTCTCGAGGATCATCAAGATGTTTTCTCGCAGGTATGAGATGAACCTGTGTGTCTTTGTCTCCAGTCTCTTTCTTATTGTTAAATCATGAACACTGACCTTAACTGAGGCCTGCAGTTCTTTTGATGTTGTTCTTTTGGGACCTCCTGCATGATTTCATGTGCTATTGGAGCAATTTGAGAAGGCCAGACAGTCCCTGGAAGGTTGGCCATCATTCCTGTACAGTGCTTTCACTTTGGTTCAGTGGAGTCTCAAAGCCTCAGAGGCGGCTGTGGGACCCTTCCCACACTCTTACAGTCTGCTTCACTTCATCAGGCAGGTTCTATCTACCTGATCTCTTTATTCAGCAGCTCTGACAGTAATCTGGGATGGCTGGGGTTATTACTTCTTCATGTAGGGCCCGGCAGGTTTGGACTGCTTTTTTCCCTTAAATGAAAAAAATGAAACCATTACATTCACTCTGGTTATTGTTGGCTAATATTACAATGATTAAAAACACAACAATAAAGGATTGCTGTTAGAGGCAAACCCAACCCAGGTCTCACAGCCATCTTGTAATTCTTCCATTCACTCTTGCTGCTGTCCCGTCACAATAGTCTCCACCCACTCCACCCTGTTTTCTTCACATCCCTGGTGCTTTAGAGGAGTCAGGCCCACACTTTGGAGTCTGCTTTGTAGAGCAAATGTAGATGAGTTTAAATACTTAGGGTCAATCATCTAAAGATGTGAGTCTCAAAGTCTTGCACATGTCAGTAGGACAGTATTAAACCACGTGCTGCATCTATTTTAACAGTATGGCTTCCTGGGCTTCCAGTTGGCTTAATGCAGTCCAGACCTTTGACCAATCAAACACATTTGTTTCACAGCATGAAAAAGATGAGACCCAGCACCGCTGATAATCCTATATTAGACAAGAATGTTGCATTAAGTGCTTTGAGTGCTCAGAGTAGGAAAGTGGGAGAAAAGTGAATGCTTGTGGTATTTTTGACATTCATGGATCTCTGCAGGGACACACGGTCAGCGCAGAATTATACTGTAAGACTGGGAGGCATGTGAGCGAGCTCATTCTGCACAGCGACCTCCACTGTGTCGTGGGAAAGAGCACATTAAGATTTTTGGCCAACACTCTCCCCACCTACACTATTCTCCATTTATACTCCTAAACAACTTCCCAGAAATGAAAATCAAGTTTAAGGATCAACATTATGATTCACTGGAGAGGATCCAGCACAAATGACAGGCACAAGCACAAGGGGACATCACTGAGCGGACTCAAAATAGCAGCCAAAATGTTGAGACGCCGCTGAGAAGATGATTTTGAACAGGAGCCAAGTTTAGATCAGGCAGCAGTTTTTAAGGCCAGTTTACAGAACTTTTCCTAAACACCTCGAATCCACTTTAGATTCCAAGAGACGGATGAGAGACGAAGTCCTGCAGACCGAAGGAATGATTACCGGTGAAAATATTCCAAAGGCTCCGTAGAGTATCCATCCAACACTGTTGTCAACATACACTCATTAACCGCTGCTGTTTCTGAGGACAGCGGTTTTAGTCCTGTTGTCCAGTCGATCTCACCTTTATACTCACACAGCTGCCCAGGAGCACTGCACAGCATTATGGACCATGTGAAAACTGAGAACAGATCGCTGCATTATCAAAAGGACAAAGAAACAAACTGGGTTTTCAGGATTTGATGTAAAAGTTAAGTTATGAGATGTTGGGACATATGAAAGGTGACCAAACACTGTGTGGTGGGACCATAGGAGAACCAGAGAGCACCCAGAGGACGCTGCGAGGGGCGGATTGGCCCCCGCGGGGCCTGGGCCTCGGGACGGATGGATGGAGGGATTGTGTTGACAAGGGGAAAAGACAAAGAAGAGGAGGAGGAGAAGAGGCAGCCACACATTCAGCAGGGAGGCTGAGAGCATCGGCCAGAAACTCATCAAAGCGGTGGAAACATCTCCAACAGCCCAGTAACAGCAGGACCCATGCACGTGTGTGTGTGTGTGTGTGTGTGTGTGTGTGTGTGAGAGAGAGAGCTTGGAAAAGTCGGCAGTGCTTCTGGGTGATGGATGGGAACATTGAGGGAGGCTTCGTTCAACCATTGTTCATTAGTAAACTACACAACTGTCCTGCCTAATTGCTCAGCCATAATGTCAGACTGAGATGAGTGATTACAAGCAACACTGACCTATTCTTTATGTCAGTGCTCAGGAAAACTTCACCTTCTCATCCCTCAGAGTGACAAAGAGGAGGAAACACACTGTGAGCGTATCTGTTTGTATGCACAGTCATCAAAACTCATTTTACTGCCCCAAAGCTAAATAAACTCTTCATCTGTTGCTGTGCTAACTAATCTTCAATGAATCTTCCTGTTTTCAGTCAGGCTTAATGGCAGGAGTGTGTATGATTTATAACAATCCTTCCAAGGTTGAACACACTGCACACACACACGGCTGACGCTAACAAAGATGAGCCTTTAGGAGAACAGTGACCTGTCAGGTGAGAGAGGATGCTGTGGCTCAACGACGAGCCACAAGCACGGCCCACCTGCTTATACGTGGTGACCAATCGTGTTTCACATGATAGAAATGACAAAAAGGACTATGGTCACCTCTTTACTCAGGGTCATACAAAGATCTGAGGAACAGTTAACAGTGTTTAGTATGAAATCAGAGATCACCGTTATATTCAGGCTTAAGTGTAGACTCCCTTATGCATGTGTGATTTTCATGCCTTGCCCTCACTCCTTCCTAACTATGATCGAGTAGGCCTGGTCGTGCCATGGACGCTGCCCTACTCCCACTGCCCAGGCATCTGCCTCCTCTGCCTCTGCCATCAGGACTGGATCAGGTTCAGATCTCCCAGGCTTCAGGGAGGCGTGAGTAGATGGTAGTGGGGGTGGGGTGGGGGTAAAGTAAGTAAACTTCAGTTGGGGCTCAAAACCACTCCTCAGGCCACTTTGGCTTGACTTGGATCCAGCTGGGAGAGCGCCATGCCCATGTGGGTTATGATGGAGGTCACAGAGGAGGAGATGACGGTTGAAGACGAGGAAGTGAAAAATCAGGGGAAATTTGGGGTGGGGGAGGGGTAGCTGATGCTCATGGCTCCATGCTGCTTGTCAGTCTCCCTCAACACACAGAAAAATTTCACACACCTCCCACTCTGGCTCTGGGGGCAGCAGAGTGTCAGCTGGGCGGATGTGTGGGTATATGTACAGGTACACAGAGTGTGAACCTCAGGTCCCGTGGAGACAGGCAGAGAGCTCCCCTGCTAAATCCACTCGTCTGATCTCATCTGTCAGTCACGGGGTCCTATAATGTGTTGGTGGAGAGGAGGTGGTATCAGCTGAAGCCTTGGGGTATTTTTTGAACTTTCCACTTGAAAAACATTGTCAAATGCAGTCTGCAACAGCTCCACCGAACTACACAAGCTTCCGGACAAGAAATATACATTTACAAAATGTCTGCGTTTCACCGGCCTGGACTTTTACATGTTTATTTCCATCTAATTAAAGCTGTAAATTGTAGAGGGGCAAACAGTGTTACAGTAGAATTTATTGCACATGCCTCAGAGTAAACAAATCGGATTTATTTTGGGGATTTGATCCATTAAACAACTGTTGTTTCAACATCTGATGAAGACCATGAATTATGGTTCAACAATATGAATAAAAACAAAAGTTGTGTCGATTAGCTGGCAGTTTTAATAAGAGATGAATGGAAACAGGTGTTATTCAGAGCATCGTGAGCTAACGCTCTGATTTTTAGCACTGCATCACACTGAAACATGTGAGAAACTATCCCACTAAAAGAAAAGGCTTCAACCTTTTCATACAGTTTACATCATCAGACCAGTGACCACGTGCTCCACAGTGAATCATGAGATCAACTATTTTATAGCTTTTTCCCATCACACCCATGCTGGTTGGAGCCGATGGATGGCCCTCTCTGAGTCCTGCCAAAGGTCCCTTTCTATTAGCAGGGAGTTCTTCCTTCCCACTTTCACCACGTGGTTGCTAATAGCTCTGACCTAATTGTTGAGGTTTTCTCTCCCATCCATGAATCGCTGCTTGTCACCAGTCTATTAATGATTAATAATTAAAATTAATCTAAATGAATGATCTGGTGACTGATGAAAACTGATCAAAATTATCAGAATAGTTACAGCTCAATAAGACCTGGACTATATTTGGAGACTAAATGTGTGAGTGTGGTTTGTTCTAAATATGTTCGCTAACTGTTCATCCATGTAGCTTTAACATTACTGAGCTGTGAAGTTTCTACATGTATGATAGCACTGGCTCTGTACAAAGAATGGGATCATCATATCATATGACAAAATAACAAAAACAGGATTGGTACATACTAGCCCTGAAATCACCCAGTAACATTTTCTTGTAGCTGATTGGTTATAGTTTATATACTATATTTGTCTGTGAAGGTTCTCAGTCATCCAGGTCATTGGAGTGAATGAGCTCGGAAAGAAAAGCGTCTGGACTTCTTTAAGGTTCCTTGAAGATGTTTCACCTCAGACAAGCTTCTTCAGTTCTCAGAGCGACTGGTGGAGAGTCACTCTGAGAACTGTGGGAGTGTCCCCCCAAGAGGGTCCTGGACCCCCCATTGACCCTCTACATAATCACACGAGCCAAGGTGTGAAAATGGGTGGAGGTCACAATCAGTCAAGGTTTCAGCTGAACCCGCTGTGAGACCTAGCCCCACCCTATCACGTGACTTACTGAGGTCAGAAGGCCCAGGATGTGAGTGGGCGTTAAGGTGACTGGGAAGGATCTGAAAGGCTACGTCCACACTAGCCCGGATAAGTCTGAAAACGCTCTGCGTCCACACTATCGTTTTCTTTTAGAGAGTTGTTCGTCCACATTGGAACGGCAGAAAACGCTTACGCTCCAGTACTGCGCATGCGTGAAACGCAAGACGATTCAAACTGCCTCATTTGTGTCTGCTGTTTTTCAAATGTCGAGGAAAAGCACCGAGTTTTTTTAAACAGACTAACAATGAGGTGGAGTTGTTGCTGCGAGAAACACAAAAGTACAAAGTTGCAAAAGCGAGTGAGAATTAAAGAATTTGAAGAAAAGCTCTCTGGAGCACGTACAGACTGATATTAATCTTTAATAGGGCTGTCAAGATTGAGAGCAAGCAAAACAACTCGAGTGACCACCCAGTCAGCTGGTGGGTAACAGGCATCTCCGAGAACATTAGAGCACTTGTGCAAATATGTGATGTCGTGATAAATCAAGCAGATATTAGAAGTTTACACAGCACCATTCTCGCATGAAAATATCTCAAAAGTTTATTTTGTGACCCAGAAAGAGTAATATTTCAAACTCCGCCACTCTGTGTTCCTCCACCACTGCCTCGTTTGAGTTTTGGGCGAAATGGATTCTGGGATATTGCATTTTGTCATTTCAAGCTGATTGGAGACCAAACCAGCCAATCAGATTTTTTTGCATCCAAGTCTGTGATTGGCTGGTTTTGTGTCACAAATATAACGGTGTACAGAAAGAGTTGAGCGCGCACGGGCAGAAATGTTGAGAGCGCGAGCAACACATTGTGAGCGAGCGCAAATGCAAAACCTGAGCGAGAGGGGCTGCTGTTGTGTGTGTGGATAATAGCAAACACTGAAATACAGTTTTTGCACACAGCAATGAATTTTGTTCACTCAAATTTAGCAAATGTAGCTTTTCTTCGCTAAGTTTCTCCTCAAAATGCAACACTTTTTTGCAACATTTTTTTTACGTGCGCTCAATTTATTTTTACGTGCGCTCAGAATAGTGGCACAAAAATAACGCCATATATGCGCTTTCCTTCACCGAAAACGCATCGTTTTCTCTCAGTGTGGACAGAAGGCCAGAACGGAGAGAAAACGATGCGTTTTCAAACGAAACGTATTAGTGTGGACATGGCCAGAGCTGGTAAGCCCCGCCCTCTGTTCAAAAATGGACATAGATGCTTCTTTCAGTCCTCTTTCAAACCATCTGTCTTCTCTGTCCAACATGTGGACACTGGGTCCTCGAAGGAGTGACCTTTACTATATAGTAAAGATGTCAAAGTAAAGTGAAGATGTTTTCCAAATACCTCCAGTCAGTGCGACGCATGCTTTTCTTTTCAGAGTTAAACTTGCTAAATTTGTAATTTTTCACTTCCTGTTCACATCTGAACTGTCCGTCCACCATCCCTGTGCTCCTGCTTCTTCCCTTTGTAAAAGCAGCCTGACAGACACCTCTACACCTCTGTTTGTGCTCTAGCTGTATGCGCACTGCTTGGCCTTCACATCGTACTGCTGTGCTTCCCAGCTGATTAATGCACATGCTCTGTCAGAGTAATAACACTACATCCTTACACAAACATGGACACACAAACCTTCTCTAAGGACTGTCCCACAATGCATCACTGTGAACATTAAGTGATGATGGAACACATGCAAACAGGGATTTGCGGCACGTGCAGCATTCTAGTGTGAAGCGGAGGGAGGGGGTGATGGTGGAGGAGTTCAGAAGTTTGGGGTGGAGGTGTGAGGGACGGGGAGATGGGGGCGGGGGGACATTTCTCTTCATTTCTAGGTGATTCACATTTGAAGTGGGCTTGCAAAATTGCTTTATGGAAAGTGGCGAGCAGCTCAGCGGGAACATTAGGCTGGAAGCAGCGGGGAGGCCAGCGTTTCATTAGGGAGCTGTATTCTGCCTTTATTACCCGGATTTGGAGTTTTATGGTTATCATTATTTGCAATGGAATTATTATTCGCATACTATATCCGCTAGTCAGCTGTTTAGATCGGGGACAGTGGGACACATTGTCTCTGTGAGTGAATCCGTGCATTGTGCCTGAGGTGGTCTGTACAAGGTCGGCCATTGTGGCTCCTCTGAGCGTGCAGTTAGCTGGGGCAGTAGTCCTGCTCTCGGTTCATCTGTTGGTCTTGTCAGTTTCAGGCATTTCTGCTGTGAGGCTGAAGTGATCAGCATTGGCAAGGCACCGCTGGGCGATGTCTGATCGAAGCCTTGTCTCCGTCTCCTTCAGAAACTCGTCCTGGACACACACACAAGGACAAAATCATTACTTTGTTCAGTAGCAGCATTAGACATTAAACATTAGCTCATCAGTGTTGAGACAATGTAAGCAATGCCTCAAAAATCACTAGAAAGCAGCATTCTATCAATGCAGGGTCTCAAACTCACGGCCCGGGGCCCACTTGTGGCCCAGGTCATCCCTGTATACTGACGTGAAGAAATCTAATGCACTTTGGCTCCTGAAGTGTTGTTAGGGAGGATTTGTTTGTTATTGAGTGCAATAAAATAAGTTCTTTAACCCTTTAAAGCCGGTCGGAGCGGGCACGCTCCGTTTTGCGTAACTATTTTTAAATCCCGGTAGAACTGCAACCACGTAAGCTAGCGCAATTATTTTTTTTGCATATGAAACTGGAGGAGTTGTACTTAGATCTTATGCCATCAGCTTGTCCTAGGTCACAGTTTCCTTCCACATATAGCTTTGCAAAAATTGCATAAAAACCACTTGCAGCAACAAAAACATAATATTCCAGAAACACGCTTTGCCGATCCGATCAACTGTTCGTAACACTTCCTACGTTGGAATAGACGTCAGCGCGAACTATCGCATGTCCGCCATTACCTGCCCGAAACCGGAAGTGACGTCATTTTTGTGGAAATGTAGTTTTTTTTTTTTTTTACCTTCAGGGCCTTATAAGCCTAGACTGGTGTTTTCAAAAGTTATGTTTGACTTTATGACTTTCTGTATCGTTTCTGGGATGCTTAGAACTCAGATTGCACTGCTGGAAATAGTTTATTTTGATGCATGTGCTGCTTTTTTGCAAATTTGCATTATAATATTTATTATCCTTTTTCCTGCAGTATATAAAAATTGGTGTATTTCAAAAATAAAACTATGAAAACATAAAGTTCCTGTGGTGGGAAAATATTTTGTGCAACTTTTTTGTTTTTACAGTTTTGAGGGATAAGCCTCTTAAATTTCTCTAACTAGAAATATATGTTAAAAAAAACAAAAACGATTTTTATTTTTTTGTAGTTTATTGCACTTTTTTGCAATTTATGTAGTTACTATGCACTTAATGCATACATATGATTAAATTTGGGCTATAATGGTTGTATTGATGTATAGTAACTTGAAATGGTCCCAAAAATGGCACTACAGCGTGTAAAAATATAATATAAGCTCTGGCGGACTTGGTTCTATGGTAGGTCTTAAAGGGTTAAATGATTTAATATGAAGGCAACATGAGCGGAGAGAACAAACATGCTGAGGGATTGGCTGTTAGTTCAATCAGAGTCACAAACTCACATGTACATTCATGTCTGCACTTTGATTCTGTTACATACGAACACAATGACAGCAGAAGTGCTTACATATTTGAAATGTAAACAAACAAACACACAAAACACGACATTTCAGGAAATATCTGTGGCTGTTTCCTCGTTTGTTTTTGTACTACATGAACACTAAAGTGTCCAATGAGAGGACAGTGCCAGCAGCTCAGCTCATTTACCTTTGACCTGATTGTGTTGTGTGTTTCTGATGTGAACATGATCCCAGACTTTGACACAAAGAATGATTTAAAAACTGTTGTAATTCATTTGAATGGGTTTCTTGTAGTCACAGGAAATGGGGCAGAAATTAATAAATGTGTTCACATATATGTCAATGCGTTTGTTTAGAAACATCGGTGTGTTCAAGTTTAAATTGGTGACAAAAGCAGAACAACAAACTATTTAATTCATTTTGTAGTAATGAGTATGGCCACTGATCCAAACACTTTAATGTAAATGTATATATAAAATAGACCCTTAGTGTACTGTTAGTGTACTCTCAACAGAGGAAAAGTCAGCAGAGGGTTCTTGATGAATTTTTGGCCCAAATCAGTTAACCTTCCTCAGGAGGTCTTAGAGTACACTCCCATTAGGTGGACCCAAGCACCATTTCATTTTACTGGTGGACCGGTTTGGTTCTGAACCCTGACACAGTACACGTGGAGTGTGTGGCCACTGTTTCCAAGCAGAAGTCCAATGCTTCCTCAGTGACAGGTGACCTCATCAAAATCTGTCCTCAGTAATGAAGAAATCCATATGGCATGTAAGAGGACAGATTATCACACAGTACTGTGCAGACGTCTTGAACCACTGCTCATTTATTTACATTTTGCTTCTAGGAAACCCGACTTTCTTGCAATTTTATAAAATCAGAAAGGGCTGCCTGCTTACCCTGTCGCTAACAGCAGAAATCTGTCAAAATGTAGATGTTAAAGGAATTAAAACTAAAAATACAGACCATAAAATAAGCCTATATACTGGTGATGTATTACTTTCCCTAACAGACAAACTTACTCATAGATGGTGAGTTCTCACTACTCTGTCAACTGGAGTAATTCAACAGTTGGGTTAAATTAAATATTCAAGTATAAATGTTTCCACCAAGTTCTCAGACTTGGTACAATTGAACCGTGTTCCTCTTATAAAATACTAGATGATGATCTCACACCTGTATCACTCATGGTCAGAGTCATGGTTTCAGTCACAAGACTGAAACTTTTCATGGAAAAACAAACCATTACAAATAAGTCTGAAAACTACAAAAGCCAAGGGTGGTCTACAACTACCATTCATTACTATGACATAGAGCAGGGGGGTCCAACTCCAGTCCTCGAGAGTTACTGTGTGTGTGAATATGGCTAGGCCTGGGTCTGTGGCTCGCTGGGCCTTGATCCTCACAGATGTAGCAGTTGGGGGTCCGGCGTGTCTGTTTACTTCACCCTCGACTTTTCCCCCCTTTTCTTTTTCTCTGCTTTCTCCTCTTATCTTTCCCGATTCTGGTGTTTACACCTGTCTGCTCCAGCATAACATCCACAACACAGCAATATGAATAATAAAATCAAGGGAATAAACAAAACAAATGCATTAACAAGAGGAGCCTACAGAGAGTCTACAGAGCAAGAAAGCATTCAGCCCATAATTCTGCCTGCTGCACCTGCTGGACGGGTAAAAAACAAAAGATGGTCTGGGATGAAAAACGCTCTTTTTCTGACAGTAGCAGAGATCTTACATGCAGTTATTTAAATTAACATCTTCTTAACATTGTGAGTTATATATATTCAGTTTTTCACTGGATGACGGTGCCTATGGCCGTATCTAAGTCAGTGATTACAATTAATAATGTCCCGTCAGCAGGCTGATAACATTTGAAATGAGAGAAATGCCAGAGCTCCAAAGGAGTTAACACTCAGCAATGATGAAATATTCCACATGAATCAGTGTGAAATTTAAAACAATGCTCAGGTGTGGAAAGTGTTAACTTATGAATAATGGATCGAAACAATTTCCCCTGAAGTTCAGGGAAAAGTTACTCCAATCATTACAGATCCTGTTGTGGGGAGCATGAATATCCAAAGATGAGAGATACTTCACTGGTCCTGCTATCAGTGTTTAAACCCAGGTCTCATCAATCTCTATTGCTCTCCCACTTCACGAGTTTCTTTAGTGATTAAATGCTGTAATATACTTTAATGGTGCCCATGCTCTAACCTGCTTTTCTCCTTAGATATTATTTATATTAGGATTTCTACCGTATTTCTTCACTTTTCTAACTTGTGGCTATAAGTGTGTTCGCAGTTACTGGCTGGAGAATGAGTAAAGAAGAAAGTGACAGGATGGAGAATAAAAGGACGGCGCTGCAGTCCTGGCTGGCTGCTGGTCGCCAGAATCACTGATGCTCTTTCCCGCCTCATAAATTATCGCTGTGACGATGGGTGTGATGCTGACAGGAAAGCCCAGCATCCCAACAGCCAACAGCAGCAGCAGGTCTGGATGGCAGCTTGAGAGCCCCCCACCCCCACCTCACCCCCTACTTCTGTCATCCCTGCCTCTTTGTCTTTGCAAACATGGAAACAGATCTTTACAACAAGAGCAGCATTTTAGAAAAGATGAATTTATGGTCATTAAACAGGGACTGGGTGGAGCTGAAGGTGATGAACCAGAGTCACTGAAACACGTCTCGCCCAGACAACAACGTGGAAAAATAAGTCTTAAATCAGCATTTATTAAAAATGTGGAGAAAAAAATCATTTCTACATTCACATTTAGTTTGTTAATCATGATTTGAAAGAATTGATGAAGTTGATTCACAACGTAACTGCAGCAGGATGGACATGTTCAGATGAGCTTTACTATCTGTGGAGGAATGTGTTCATCACACCAGCAACAAACTGAGACGAGAAGCTTTGACAGTTTCCACACCACAGAGCGCATGCATCCACTAGAACTATGAAGGAAACTTCACACTGCCCTTATGTTGAGTATATTTTTATAGTTTTTGTATATTTTTGCTTTCTCTGAGCTGAGTAATAATTTCATCCAAAAATCCTCATTTCAACATTACTCGTGTCACTAAAGTTTAGTATAGCCTTCAAACAGACACACAAACTGTTAGCCAGCCTTTTCCTCAACTAAGTCGAACTTCCTGAGCTCCTGCCTGACTCCTGCTCACCCCCACCCCACTCCCCCCACCCCCCTCAGTGGCGGCAGTCTGCAGCAGAGCAGTTAATAAAGAGATTGATTATCGGCCTGTCAGGAAGTGACAGTTGGACAGAGCTGCTCTGCGTGAATGACAGAGGGCATGCTCACCACGCAGCAACCCGTCCGACACACACACACACACCCAGATGTCTTTGCCAACACAGAGGGTAGGTGAGGTGGTGGTGGAGGAGGAGGAGGCATTCATGTGGAGAACAGAAATGCAACCTTCTGCTGGTAGAAGAGGTCTGCGTGTGTGCTTGTGTTTGTTTCTGTGTGTGTGTGTACATGTTGGTGGTGGAGGGGGTCAGAGTTCACAGCCACTGCCTTCTGGTGAGACAGAAAGAGGGATGCCAACCGTGCCGTACCCTGAAGAGGCTCAGGAGCACACACTCACCCTCGTTCCCAGCCATGCTGCTGGGCATACTGTGGAAACACACACACACACACACACGCACACGCACACACACTCACACTCACACACACACACTCACACACACACACACACGCACGCACGCACGCACGCACACCTAAATAACCCACTTCGTGTGTGCAATCACACTTTGAGTCAGCAGAGAAGAGAAACTCTTGAAGAGCTTTATGACCGAATCATTCTTGTATTTGGAAAAGAAAGCAGAGTTCTGCGGCTGCATTAGTGCACCTAACTACTAAACACCAAGACAACTGAAACCTGCAAACGTGTTGACCAGCTGAATCTGTACAGGGGGCACACTTAGTTAGTGCTAACATAGAAATACTAAATAATACTGTGATTTCACTCATCAACACTGAAGCACAAACGTCTGGGATGAGCTTTTAATACAGTTAATCCCACAGCAAGACAGATTTTGGTAGATAGTTAAATTAAAAATGCCCCAAAGGGTGGTGAAAGGATCTAGTTCCCATCTTCTCATTGGAGCAGAGTAGTAAAATGTGGGTGTGCCCCCAGCACTCTCCACAGTCAGTCTCCACAGTCACAGGGGATTATCTTGGCAAAGCTCACCAACCACACAATCAGCATAAAGCAAATGGCTGTTTTAGTAGTGAGGAGCATATAAGTCTGACAAGGTGAACACAAAGTAGCAAGCTGCTTTCACCCCGGTGAAAATATCAGCCCTGGGAAAGGCAGCAAAGATCAGACGTCCAGCTGGCTGTAAATGATGGTGTTCAATATAAATACTAAGTCATTAATGATGTGTGACATTGATTTTTAATGAACATTTGCCATAACAGTTCTGGCAACTGTGCACTGTAATACTACCGTAGTACTACAGTAGTACTACGGTAGTATTACCGTAGTACTACTGTGTAGTAGTACTACAGTAGTCCTAGTACTAACAAACAGTGAGTAAGTAAGACTGCTTTGGTCTAATCGGCTGCTTTGAACAGTAGCTGAGTTTGGCTGTTGTACTCACAGTTCGAGGTCTGAGCCTTAGGTAACCTCTTTCCCTGTGAAGGATGTCCACTCTCTGAGATATCATACAGAACTAAGAGTAAAAAACGTTTAGATCAGTCACTCACAGGGATTACTTGTACAACCTCGATTCCAAAATAAGTTGGCTAAAATGTAAAGAAAATGTAAAAAACCCAACAACAACAAACCGAATTTGCAAATCTCCTAAACCCATATTCTCCTCACAGCAGATCACTGGAAACACAAAAAATGTTTAAACTGAAACGTTTTATTATTCAGTGAGAAATATTAGCTCCGTTTGAATCTGATGGCAGGAACACATTTAAAGAAAGTGGAGAAGCCTGGAAATGTACGTGGTATTAAAGAGAAGCAGCAGAGGAATATTTTACCACTAATTAAGCAACAGGTCAGTAACATGACTGTGTATGAAATTAACATTTTACAGAGGCAGAGTTTCTCATGAGTAAAGATGGACCCTGTCACAAACTGTGTGTGTTTCGTCAGTCCTGCGTTAGCTTCTGTAATTTTGAAACATAATTACAGATTTTACCCGGACTGTTAAACACTGCTATTGGATAAGAACGGGACATTCCTCAAACGTCCAACCACTGAGGCCCGCACTATAAGGATCGTGTTTTATCAGGTCACTTGAGTACGATGTAGGTGGATCAGTTCTTAGTGGGGTCATGCTGCAGCAGGTTCTGTCTTCATGGTTCCTCTGTGAGCATCTATATTAAATATGGATTATTATTTCATTCCAACTTTCTTTCCTGGCTTCAAATAGACTAGACATCATTAATGTAGCAGCTCTGTTCCAGTCTTACTGACCAAACAGCTTATTGGACATACTTTAAATACTATATTACACTGTAGTGCTTTTCCTTTCACACATGTTTAATATCTTTTTTAATATTATACTTTTATCTTTCTTTGAAAAACCAGCCACTCTGTCTCCAGTACACTCATCAATAACTGACTGATCAGATGCTACTACTGCCACCTCTTTTATGTTAAAGCAACAGGTAAACCCTGGGTTAACTTATCAAGTTGATAACCAGCTTCATGTCATTGCCAGTTTTAGGGTAAGTGAATCCAGACAGATACTCTGTGTGTGTTGCACTTTTACCACCTGTGAGCAAGTATTTGGTGACAGTGGGAAGGAAAAACTTTCTTTTTAACAAGAAGAAATCTGTAATAGAGCCAGGCTCAGGGCTGTGGATAAGGGAAGGCAGAACAACACACTGTGGACGAGAGCCAGAGATTAATAATAGTGATTAAATGCAAATTAGTGTATAAACACATAGAAATGGTGTGTGAAGAACATTCTACATAATGCCAATGCCATCTACAGTAAGTATTTCTGTTTCTAAGAGTTTTAAGGCCAAGTGCAATAACCACAGTTTTATCTGAATTTAGAAGCAGGGAATGATGGTCATCCAGGTCTTTGTGTCTTATTTCCATAGTTTAACTAATTGGTGTGTGTTATCTGGCTTCATGGACAGATAGAGCTGAGTCCACTGAGTAATCATTTGTAATGCTTAAAATTTTACTATGAAGTCATTAAGTCATTCCTAGTTAAGTGTAAGGTTAAAGAATGCTTAGCCCAACAGAACTCAGATTTTTTTTGTCAACATGAACCTAGTTAAAAAAAATCTACTGTAAGGAAATGTATCCCCCACTGCTGTGTAATTCCTTATTGTAAATGAGCTGTTATTAAGAAATGATCGGATAAAACACGAATTGCAGCGAACACTGTTAAATGTCCAGTTTCTATGTGAGAAATAGAGTGTAACTGAAGTGGTGACTGAGTTGTTGTACATTTTGAAAGAAGTCATTTGAATCTAATAATAGACTGAGTGCAGTGTTGAAGTAAGTAAGCACTAAATCAGATAAGAAAAGTAAGGGCCAGATGGATCATAGAAAACAACAAATGAAATTATCTCTTGATTATTGTAGGATCTTTACCTTACAATATAGAATGCCGTGAGGGAACTGCTGTTGTGATTGGGAGCTATATAAATAAAACTGTATTTAATTGAGTTATGTGTACACGGCTAAGAGTCAGGATTTCAAATGAATTAAAACGCTGTCTGGGTCTTTGGTTGAAAAATAAGCTGGAGTGACAGATTTGTATCACTCATCTGCCTCGGCCTGTGCGCCGAAGAGTCTGGGAGTATGACGGGGGGATGATTCATTTATACTCATTTATTCATTTTTGCTATAAGCAGGTCTTTGTAAGGCTGAATGAATCAATATGTTGATCAAAAAAATCATTTACTAAGAGAATTATCCACATTTAATGGTTTTACTCTTTGGTGCAGTTGAAGTTGCTTTATTGTTTCTTTGTATTTGAATAATATAATTAAATATAAATAAATATAAATTAAATATAAATATATAAATATAATTTTATTGTTTAATTGTGAATAAAAAAGGAATAAAATAGGGGTTTATGAGATTTGCAAATCATGGTTTTTTTGTTTTTAACATTTTACACACATACAGTGGTCTCAGTCTTATTCATGTTTAATAACAACAGTACAACATTATGCACAGCACTGTGAATGTTGCCCTCTATTTTTCTCTCTTCCTGATGTCTTTTTTTGCATATTTGCTACACTTATACATTTGTAGAGACCCCATTAAATACAAAATGCAGTTTTAATGTGACAATTTCATTTATTATGGGAAAAAAAAAGCTCTCCAAACCTAACTGGCCATATTTAAAAAAGCAGTTGCTCCCTAAAACCAACCACTGGTTGTGCCACCCTTGGCAGCAAGAACTGCAAACAAGCATTTGTAATAACTGGCAATGAGGCTTTCATGCCATTGTGGAGGAATTTTGGCCCATTCTCCTGTATGTAGTTGTTTTAAATGAGCCACACTGGAGAGTTTTCCAACATGTTAAAGGCCACTTTAAACCTTAGTTTTCTCATTCAAGACAGTAGCATGCATGCTGTGGTGGAGCGTGTCCAAACATCTACATGTTTAGATGTTATCTCGTTGCATGAGATTCTACATCTCATTCTTTCCCCCAATTTCTTTTTGCATTAAAAAAAATCTAGAAAAAAAAAACCTTGTTAAATATCTTATTGTGTAAATTCAGTTCAAATCACTCTTTGTTATTTTTCACTACATGGAAACAAGGAGGCAGACTGTCAGCAAAAGCAAAGTAACACAAACACACACACGCGCGCACACACACGCACACACACGCACGCACGCACACACGCACACACACACGCACGCACGCACGCGCACACACACACACGCACACAAGCACGCACACGCACACACACACACACACAAGCACACGCACGCACACGCACGCACGCACACACACACGCACGCACACACGCACACACACACACACACACACGCACACACAGACACACACGCGCACGCACGCACACGCGCACGCACACACACACACGCACGCACGCACGCACACGCACACACACACACACACACACGCACACACACAGACACTCATGCACACACGCACACACCTCCGCTCCACACTTTTCTTTTTCGTGCACTTGATCAGTGAGTGGAGGATCAATACCTCTACACTGAGTCGGTGGACTGCTGAGTCTGGAATCAAAACCTTTTTTTCTTTTACCGACAGAGAGGAGGAGAGCGTTTCACACCCAGGGAGGAGGAATACGAGTGAAAGAGGTGGAGGAGGAGACGCAGATGGACAAGTGCTTATGCGGGTGAGTCTCCTCCTGGCTCGGTGCCACGGCCACAGACTCTCTTTGTTTGCCCAGCTACTAAACTAATAGAGATAAAGGCAGATTCCTGCTGGCCCTGAATTAGAAAGTCATTAAAGAATATAAACACACAAGGGAGAACACAGACAGACACACACACACACACACACACACACACACACACACACACACACGCGCGCGCTATAAAGTCACTTTACTATATTTTTCTGCTGTTCAAACTGCATGAGTGCTTCCAGCCTCCCTTAAAGGATGGATGGATTCTGCACTGGTTCAGAAACTGTTTATTGGGGAATTTCTTTGGTATAAGCTAATTTTTTTTCATATCTAAAAACAATTTTATTCAAACAGTTGGAAAAGACAGAGTCTCCTCCAAACACAACCCCAGTGCTCAAACTGCTTCATTGTGGTCCTCTGGTCCTTTGCTAGATGTCCCTTATCCAGAAGAATCGCTTCAGTCTGCCTCTCTCTTTTATTTAATTTGACTGTTTTAAAAATTGGATGTACAAGGCTGTATTTATACTGTCTATAGAGTTTAATTATAACTGCTCTGTTTTGCACACATTCAGTGAAGCGCTGAAAGAGATGATTACAAGTTATTAAATAAACCCCGAAGCTTCCAGCTATGAGGGAACAGAACTTTAATTATTACATATTAAATACACGTTAAGAACTAAAAGTGCGTCAATAAAGTAGAAGTACACAGTAGAGTAGAAGTACACAGGATGCACAGTTTGTGTCTACAGCTGTTATTGAAGAACAACAATGGATCCTGAAAAAAGACGAGACAGGCAGCAAGATGGCAGCAGAAGACAAGAGGTGCATCGTTCATAATGAGCCGCCTCGGTGAGACAGGAAAGTGCACCGTAGTGATTTTTTTTAAATCACTTCAATCATAGATGTGCATTTAAGTGACACTGAAAGCATCCAAATCATTTCACTGTTTCTAAGCTTGTTAAAGTGAAACACAGTGAAATGTCAGCTGTGCTGGGCCTCATGGCTGCAGTGCTGACCTGAGCTCTAATTTCACTGTAACAGTGTTTCCTCAGCCTCTCTCACTGCTATCACAAGATTATTTAAGATGCTTGCACAGTGGCTGCCAGGAACGAGCGTTTAAAGCTCTCTGAGGTGCAGGCGGCTTAAACAAGCTCATCTGTCAGCTCTGTATTCAGGAGGACAAGCTCACAAATGCAGCTACTCACTCATTAGTACTATTATTATTATTATTATTAGGTAGGCCCGAGCCACAGTTCCAGACTGGTTTGACTGGCCTGAAAGGACCCTGTACTGGGAGATGAGCAGGGTCACACACACACACACACACACACACACACACACACACACACACACACACACACACACACACACACACACACACACACACACACACACGTGGAATACTTGAGCCTAAACTGGAGCAATAAAACGTGTTCATTAAAAAAAAGTGAGCATATGGAAGCCCCAGCAGAGACATTCTTACTTCGATCTGTGAAAATTCATTACGCATTCTCACAATCAGCGCGTGTGAGAATTCACCGTTTCTCCTCATGTGGAGCTAAACAAAGGCACATGTGCTTGTTTTCGGAGCGGCGTGCAGCGCGGCCTTATTTCAAAGGCACAACTTGAAAGACGACAGACAGCTATTTACAATATTTATACATTTAGGATGCTGATACTATGCATAATACGTGTCTGTTTGTTAGCCTGCATGTGTGTATGTGTGTGTATGTGTGTGTGCGTGTGAGGAGACAGTGGGGAAGAAAACGGCTGATGAAAAAAAGGTTACTTTGGAAATTCTCTGATAATTGGTGCCTTAAAAGGAGCTCGTTTTTAACTATGTCACCATGACTGCTCGATGACAATTAATCTGTTTGCGGCTGCTTCCTTGGCATCTGTGCCAATTACTTTATATGCTAATATATGTAAATGACATCTCAGATGCCAGTCTCAAGTATTATGCGAGCGGCGTATTGTGTCTTTTTGGTTTTTTTTAAATCGTATTGTTGAGGCTGATCAACAATACGACTTCTTTAAATTTGGAGGTGTGTTAAGTTCTGTATTTCCTCGTGAACCACACGTTCACCTCACACAGATGATACATTTAGTTTGAAGACCATCATGTTTGTGGGCTTTCTTCCTTTGAATAGTCTGTAGAGTTGCACATGGATCATTTGAAATAAACACGTTAGCAAAGACGCTTTATCGGTTTTCATGTCATTTTTCATTTTCTGCTCGAAACACTGACAACTTTGTCAAACCAAATTCAGACAAAACAAAGACGGTTGTAGCAAAGATGCATGTAAATAAATACATTTATTTATTTACTTAGTTATTATCCAATAACACAAACTGACTCCCATATTTTTGGAGCTAAGTGAATTTCATATTTTTTGTACCCACTGACTGAACCCTATGAGGTCTAATAGTCAGACGATGTCACTGATATCATTACTAAATACAGTTTTTGCTTTTGTCAAAAACCAGGTCAGGATTACTTGGCGACACTAACAGGGATCTAGATTTCAGAGTTCATAATATCTGTTCTTATCATTAGGATGACTCAGCAGCACTCGATGTATCGAGGCAAACACGTCTCTAATCAGGCCTCCATGCAGAGTGTAGACCAACTGCTTATTCTACACACACAGTGCTTTATGCTGTGTATATGTTTTAAATTTATTTAGAAGTGAAACAGGAATTTGACTGATTTTTGATTTCCCCAAATTTTCATTATGTGAAGTATCAATGATGTCTGTAGAAAATTTGGGGAAATGTGAGGAAACAGATCAGTGTGTGTAAAGTGAAGATAAACCAGAGTACTGCAGTATTGTACATTGCAGTAGTGTAAGCATATTTCTACTAAATTAGTGCCTGCACTATATTTTTGATTGAAAAATTCATGGATAAAAACCCAAAAATGTGTTGATGAAGGAGCGAGCACATACTGGTGGATGATCGTGATTGAGATTGTTCCTGATGCTGTTGATGTCGGGCAGCTGTGGCTTATATGAGCAGGTGATCTAATAACCTCTGTGTGTTTTAGCTACAGGGTCTCACAATATTAGAAATGAAGCTGTGACCTTTCTAAAGACAATGTGTTTATTTTAATTAATTAATCAATCAATTAATTATTTTAACAGCCTACTTTACAGACATTAATGTCAAATCTGGTGTTCACCGGGAGTTTCACATTTCACACAGGAAGTAAGAAATATTTATGATTTGTGTTCTTCTGTTATTGTTGCAGCCCCTGTAACACGTTAACCCTTCATTTGTACAAAGGACAAAGTTACAGATACGTTGATCACATTTACTGAGGAACAGTCTGATGTTGTGGCAGCTGCTATGAACCAGTCTAACTGTATTCAGTTGATAGATATATAAACGACTTTGGTCTCCATTAAAAGCTCCCAGTGTATAAGAATACAAATAACTGCTACATGGTAACATTGTTTATATGCCAGATGAAAATGCTTTACAACAGGAAGTTACAAACCCATTAAAAGTATTTTACAGCTACGTTGTAGCATTTAATAGAGTTATGGAGTGCTGTTCATCACTGTTTATGAACATGTTGTTGAACGCTCCTGTTCAGTGTGGGAAAGCTTAGAAATGTCAGGCAGTACACACAAAGGATAAAAACAAATGTTCTGCAGAGATGAAGCTGTGACCTTTGACCTTTTCATGGAAGAAGTTATTCAAACTCTTTTCCCTTCATATGTTAAGTGAAATGAAAACGTGCTCTTCATATATACAATAAGTCCAAACACTGTCACAGTCATACAGATGCCTGTGGGTGGATGTATGTATTGACACGTGTGTTTGGTGTGCTTGGCTCGGTGGGACGGGTGGAACCAAATGTGAATATGTGGATACAGACAGCTACTATAAATCAGTCACATGGATCCCAGTGAGACGCCAGTAATGAGAGAAATGATTTGCATTTACAGTGAGGTGTCTCACCGTGCATTCATGAGAATTAACTGTGAGCTGTGAATACATTACACGACCACCTCATTAAACAGAACCAGTATATGTGAGCTGGGATTTGACTGAACATTCCCAGTGTGACCTGGTTTAAGCTTCGAGTCCATCGGCTGCTCTCTGCTGTGTCAGGAGACTGAGACCAATAGAGATGCTGTTACTTCTACTGAGATGGCAGCAATCAGCCACAGACAGACAAACAGAGCTGCTCTCCATTGTCTCTCTGCTCTGCAGTCTTCCATCACACCGACTGAAGATGTCACTGTTGTACACCAAATAGCTGCTCCCTGTTCTTCTCTGTCTGTGAGTGTGAGACGAGAAAACATGTTTCTGTGTTCATCAGTGAGATACAAAGCTATGTTGTCGTATTTAAGATGTTCGACTGTGAAGTTTTGACAAAGCGGGGGGTACGACAGACAAAAAAACAAAAGAAATCCATCAGAATTAATCCAGCTGGGTGATCTTTAAGAGAGAAACACATTCAAGTCAAAACAACTAAATTACATATTTGAATTTGATTGTTAAGTATATGGCGATAAACTGCATTAACTCGCCGCTTTCCACATTTCAAATTCATCACTTTTCCTTATTTTGTTATTTTGCCAGCAAAGAATTCCCACAGCGAATGAAAATAGAGAAGCAACGATTCCATCCCAGCACAGAAGTGTTCATTAGGACAATTATGAAAACGAAGACTAGTCTTTAAGGGGCAGGAGGTGGTGCCACACACACGTGTCCGGCTTCACCCACTCTTCCACTGCACACGCTGGGTGTTCAGTGCATTTTCATTTTCATTTTTTTATGCTGGTAATTACAGTATCAATGTTATGATTTGATAATTATACTGAGATATTCAGAAAGACGACAAATAAAAGGAGAGTGAACGTGAAGCTTGAATAAAACATAAAATTGTCTGTGATCCCGTACGCACAAACATCATTGTTACTCTCGTCTGTGTGCATTTGCACAGACTGAATATCATATGTCATTTATTAACTGTTACATTTGACATTTGAAACATTTGGTTTCTCTTTTCTTTGATTGCTGTGTTTGTGCTTTGTTCCACTTTTTTCTCGATGATCTGTGAAAATTCAGAGAAGAGTAAATTCACCCACAGCACACTGATAAATCAGCCAGATTATTAAAGATAACAGTCACTAAATTCAACGGGTAAATATTCTAACGTGGCCACAAACCCAGTTGTGTCCTCTACAGTGTCAGTGCTGCCAGATGTTACTGCTGTGTATGATATAAACAGGCTGTGAGGCTCGTCGATGTCACGTGTATGAAAAACACGCGTAGAAATTTTGTATAAAAATGTAAACATTTTGTATAAAATACTGAAATTGTGGACACATAAAAAAATAAACAAAAATGTAACCTCTACCTTAAAATGTTCATACACGTGTCTGAAACAATTCACAAATATAAAGAATGATTTTTACATCAAAATGGTAAAAACGTCATCATTTACTCAGATTACTGTTATTGTTACTCAGATTACTGTTATTGTTACAGCCGAGCGTCAGAGCTGACAAATGAAGCCAAACACAGGTGCCAGTACTACTGGCTCAGTCTCCTGAGTGTTACAATGTTACATCTTTGTAGTAAAAATGAACAATATTCATATGTTACAGTAACTACTGGACCTCGGGTTACTGTTTTGGCGTCCACTTTGACAACACTTTAACACTGACATGGATTAGTTCCAAAACTTGTACCTGAGATGTAAGAGAACATCTGCGTGGTACGAAGCGGGCAACAAATTCAAAATTAGGAGCCCGAGTGGTCTGCAGTCCTGCCATGCTAAGCTTCTTTGTTTGGGAATATCACAATCTGAGATTCAGGATTTAAAAACCCCAAATTCTCAGACGCAGCAGAAAGAAAGTCAGAACGTGAATTAACAACAAAACATGTTTGATATAGTCATATATGTATTTATATTTTATTGTTATTACTATGTTTATTATTTTATCGTATTTATTATTCTTATTGTATCTCTTATACTTGTGTTGTTCAGCACTTTGGTCAGCCTCGTGTGTTTTTAAAGTGCTATAGAAATAAACTATGATGATGATATTTACCTGTGATTCTGGCCCAGTGCTGGCAGTCAAACAGGACTCACTTTAAATTTATTGCACTTTAAACTGTGTTTAAAGCTTATCTCTACAGTGGTGTTCAGTTTAAGGCTTAACGTGCAGAAGGTTCAACTAAATAAAAAAGTCACAACTGTTTTTATTGGGACACCATAAAAACACTGTTATTACTTTCTGTGAATAAATGAAATCTCTTTTAAAATGCTTTAATTTGAAGAAACATTTCCATGATTAAAGCAGCACACGATGTGTCAGGAGTCTTACTCTAAAAGGGAATCAAAAGAAAACGAGATCACAAGTAAGACCAGAACAATTTGGTTCATATAAAAATGTCTCTGAGGAATATTTGTTGGTGATTTTAGAGGACTTCATTATTTACCTGTGACGCAGGTATCAGAGTCACGCAGCATGTGCAGCCTTCCCTGGAGTTACTCTGTTTGGTTTTGAAACTTTCACATTTTAAATGTGTTCATTCTTAACTTGGTGACACACAGGAGCGACTCTCTGGTGTTTCGCTCCCATTGTCTTTGCAAAAGGCACCTGAAGGCAGACGTGATGTCACACATGTTGGAACGAACTGTGTGCTGTGGCGAACAAAGACACGTGTACAGTTGTGTCAGTGCCATTTAAACGACACGTGTCACTTATATACAGATCTCTGCTTCGGGTCTGGACTTCCTGTCTTCCTGCATAGAGAGGTTTTTCTGTTTAGGAGAACACTGCAGCGAGTACTGGTGTGAATGGTATGGAGCTGTGTCGACGTCACTGTCTGCACACATCGTGCCCAGTGCAGTGACTATAATGGGCCCATTAAATTGCCCCACCTACTAGTATGTCCATCTCCCTCCCCTTTGCTTCCCTCCGCGCTCTCTCCATCCTGCCCTGTATTTATCAGGCTGTGTGACTTTCTAATCCCTCTCTTTAGCAGCAGTGTGTGAAAGCTAACACTCCTCCGTGTGATTATGGAGGGCCCTGGGCTGCTGATTATCTGAAGAGACCACCACAGAGACCCCCGGCCATGCTCTCCTAAGCCACTGATGCTTTAACGCTTTTTAATTGATCTTCACACTTTTACAAGCCCCCCCCCCCCCAAAAAAAGAAAAAGAACATAAGCGCAGGTAAAACTGGATGTTTTGGCTGTGAGAGACTGCACAGCTTTTACTTTTGACTTTCTAACTGGATGTAGTTCATGTGACGTTTTTCTTGATGCTGTTTTATACTGCAGCATTCAGTATGCAGTCATGCAGTCATCAGAAGCTGGTCACTGAACCTTCAGCATCTCTCTTTAACTGTCTGTCACAGATAATCAGACATCTACAGTGAGCTGTAACTGTAACAGAGGGGACACCACGGCCTCCACTTTCTGCTCAGCACCTAATGTTCCCTATAGTGGGAACACTACACAGTACTGTGGCACTAATACATGTTGAACAGTGTGTTCACAGTGATTGGGGTAAGCTAGCCCAGGAGCAATCAGTTACAATTTGAAAGCGATAAAGTGGATGAAAACATTTCCTTACTAACTCACTGTGTTAATGATGGATCCACTGGTACTTATGTGCTATAGCACTTTTGTACTCGACCCGGATGGGCTGGTTTTCCTTTACATTTAAGTGCCTCCATACGTGTGTGGTCATTGTCATAATAACGCATCAGCGCGTTTCGCCACGTAGCTAATATGCGACACGAACGCTACACACATTCATGTAAGGCTTCATTGTGTGGCTCTGAGAACTTCCTAAATACCACACTCACACTCTGATGGAACCATGAGGGCAATGTGGGGTTCAGCAACTTGCTCAAGGACACTTTGACGTTGACAGAGGAACTGGGGACAAACCGCTGATCTTCCCACTGCTGAAGACGCGCTGTACCGCTGCTCAGTTTCAGCTGAGACGATAGAAAGACAGCCTTTGGTCGACAGTGTCTATCTAAAGGAGTTAAAAATAATAAACAGTTTCTGTAGGTAAGCCTGTGTGAGGTCATTAACATTTTATTTAACTTTTTAAAAAACAATTTCAATTAATTAAACTTGAAGCCCAAGAAATGTTTCTGTACATACATTTTCCAGTAAATGTGCTTCTTAATGTATAATGGTGTCACACAACAAAAACTGATGTTATGACCAGATCCTGATTATTGTTTTGCAGTAACTGAGCAGATCTAACCAACTGCAAACAAATAACATGGGAGTAAAAATTGAACATCACACTAAGAGGTTGACCTAATTTAACCGAGTCGGCACTGGTGGAGCTAAAAGTTATGAACGACTCGTTTTCTGCTGTTGGGGAGAATTCATAGCTTCATTAAATCCACCACCGTCACACTCCCACCATACTTACTGCCATCATGTTTCTTTTTATGAAGACTAAAAACTTCCAAAATGTTTTGAGCACATGTGAGACGTGTTCTTTGTGTTCTATCTGGTCAGCAATGAGTTTAACTTCAGTCTCTTTCTTATTGTTGAATCATGAACATTCATCTTAACCGTGACGCCTGCAGTTCATCACATGCTGCTCTCCACAGCCACAGTTTGGTCTGCACGCTTCATTAACTGGAGTTATTTTAAGTCACTGGTTCTCCTGTAACCTAAAGATAAAAGTCCAGTGTAACAGAGCAACAATGCTATTATTTAGTAATAACTATGATATTGACACATTTACATATATATCATTTTCAGCCATCAGCAGTTTTACCTGCTTGTTTGGACACAGAGCATCTCATAAAGCAGTACTGACATTAAATGGATGCAGTCACATTTCACAAGCTTTATGAAAGTTACTAAAATGTCTTCTATTTATTAATCATATTTAAATTTATAGTAGAGACTAAAGTAATACATGCAGCACATAAGAAATAATGACACACCACTCAGCACTCACTGTGTCCTTAAGGGCACAAGCATCACTCATTCACTCCTCGTCTGGCATTCAGATCCTTTTATTCCTGTCCTGACGTCACAGTTTTCTGTTTGTCTTCTTGACTTTTCCAGACAATTTATGTTTTGGTAAGCAGCTACACGTAAAAGATAAAAAAATAAATAAATGTGCATTTCAACCCATTTAATGTAACAGATGGATCTATGGTGACGCCATCATCATAAAGCTTTCCATGAAACGTGTTGGTCACAATGAACACATGGCACAAAAAGTTAGATATCATAACGACTGAAAGGACAAATCTTTCACTGCACAACGTTCAAAGCACCTTCACCAACAGAGCCAGGATCAGGGAGGGGTGGGGCCATCTGCTGGAAGACCAGTGGAGGGTGAGGGAAAGAGAAGTGAGCTCAGGGAGCTAGGACATAAGACAAAAATCCTTTTGTATACTTTTACAATTTTAAATAACTTGGGGCACAGTTACCTAACAGACCTTCTCAACGTGTACAGCCCCAAGAGAGCACTCAGATCCTCTAACCAGCTGCTCTTAGTGCAAAGGCCCTGACGAAAGACTAAAGGCGACCGAGCGTTTGCAATGGCTGCACCTAAACTCTGGAATAATCTTCTTATCAGTGTCTGCATTTAAAGCAGTCTTACTGTCAGAGGCCACATGAAGGTCAAACTCTCCATCACTTTTACTGCTGTTGTTTCTAATCAGGTGAGACAGGTGACTTTTTAAGCCGTCAGTAATATCTGTTAATAAAGACAGATTAATCATTTAAAACTGAAGCTTTAATTAATGTCAGGACTTCAGTCAGATTCCAGCTTCACTAATTTCAAACTTGCTTTCGAGCTGCATCCAGACTTGTACACAGTGAGGATTTAACACAGAGCTCTGAGGGTGTAAGCTTTGGGTAACTGATGAAGCTGAAGCAGAGTGAACGTAGTTACAGCACAGAACTACATCTACTATAATGACATGTATCCCCCACCGCGGTGCTGTCCATTACTGTAAATTAAAATGTTTTTAAGAAATGATCAGACAGGAGATTTTGGGCAATTCTGCTAAATGTTCAGTTTCTCTGCCACAGATCCTGAGTGTGATTACACACTGTAAAAAAAATGTAATATAAAAGTATTTTACTGTGTATTTTACAGTTTTGTTCTGTTCTTCTAGAATATCATTAAATTTACATAAATAGACTGTGATTTTACATTTCAAATGTAAAATAATGTAAAATCACTGTAAATGTAATAAAACATAATTTTCTTGTTTTATAAATGTATTTGTCTGTACATATGCATATTTAGATTGTTAAAATACATTCACAAATGTATCATAATTTCACAAATATTTGTCAGTTATTCGAAAGATTGAACTGTTAAATTCAAATGTAATGCTATGGAAAAATATATGAAATGATTCTTATAAACTTTTTTTACATCAAATAATAATTATTATTATTGCTATTTAGGGCGATCGTGGCTCAAGAGTTGGCAGTTTGTCTTGTAATCAGAAGGTTGCCGGTTTGAGCCCCGGCTCAGACAGTCTCAGTCGTTGTGTCCTTGGTCAAGACACTTCACCTACCGCCTACTGGTGATGGCCAGAGGGGCCGATGGTGCGATATGGCAGCCTCGCCTCTGCCAGTCTGCCCCAGGGCAGCTGTGGCTACAACTGTAGCTGCTTCCACCAGTGTGTGAATGTGAGAGTGAATGAATAGTGGAATTGTAAAGCACTTTGAGGGTCTCAGAAAGCGCTATATAAATGCAATCCATTATTATTTAAACCAACTGTTAACTGTATATTTCTGTACATTTAAGTATTATTATTCATATTGCCGCATTCATTGACCTTGTTTATAGGTAATTTCATTGTTTAATCACGTTAAAATGTTCCTAATTTAATGTTTAAAAGCACTTGAAAAAGGCAAAATCCCATGTAAAATTAGGGCAACAAACTGTATTGTCATTACTGAAAATAACCGTATTTTTATGAGAAAGTTATTTTCTGTTATTTGATGGTATTATTTTGGCGCCCCAGCTGCCGGAATATTACTGTTTTTCTAGGATTTCTTTTTTTACAGTGCATTTAGATGAAATCAGAGCCCGAGACTATATCATGGTTTCAAAAAAGGAAGAATAAATAAATGTAATAATTCCCCCAAAATATATGAATATATTAGTATTATTATTATTATAATAACTCAAAGTGTAGTGACATATAACTGTTGCAGTTATTTCATTGTTACAGTCACATTATCAGTGCCGTCACATAATGAGTGCACAGGTGGTGGGTCAGCCACATATCTACCACGCTCACAGCATGGGCTGCTATGATGCTGCTGCAGAAACACTGTGAGGCTGTGTCCAGTTCCAACACATTGTGTTGCCATGTTTTACTCTTGAAAGAACTCAGTTTTTCTTTCATTTGTCCATCTATGCACACTGTTCCTTATCTGATCACATCTGCTACAGTTGTTCTTATTTTTCCACTGTAACTAAGTGGAGACAGCCAAACACATCTTTACAAGAGGAAAATGTTTCCAAGCCTGAATATTCTCAAAGGTACAAGTGTCTGTAAGGAGCTTTGCTTTGCATTCAAGTGAACTAGTGAAGTGTTCAGTCAACTATTTTTTCTGGACGCTGAACTGATGGACCCCCGATAAGGTGAACTAGGGGACAACTGCAATGAAGCCTAAAGTACAAACCCTGACTTTGGCTAGCCTCCTCTCAGTGCTTTAATAAGATGCGTAGCATCACAGGGAATGCCAGGACTGTGGTGTCTGGTGCCAGCATCGTCCACAACCACAGAAGTGTGTTTGAGGGTTCCTCTGACCTCTCCCACTGAGAGAGGGACTGCTTTAATAAGGCTGCCTTATCTTTATTCACCATGTAACCTCCCTTCAAACACACATGCACGCACACACAAGCTGTGTAGTGGGCACTTGCACCCAGCGTCATGGCCGTGGCATGACCACAGCTCTATTAGTGGTCTCCAGGACACCAGCTGATCCTCTCTCAGGGTCCCTGTCACACTGATGTCTTCATCACTAAGCTGAGCAGACAGACCAGACCTGCCAGCCATTGGAGGTGACAACAAATCCAATTACCTACCCTCCATGGTGTCTGGACCAGACTTGGGTGGAGGTAAGGCTGGGGGCTGGGTGGAGTGTGGCAGAGTGACAGTGGGACAGTGGAGCACGTTGCTAAGCTATAGAGGAAGAGGGACATGAAAGACAGGGTGCTAGCACAAGCAGTGACACCAAACTGGCAAACAGGCCTGTGGTTGGCATGTTTCAGTGTAGCCATGGAGGCTGGACTTTATTTCTGAGGCCACAGAAGTGTAATCACAGCATTTATGACTGTTACAATCTGAATGATAAAACTTGTGCATGAAGTGTTTAGTGTCAGTGTGTGTATGAATGAATCCAGTCTGTTGTTCACACGCCTCTGTGTCAGTAAGCACAGTCAGGTCTGTCTTGGTGTGTTTTCAGGACCATGTGAGTGTTGCCAGCAGTAGTTATGGTTATTTTTGGAGTGGGAAACAATAGTGGACACAGTGGGCTGCCAGTAACTGGTAATTGTCTTGCAGCAGCCCTCCCACAGCCGCTAATACCAGTAACTACAAATCTTATAACTTGGTAACTGCCTAAATGGTCACCTGTACCACACAGTAAGTTCAGCATACCAAGGATATCTTTTCCTCACCTGGCTTTACTCACTAAATGTTCATCAACTGGAGAGCTGAAGGTTCGGAGCCATGAGAGGTGCTGGGAGCACACGCCCAGTCACAGACAGGTTTACTGCCTGCAGACATCACTGAACCCAAAGCAGTGGTGGGTGAGTGTGTAATAGAAAAAGCACATGAATGTGTTACTGTAGCTCGCGCTGAGTGGTCATCATGACTAGAACAGTGATTAAAGCAGATAAAATCATCACTGCGTTAGAGCAGCGCGTTGTGCGACACAGTTTTTGTGGTTCTTCGGCCGCCGCAGGTGTACGTTCTGTTCCCCGCTGTGTTAATGATATTCCAGTACAGTCGCTCAGAGACGTACACGGAGGGGGTGCTGGAGCCGTCGGAAAACTTATAGTTTTGACTTCTTCTCCTCCTGTTTCAGTGCTTATGTGGTATTAAAATAATAAATCAGGGTTAGCGCTGGGGTGGAGGTCACAGGTAATCGGACTTTATTTCAGGCCCTCCGCCTTACAAATGTGTATCTATGAGAAACATGTTGTAATATAAAGCGTCAGGAAGCCAGATCCCCGTCACCTCCCTGTTAACTAATTCATGGATCAAACTGTGAGATAAATTTAGAAGTGACAGCTCTCATTTCATTTTGGACCATGAGAGTTTACACACATGGTTACATTTGCCTCTCCTCTTCCTCAGCATCAGCTCTTCAAAGACTTTGACCTCTTGCTCTCTACAGATAATGACTGCTGACCGTACAATACACCACAAAGCAGTCAAACTTCTTACAGCCCATTCAGGGCCTCTGTTTACTTCCATATCAAGCAGAGCAGTTGTGGGCAAAATGCTAACCAGCTCAAATCTGAACATCAACACTGGTCCCTGCTGATTGTCTTGGAGAGAACGCGATAAAGATCAGCGCAGGTCGGGCTCGATCCGCGGCATGGACTAAGGTGAAGGACAAGGGAAACGTGTCTGGTAGGGATGACGTGTGGAAGGGAAAGAAAAGCAAAAGGTGGCAAACAGCCAAAGCAGAACTCCTCAGCCATTATGTTTTCCCTCACTCTGTCAGTCTCCTCTTTCCACCGGAGCCCCGCGCTGTGTCGGAGGAGTCTCAACTTATCATCCACAGAGCCTCAGCGTCTGGAATTTCGCCTTCAGTCGCTGACTTTGGTGCCCAACCGGAGAAGATCATTCACCACTTCCTCTCCCGACATCCCCTCCAAACAGGCACAGGATGATCGATTCATGAGAGGAAAAAGGAGGGGATTTTGGGACAGTGTGTGTATGCTGTGAGAGTTAGAGGGCCTCTCACTTTTGAAGGTGGTTGAAGTCTTGCCAGAATATTTCGTATTCATAGTTAAATATTCAGCGCGCATGGTGGACAGGGGCAATTTCTGCAGTCAGCCCACCATCCAAAAGTGAAAGGGATGTGGCTTGTGGATGAAGGGAGCTAGAGAGATAGACACGCATGGGGCTTCATGGTAGTCAGATGAGAGGCTGCCAGCTTCTGATGGGTGACTGTTTGAGCGTGGCGCCTCAGGACATGCCCGTTGAAAGGCGATCCGATCCGATACCCCCACTTATGCAGAGTTTATATACATATGCATACATATCAATTGCAGAACTTCCAATGTTTTGGTCATTATGCCAAGTTGTTTGAGCGAGCATCTTGCATGTCTGAATGGGGAATGTAGACCTACTGGGCTATGACCACTGAGAAAAGCCTCCTCCGTATAAAACGACCCCGTGGTTCTTTCCAAATGTAGAATTGCATTGACTGGTGTGTGTCAACAAAAGCTGTGAAAGTGACTAAAGTTTGGATAAGAGAACTTGCAGGAAGGATTAATCCTAGTGAGGACAACCTTTCTATTCCCTGTGAGGCCAGTAATTATATTAAAGCTTTTGGTCTTATGTCTAACAGTACTAATTGCACTGTGTTGGCACACATTCTGTAAAACTGTGTGACTGCACCGTAACAACAGGAACTCAGTTGACCTGTGACATCAGTCTGCTGAAGGTATAAAGATACATCAGCACATATTTATAATCAGAAAAAACAGCCCTGCTGTGTTTGTTTGTGGTGCAGAAAATGAACCAAATGTTTCACTGCTTTGGGATACGCATTTGGTACTGTTGACCATAATATTTCACTACATGGATCAGAACACGCTGCTGTTATCAAAGTAACTGCACTGCAGTGATCCTCACACACAAAGGTCATGGAGGTCAACATGGCTTTGTGCTGGGACCAGTACAGTTTACATTATACGTGCGTCTCTTAGGCAATAAGATAAGATAAGATAAGATAAGATAACCTTTATTAGTCCCACACGTGGGAAATTTGTTTTGTCACAGCAGGAAGTGGACAGTGCAAAAGTTATGAAGGACAATTAGAATAAAATAAAATAAGAATAAATACAGTACACAACTGTACAGAATAGAATAAAAATAGAATACTATATACAGTAGAATAAAATAGAATAAAATATACAATAGGATAAAAATAGAATACAAATGCTATATACAACAGAGTGAAAAATACAATGGTGCCAGAAAGATTATTGCACATTTGTGTTATTGCACATTTGTGGATGTGTGTGTATGATCAGTTAAAGTCTTTGTTGTGGAGTCTGACAGCAGTGGGGAGGAAAGACCTGCGAAATCTCTCCGTCCCACACCGTGGGTGCCGCAGTCTCCCACTGAAGGAGCTGCTCAGTGCTGTCACAGTCTCATGCATGGGGTGGGAGATGTTGTCCAGCAGGGATGACAGCTTAGCCACCATTCTCCTGTCACTCACAACCTCCACTGGGTCCAGAGGGCATCCTAGAACAGAGCTGGCCCTTCGGATCAGCCTGTTCAGTCTCTTCCTGTCCCCAGCAGAGATGCTGCCACCCCAGCAGACCACACCATAAAAGATGGCTGAGGCCACCACAGAGTCATAGAAGGTCTTCAGGAGTGGGCCCTCCACTCCAAACGACCTGAGTCTCCGCAGCAGGTACAGCCTGCTCTGCCCTTTCCTGTAGAGGGCATCTGAGTTATGAGTCCAGTCCAGTTTGTTGTTCAGATGAACACCAAGGTACCTGTAGCTGTCCACAGTCTCAATGTCCATACCTTGGATGTTCAGTGGTTGCAGTGGAGGATGTTTGTGCCTGCGGAAGTCTACCACCAGCTCCTTGGTTTTACTGGCATTGATCTGGAGGTAGTTCAGCTGGCACCAGTCCACAAAGTCCTGAGTCAGTCCTCTGTACTCCTTGTCGTCCCCATCAGTGATGAGGCCGACTATAGCAGAGTCATCAGAGAACTTCTGCAGGAAGCACTGGGTGGAGTTGTGGGAGAAGTCTGCAGTGTAGATGGTGAAGAGGAACGGAGCCAGAACCGTTCCCTGTGGGGCCCCCGTACTGCAGACGACCCTGTCCGACACACAGCCCTGAGTCCTCACATACTGTGGTCGGTCGGTGAGGTAGTCCAAAATCCAGATAGTGAGGTGATGGTCCACTCCAGAGTTCTCCAGCTTGTCCTTCAGAACCGAGGGAAGAATAGTGTTGAAGGCACTGGAGAAATCAAAGAACATGATTCTCACAGTGCTCCCAGCGGTCTCCAGGTGAGCGAGGGAGCGATGTAGGAGGTGAATGACGGCATCATCCGCTCCAATGCCAGGCTGGTAGGCAAACTGAAGTGGGTCCAGTGATGAGCTCACAAGGCGCCGAAGCTGAGCCAGGACCAGCTGCTCCAGGGTCTTCATCAGGTGGGATGTCAGAGCCACCGGCCTGTAGCTGTTGAGGTCCTTGGGGCGTGAAGTCTTTGGCACTGGTACAACACAGGAGGTTTTCCAGAGCTGTGGGACTCTTCCCAGCCTCAGGCTCAGGTTGAAGAGGTGCTCCATCACACCACACAGTTGGTCCGCGCAGGACCTGACGACCCTCGAGCTGATGCCATCTGGACCCGCTGCCTTCTTGCCATTAATCCTCCTCAGTTCCCTCCTAACCTGGGTGGTTGAGAGAGACAGGCTGGAGCCTTGTGTTGATTGTGTATTGGATGCTGTTGTTGGGGGTGGGGAGGAGTGAGCAGGGTGAATAGAGGAGGTGTGAAGTGTCTGAGGTGTCAGAGGTGGAACAGCAGCAGTGGGGGTGGTTGAGTCTGCAGCCGATGTTGGAGACTGGCTCATGGCTGAATCAAATCTGTTGAAGAAATGATTCAGTTCATTTGCCCACCTCACATCCCTCCCAGGCAGAGAGTTCTGATGTTTGTGGCCCGAGATGGTTCTGAGGCCTCTCCAGACTTCACCAACGTTATTTTGCTGAAGCTGGTTCTCCATCTTCTGCCTGTAGCTATCCTTCCCATTCCTTATCAGTCCCCTCAACTCTCTCTGCACCCTTTTCAACTCCTCTTTGTCTTTGGATTTGAAGGCCCTCCTCTTCTGCTTGAGGACAGCTTTAATTTCCGGGGTAATCCAAGGTTTGTTGTTGGAGAAACACCGTACAGTCCTGGTAGGTACGGTGTTATCCACACAGAAATTAATATAGTCCGTAATGCATGTAGTAAGGCTGTCGATGTCCTCTCCGTGGTCGTCACAGATCACCTCCCACACAGTCGACTCAAAACAATCCTTAAGAGCCTCCTCGCTCTCCTGCGACCATCTCTGCACTGTGCGGGTGGCTGGTGGCTCCCTGCACACTAAGGGCTCATACACAGGGACAAGGTGCACCAGGTTGTGATCAGATCTGACCAGGGGAGGGAGAGGTGATGAACTGTATGCCTCTTCAGCATTGGCATACAGTAAGTCCAGTGTTTTATTGTCTCTGGTTGGGCAGGTCACATACTGGGTGAAGGTGGGCAGTGTGGAGTCCAGTGAGGCATGATTAAAGTCCCCTGATATTATGAGGAGGGCTCTCGGAGATTGTGTTTGCAGTCTGCTGACCACTGAGTGGAGAGTGTCACAGGCTGCTTCCGCGTTGGCCGAGGGGGGGACATACGCTGTTATCGCGATAACATGCGAGAATTCCCGGGGCAGGTAGTACGGACGCATGCTAACGGCTAACAGCTCAATGTCTCTGCTGCAGAGTTGTTCTTTTACAGTGATGTGCCCAGGGTTACACCATCTGTCATTCACAAACACTGCCAGTCCCCCTCCTTTCCTCTTACCGCTGTCTCTTGTCCTGTCCGCTCGAAGCAGCTGGAATCCCGGTAGTGTCACACTCGTGTCTGGAGTTAGCGGTGTTAGCCACGACTCCGTTAGCATCATGATGCTACATTGCCGGTACTCCCTCTGTGACCAGGTTAGCGACGTGAGCTCATCCAATTTATTGTGCAAAGACCATACATTTCCAATAATTACAGAAGGAAGAGATGGTCGATAACGTCTCCTTCTCGGGCGACGGCGCTCCTTCCCCGCACGACACCCCCGTCTTTTCCTCCTCAGCTCGCTGGGAATGTCGGGTCTGTCCGCCGGCAGTACTGCTGTGGGACGCAGCGCTAACAGCTGATCCTTACTGTAAACAAAGGATCCCTGCTCTGGGTCCACACACACACGGGTGAAAAAAGTAGAAAAAAACTAAGAAAAACGACCAGAACTAGCACAAAACGGTAGATCATGGTTGCAGAGTCTAATTACTAATACGTTAGTTATAGAAAAATTACGAGAAGAAAAGATAAGAAAGAAAGAAACTCGGAATGAGCAGAGCTGCTGTAACAGGCTGCCGCACACGGGGGGCGCCGGAAGTCATGTATGTATATTATGTATATTATGTATATTGTATATTACGAGCAATTCATTGATATGCAGGTCGATTAGTTAAACTACAGGCAGGTGTGAAAGGTCTGGATGACCTCTGGTTACCACTTCTAAATTCAAATTGCTCTTGGTCTTACAAACTGTAGAGACACTGTGTCTAACCAAATGGGGTTACTCCAGTAACACTGTGAGTCATTTCCGATGTATCCTTCAGCTGCAATGACAGAGGAGAGTGAAGCTTTCACATAGGATTCATTTGCACAGTATCCCTAAAATTGGAAACATCCTGTCTCAAAGTGAGGCTTAAAAGCTATTTCATTCATTTATTACTTCTAGGCTGGACCACTGCAGTTCATTATTATCTGTTTGGTCTAAAAGCTCCCTGAAAAGCCTTCAGTTAAACCAGAATGCTTCAGCGAGAGCTCTGACAGGAACGAGTAAAAATACAGAAAGCGAAGACAACGCTTCTCCCACATTAGCTTTTCTTCACTGGCTTTATGTTAAATTCAGAAATGACTGTAAAATCCTGACTGACAAAATCTTGAATAATCAGGGCGTGTCATAGTACGTCAGTAGAGAAGCTAACCGAGCGTTGCACTTTCAGACTGCAGGACGACTTACTGCTCACTTGTACTTCCCAGAGTTTCAAAAGTAGAATGGGAGGTGGAGCCTTTGGGCCCCTCTGGTGTGGAAACTGTTATTGCTCCCAGTTTGGGTTTAGAAGACAGACACTCTCTGCTTCTAAGATTTAGTTTAAAGCTGGACTTTTGAATAAAGCATATAGTTGGAGCTGGGTCAGGTGACCTCGACCCATGCTGAAGTCATGCTACGATAGACTCAAGCTGCTCGGGGTTCCCATGATGCACCGAGTGCTACTTCTTCAATCATATCTCTTCATTCCACTACTGTATTTAATCATTAGCATTATTAAACTCTGGCTCTCTCTCCCATGGTGTGTCATATATTATTTATAGGTATATATATAGAGAGACATGGGACTGTATAAATGTGAAGAGAGAATATGAACATGTACCCAACCTCCACTCTGTGAGAAAGTAAAAAGATATCCCCTCTTTGGGTGATGTCACAGGTCACACCTTGTGGTTTGGAGGTGATTAAAAAGGACGAGGAGATGTGTCGAGTCTTATTCATCAGAGACCTTCAGGTTCCTCTCTCGTCACACCCTGCCGGTCCGGGACAGGAAGTCGCTCCTCTCCCCTCTGGCCCCGATCCAGACCGATTCAAAATGGTGTACACCCCCTCTAACTACACATCTAAGTGATTATACTGCACCCCCAACCACAGCCACAGCCACACACACACGCACACAAACACACGCTCAGAGGGGCTAATTAAGGCTTTAATATGCAAATGAGAGCCGCAGTAAATTACACAGCTGGCAAATATGCCTGTTTTTGCCTGAAAATACATCATGAGTGCAGCAAGGAGTGTGTTGTTGCAGTTGTTGTTGTGTTTGCAGAGAGACTGGGGATTGCCCCCCTACCCCTCAGCACCCCCCGCCCCCCCTCGTCTGCTGGAGAGACTCATCCAGCTTTGTCCCTTTCAGAGGTATCATGAGAGAAATGTCGACTGCACGAGTAGTGCTGCATGTTAGTGAGGACAAAACTGGAGTTTAAACACGCTGAAATGAAACTGATATCAACCAGTATTCACATATACGATATGATTACCTGCTAATGACCAAACATTAATTTCACACATATATAAGTGCTGAACAAATCCAGTGTTATGGCACAGCGGCCCTAAATGAACAATATTGGTTTTTACCAACAATATTCTGAAAAGAATTGTTTATTTCTGTGCTCTTATTATTTCTCACAGTTGCCTGAAAAATAACAAAATAACTTTGAGGTTTAAACAAGTTTTGACAGATTTGTATAATATTGGTGCTTTGTTGTTTTGACAGTTGGTCTAAGATAAGATAAGGATAATAAAGACACACACAGTTATGTTCGGTGTGTTCATGGTAGGTACCAGGCTGATCTGGGAGCAGTGAACCCTGCTCCCTCCAGCTACTCTAAGCCATTCCTCCCTGCCCTGTGAGGCATTGCTGGGAGGCTTGTTCTGCCTGGTTGCTGTTGTCTGCCTACGCACTTTATTCCCCAGAGCAGCAGTGTCATCATGATGTGAGCTCAAACCTGAGTGCTGACTACATGCATGGTCAGGCTGTCCCGTCACCTAGCTACCCTCCTGGGACTGACCGTGACAGGAAGGGGGCCCAAACACGTACCCAGAGACCTTTTTGTCTCACGCTCTTCTCCAAATAAGAATCCACGCTCCTTCAAATGATGCCCCCCTGTGCAGTTCATTTCTCACAGCAGTCTCTCCACAGATCCTAGCAGGCACAAGCATCTTTTCTCAGATGTCACTCTCGTCGCTCTCACATTCACAGCAAAGTGATCCAAAGGCAGTCGCTAAACTAAACCGAGGTGTGAACAGTCAGCATTGTTGGGTAAAGTCAGAGCTGATCTTTTCACGGTCATTTATCATCCGCAGACATTATCGTCGTGTTCAGTTTCATTTTGCCTCAAGACGTTTTATATTGGAAGGTAAAAAAACACAGAGAAAACCCAACAATCATGTGACCCCCTGTGAGCCAGCATGTTGGTGACAGTGGGAAGAAAAACTCCCTTTTAACAGGAAGAAACCTCTGGGAGACCCAGGTTCAGGGAGCAGCCTCATTATGGCCACTCAGATTCATTACAGTGGAAAACCTGCTACATAAACACCACACACACAGTGAACATGCAGTCTTAGAAGGTTTCATCTTACTGACAGCGTCAGTTTGGTTTACTTAAATGAAACTTGTGCTATTATTCCATTTATTACCTGTAGTGTTAGTGAAACATGAGAATAATGCCAAGTTTATACCATGTTTGTTGATGAGATGGTTACGGGAGACTCTGTGTGAGAGTCGTCACCTCCTAACTGACTATTGCTAGTTATACCAAACACAAAGTTGAGCTTAATGCAGTAGTCTGTCATGTACTTTGATGTAAACCAGAGTAACACTGGATCAGATGGTTCTTGTTACATGAGGCTGCAGGTTTTCTTTGTCAACACTGAAATATCAGCAGCAGATTGGACAGAAACACCTTCACATCAAACAGTTTCAGAGGTGTTTGATTCCTGGGCACACTGTACTGCAGCTTCAGCTCCAAGTCCAACAGGATCCTTAGACGTGGTCTCGGTCCTCCAGGTTATTTAGCTGGAACAGCGTTCATGAGATGTCTCATGTGCAGATGTTAAAGTCATTCTCTGACTCTCTGAAAGCTTCTGGTAGCGACAAAGACTTTACTGAATAATTCTACTGATGAGCAGATTTAGTAAACACGAGTGTCTGAGATGCTCCGAGGCTCAAACATCAGTACAGTTTTCACCTCTAAGAAAATGAGGGCCATGCAGTTTGAATGCCACCTTTATATAGGAAGAGGTTCACTCTGATTGGCTGGGGTCACAGTGCTGCAGGTCCCCTCATAGGAAGCAGTGTCCTGCACACACACACCACACTTGTAATTATGAGACAATAGCTACACCTTGCTGACACACAACATTCAGGAGAGCACCATCTCCAGCGTTATCGCGGAGCTGCTCTGCTGGAGAACAGCTGACGGGATGCACACGTTGGCCAAATCCAAAGCCAAATATTTAAGCATCAAACAGGTAAACATGCTGCGAGGCTCCCTCGTCCAAGCCCACGTTCAGGGAGAGTTGGGCAGGGAAGTTTAGTTCATTAGCTGGGTTACACAGTCTCCTGATAAGGGTGTATAAACAGCTCCACCTTGTAGTGGCTACAGAGATAACTTGCCCCTTGGAAAAAAGCTGCTTTCCACCAGGGCCAGGGTGCATGAATATTTCAAGTGGGTAAATAATTAATAATTAACAGTAAACAGGCCACTGATCAAATGGAGCAGTGTGGCAACAGACATGAAAAATCAGACTCTTGTAAACAAAGACAAGAGGACCCAGATTTCCTCCCCTCTCTCTCTCGCCTTTTAAATATGCGCATCTTCAATCACCCCCCACATCGCCATAAAACCACACACATACAAGAGACACATGTATGAACACACAAAGTCCATATCAGTGACTGTGACAAATACACGGCGCTGCCACAGCCCCCTCTGTCACTCACTCACGTTCATGCCCACACTTATTTTCCTTTAGAAGAATGAAATTTTCACATATTCCTCGGCGACCCGGGGAATGTGACTGAGCGAGAACACTTGATCTGGCCGCCCGCTGTTTTCTGATGGAAAGATTTGCTTTTTAATACAATCGTCACTCCTCCCACCTGGATATGCCAAGCCAAGACAAATCCCAGCTGTGTGGCTCTAAAAACCACAGAACAGAGCTTAAAAATTCCCTTATTACAATTCCCCCAAAATGTCCTGCCACACTAACGCCGAGTGATGGTGGAAATGCTAATCACATCTCTCGGCAGCTTAGAGGAGCATGGAAATAGATCCGGCAGCGTGCAGGTTTGTGGTGCAAAGAAAGAGAGAAAAAAAAGATGAAGAAATCCCAGATTTAATGACACACATTCACAGAAACATCGTGGCTCTTCTCCAGAATCTGGCACATCCTGCCGGTTGACTTTAGCCAGAGGACACAGTTCATAAACATCAGACTAAACTGTGTAAACAACAAACAACCCCACCAAAGCAACAAACAAACAATGCAAACAAAAATAAAACATCTCTGGAAGCCGTGCACGGATCGCCTTCAGAGTTCATTTTAAAGTAAGCATTCCTTTCCTCAGAGATTTTAATTAATGCTTTAATATGCAAATAAGTTAGCAGAGATAAAATCATGACAAACAGATGGCAAGTGTGGGTAATTATTTTGTGAATCCAGCAGGGGCGTGTATTAAAGTTATGGCATCGTTTTCCTCAGGCCTCTGAAACCAGGGAAGGTGGAGAGAGTGGCGCGCACACCCACACGAAAACAAAAGTCACACATGAACAGAGACATAAATGAGAGACAAACCTGTAACCACAGCCTGAGTGGGACAAACAGACATGGAGCCTTTAATTCTAGATGAACAGAACAGCAGCGTTCCTGTTTATCAGGGTTTACTGCACTTACATTAAAGTCACAGGGAACTGCACCCCACTGAAACCCTGCCCCAGAACCTGATGAGCTACATGTCACACAGGCATATATGCTGGCTACATTACAGGCTTTACATCACGGGTGTCTAATATGAGGCCCAGGGGCCAGAACTGGCTGGGCCAAGACTCCAATTTGGACCACTGGACAGTTAAGGGTTGCATAGATTTTACAGCTCTTCTACTGACACCATACACTTCCATTCGCACTAGGGCCAAGTTATTAGCCAAGTACTGTATAGTCAAACCTCTGAAACGGGCGAGGTGGCTTCACCATGAGTGAAACTGAGCAGATGATGTTGGACTTGAAAAATCTTTTTCAGGTGTTACAAACACTGAAACGAAGCAAACAACCAAATGTCTGAATACATACTGTAATAGTACAAAGCTGTCAAGACTAAATTCAAGTTCAGTTCTGTTGAGTCTGAAAGTGTAGATCATATTTTGCCATCATTTTGCTAATGTAAACACGAGTAATCAGTACCTAACACCAAGCACGCACACAGAGAAGATGCAGTTCAAGTTGCACCTACCTGCTCCTGTTGGGGTATGTGGTCCACATGTAGACTACAAAGAGAACGGTTGATTTTCAAGGCCAGACTCAGGGCCATCAGGCCTCCCACTTTCACCTCATTGTGACGGAGGTCCAGCCTCTGAATCTGACGACTCTCAGCAAGGAACTCAGCAAGCGCCACAGCACCTCCACCACAAAAAACAGGGGATATCAGGAAGATACAAGATGCAAACCCAATATAATCCCTCTGTAAAGATAACATTACTTTATCTTATGTTATTTTCAATTCAGTTTTTAAATATATATTGATGTAGAGAAAAACCCTCAGGAAGGTTGGGGGTGAAGGGGAAGAAGACATGATGTTAGAGCAGACTTAAACAGGAAACCTGAGCATCAGTATGATGGGATATATCAGTGTAAATCTGATAATCCACTGGAGCAGGGGTGTCCAACTCCAGGCCTCGAGAGCCGGTGTCCTGCAGGTTTTAGATCTCACCCTGGGTCAGCACACCTGAATCACATGACTAGTTCATTACCAGGCCTCTGGGGAACTACAGGACATGTTGAGGAGGTCATTAAGCCATTTAAATCAGCTGTGATGGATCAAGGACACATCTAAATCCTGCAGGACACCGGCCCTCGAGGCCTGGAGTTGGACACCCCTGCACTGGAGGATACCTGAAAAAGTAAACTTGGGTCCTTTAAAGGCTCATGGGATAAAAACAAGTTATAACATGTAAATGTATGATCTTAGCATATGATCTTTAGCTAGCGCCATAAAGTTCATCCATATGGGAAAATAATCTGAAGATTCAACAACTAACCAAAAACATCATGGCTCTGGATATCAGAGCATGTTTTTCATACAGGATCTGATGGAAATGGAACAATAATTAATGCCTTGCTACCAGGGTAGTTTGCAACCCAGCACCATGTTTCATTGAGTGATGCTGATGGCAACGGGGCAAATTTTGGAAAATCTTGAATCCAGGAAAGGAAATCTGTTTGTCTCCAGTTTATCAGATCAAGCACAGCATGCTGGTGTTAGGGTCAGTACTATGACCTCATAGCAAGAGGATCGAGGGCCTCCCTCCATAAATAAAAGGAGTTTGTTGTCTCTGTGGCTTCTCCCAGGGTAGTCTGGCTTTTTCCCACAGTCCACAGAAGTATAGTAGTGGGTTAGGTCTCTGTATTAGCTCTGTAACAGACTGGTGACATGTCCAGGGGGCACCCAGCCTCGTGGCCTGTGGCAGCTGGGACAGGCTCAGGCCCTCCTTCTCTTGTGACCCTGAACTGGATCAGCTAAAACAACTGGATGGATAGAATCATTACTGGGTTTAACTGTACTTTTTGGAATCAAAATGTAGGTAAATATTACTTTAAATATTACTTTTACCTAACCATACCTTTCAGGTTTGACCTGCTCCCGATCCCAAATCCTGATGTAATTAAATGGTACATGGACTGATTCTTATAAAGTCCTTTTCTACTCAAAGCACTTTATACAACATGGCTCACTCCCCCATCACACAAGACTTTTTTCTAGACCTGAGTGCTTTCAATCCAAGTTTCACTCATGTTCATTCTCTGTCTGATGGATACATCACAGAGCAAGGCAGGGATCCACCACCAACTCTCTGATTATTGGATGATCTGCTCTAACGCCTGAGCACCAGACAGCAACAACCAAGAGGCCAAGGTTTCCTTTGCATCACTGAAGCTATTATGTATTGGAGATTATGTATCGGAATTTCAGGAGCGGGACCACGCCTCCAAACACGCTCCTTCCGGTTGTCATCTACATAGGTTCCCCCCAGTTCTACAAACTGTTCATTCTCGTTTACGTGCAAACAGGGTCGGCGAATACCTTTCGACACAGCTCATCTCTCAGGAGTAACGTAATTTTACTCACCCTTCGCTACAATCGCCCTCTCGTCCGTCGGCGCGTCAGACGAACAACTACCCAAGTTCTGCATCCATCGCTTTTCCTCCGGCAATCCCAGAAACACACCAAACGTCACGGCGGCGCTTCCAAAAAACCGAATGCTGACGACCTCCTAGCAGTTTTCTCGCCACCCAACATACGGTCTGCTACGTCCATCCATCCAGTTGGTTTATCTCCGCTAAATCCAGACATGAAGCAACTCCGGCCGCGCGCCAGCAGAACTCACAGCTCCTCTCACGTTGCTCCGAAACGGGTCACAGGCCGGGCGAGTTAGCCGTCAGCGCTGAACCCACGCTTCCAAACAAATCGCAGGTCCAACAGCAAAAGCTACAGCGTACTTCGTAGCTCCACCCACCCGCCAGCGCCAGGTAGCAGGAGGAAGCTCAGCTCTGTTCTCCTTCCTACTAACACCATTTAATGCAAGCCGGAAATCTGTCTACTCTACTGTTCTCCATCGTCGTGATGTTTCAATGCCTCCTTTCGCTAAATGCTTACGCAAGTTGGCACTGGGATGCCCAGTTCTTCCCTATCCGCCCTTCGCAAACGCAGCAGCAAGCTCCCTACCACCAAACTGCCAGTTTCTCAGGAAAGATGACACACACATAAAAAAACAAACAAACTCCGCAGCAAACGTCGGCACCGAGTTGCCAGGTTCCCAACCTCTCATCCGCTAAACTCTGAAGCAAACGCCGGCACCGAGTTGCCAGGTTCTCAGCCACTCATCCCTCCTCTGCTAAACTCTGTGGCAAACGTTGGCACCGGGTTGACAGGTTCTCAGCCACCCATCCATCCTTTGAAAATTTCTGCAGCAAACCTCGGCACGAGTTGCCAGGTTCCCAGCCTCTCATCCTTCCTCAGCTAAGCTCTGCAGCAAACGCTGGCACCAGGTTGCCAGGTTCCAAACCTCTCATCTGCTAAACTCCACAGCAAACGTCGGCACCGAGTTGCCAGGTACTCGGCCACTCATCCCTCCTCTGCTAAACTCCACAGCAAACGTCGGCACAGAGTTGCCAGGTTCTCAGCCACTCATCCCTCCTCTGCTAAACTCTGTGGCAAACCTCGGCACCGGGTTGCCAGGTTCCCAGCCACCCATCCCTCCGTCGCAAAAATCTGCAGCAAACGTCGGCACCGGGTTGCCAGGTTCCCAACCTCTCATCTGCTAAACCCTGAAGCAAACGTCGGCACCGAGTTGCCAGGTTCTCAGCCACTCATCCCTCCTCTGCTAAACTCTGCGGCAAACCTCGGTACCGGTTGCCAGGTTCTCAGCCACCCATCCCTCCTTCGCAAAATTCTGCAGCAAACCTCAGCACCGAGTTGCCAGGTTCCCAACCTCTCATCCGCTAAACTCTGAAGCAAACGTCGGCACCGAGTTGCCAGGTTCTCATCCACTCATCCCTCCTCTGCTAAACTCTGTGGCAAACCTCGGCACCGGGTTGCCAGGTTCTCAGCCACCCATCCCTCCTTCACAAAATTCTGCAGCAAACCTCAGCACCGAGTTGCCAGGTTCCCAACCTCTCATCTGCTAAACTCCGCAGCAAACGTCGGCACCGGGTTGCCAGGTTCTCGGCCACTCATCCCTCCTGTGCTAAACTTTGCAGCAAACGTCGGCACCGAGTTGCCAGATTCTCGGCCACTCATCCCTCCTCTGCTAAACTCTGTGGCAAACGTCGGCACCGGGTTGCCAGGTTCTCATCCACTCATCCCTCCTTCGCAAACGTCTGCAGCAAACCTCGGCACCGAGTTGCCAGGTTCTCAGCCACTCATCCCTCCTCTGCTAAACTCTGTGGCAAACGTCGGCACCGGGTTGCCAGGTTCTCAGCCATCCATCCATCCTTTGAAAATTTCTGCAGCAAACCTCGGCACGAGTTTCCAGGTTCCCAGCCTCTCATCCTTCCTCAGCTAAACTCTGCAGCAAACGCCGGCACCAGGTTGCCAGGTTCCAAACCTCTCATCTGCTAAACTCCACAGCAAACGTTGGCACCGAGTTGCCAGGTACTCGGCCACTCATCCCTCCTCTGCTAAACTCCGCAGCAAACGTCGGCACAGAGTTGCCAGGTTCCCAACCTATCATCTGCTAAACTCTGCAGCTAACCTCGGCACCGGGTTGCCAGGTTCCTTTCTCCTTCATTTGCTAAAGCAGCAGCAAGCTTTTCGACCATCGGGTTGCCAGTTTCTCTGCATAGTTAAAAGGAAAAAAAAAAAAAAAGGGCACAGAGTTGCCAGTACTCCTTTCTTCCGTAGCAAATGCAGCATGCTTCGGCACCGAGTTGCCAGGTTCCCTGCCTCTTCCCTCCTCGGCTAAACTCTGCAGCAAACATCGGCACCGGGTTGCCAGGCTCTCAGCCACTCATCCCTCCTTTGTAAAATTCTGCAGCAAACCTCAGCACCGAGTTGCCAGGTTCCCAGCCTCTTCCCTCCTCGGCTAAACTCCGTAGCAAACGTTGGCACCGGGTTGCCAGTTTCCTTAATCCCTCATTTGCGAAAGCAGCAGCAGCTTTTCTATCATTGGGTTGGCGTTGTCTGCATAGACAAATAAATAAAAAGGCACTGGGTTGCCAGGTTTTCCTTCATCCCCCATTTGCATGCAGCATCTAGCTTCCCTACTACCGAACTGCCAGTTTCTCCGCTTCTATCATTGCAAGCATCAGCAAACCCTTCTAGCAACGTGGTGTCAGGCTCTTGCTATATTGGCTATGTGCAAACCGCAGTGACAAGCTTCTTTCCCCTGAGTTGCCAGTTCAGTCCATCCATCATGGCTAAAGCAGCAGAGAATCCTTCTAGCTGGTTCCTTCTATAGGCATCTTTCGTAATCGCAGCAGCAATCTTCTTCCACCACGTTGCAGTGGTTGTTGATCAATGGTCATGAGAATTTGCATAACTATGATTAAGGAACTGACCTCCCAGCCCATTGTTCCTTCAGTGGGCTGGTTTCAGTCATTATGCAAATGTACTGTTTATAAGATTTGGGGAAACCTGCAGTCAGCTGAGACTGAAGAAGTCACTTGGATGAGTGACGAAATGTTTCTCCCACAAAACGCTACGTCCAGATGAACAGAATCAACTTTTGGAGATTTACTTTCCTGGATGATTGAGAATGCATCAAGACGTCTTCTCCTTCTCTCTCTCCAACCAATCACAGCAGATGGCCTCGCCCCTCCCTGAGCCTGGTTCTGCCGGAGGTTTCTTCCTGTTAAAAGGGAGTTTTTTCCTTCCCACTGTCGCCAAAGTGCTTGCTCATAGGGGGTCATATGATTGTTGGGTTTCCCTCTAGACATCATTGCAGGGTCTCGAGGCGTCTGTCACTGTGGCTCGGTGCTGTATTAATAAGTCGAATCGAAAATCTGCTGACGTCTTCGACCTTCGTATCGCACAGTTATTACTGCTTTTAGGGGATGCCTTCTTTGGGGATCTGCCAGGCCCGGGAGCTGTCGCCAGTCCCCTTTGAGACCTTCCCCAAACCACAGCTTAATTCATGTCCAAGCATTCACCTTTACCTACTAAAACGCTGTCAAACCTAAAATGAGGACGTGGGCCCAGCTAGTGAACTATATCCCATTATACTGATGCTCAAAGTGGGTCACAAAGTGTTTCGTGAGCAGAAACAAGCTTCTGGATTTAGACTGAGGTGTGAAAGTAACTGTTTGATTTTTCATTTTTTCCTAGCAGAGCTTAGATGTTTTTCAGTGGTTAAAATATTATTAATATCTCTTGTTAGTAAGATGATATGAGGCCCAGATGATGGAAAAAAAGAATAAGACAGCAGCACCAAATCTGGACCCAACCCTAAGGCTAATGTTACTGTACAAAGAAGCTACTTCTGACTGATGCTGCGTGCAGTAACCCAACGTGACGCAGGACTGTACATGAGCCTGATGTTTTTCTACACTCGTGACAAGTGAACTTGAGCTGTATTACAAATGCAGAATACAGACCAACATGGTGTACCTTCACAGGTGATGCTGGCTTGGGCCAGGCCAAGCTGCAGCACTGAGCTGTTGACCATGAGAGGTTCCCTGATGATCTGGATCCCCTCGTTCCCCAACAGATTCTCACCCAAATCCAGGACCTGCAGGACCTTCAGCACTGGCTGCAACACAGGGTTCAAGATGACTTACTTAACCCACCAGTTAATCACTGTGTGTTCCTTTGTGCAAGTGCGTGAGAGAAGTTTTAATTATCATTGTGATTATACAGTGATTATTCTTCCTTTTCAAAATGTTTCCTCTCGTGTTAATCTTCAGAACTTCTGTTTTTACTCTCCAGAGCCACATTAGCATTGAAGGTTGATTAGCTGGTGCAGCAAAGTGGGGGTGTCGAGGGCACAAGGGGCCCGTGTTGCCCAGCAGCTTGAAGAGGAACGCGCCACCCACTCCTCGGTTGCCCCCTCGCCTCACCACCCTTGTTAAACTCCTCTGGTCACTGCTCTGAAGAAAGAGGGAGCGCGGGGGTGGAAAGGAAGCTAGGAAAGCAACTGACAGACCCTGAGAGCGTCTTCCTCTATGTTAATTTGCACCGCAGTGACAACAAACACACTCGAGAGCCCCCAACACCCCACCTTTTTTTTCCTTTCCCTCACTGAGTCACGGCACACGGAGGCAGCGCCGCATCCGACGCGTGGCGAGAAGCTTCTCCGGTGAAGAGGGGAGGAGGAGAGGGAGGGAGAGCCTCCCTGAATGGATATGCACGAGGGATAATAGCAGACAATTAAAGAGGCAACTGCATGGTTGAGAGTGTGTGAGAGTCAAGCATGGTTGAAACCTGTCAAACGTAAACCACGGGAGGGTTGGAGTGAGAAGTCTGAGGGGGGTGCAGGAGTGTGAAACCACCAAAAACACAGTATGCTTTCACACATGCCGTGCTGGCTTCAAACAAAAAAGCAGCAGAAACAGGCAAAGCTGGCGCTCTCGGTGACACGTCCACCTCGGAAAAGCCCTGCTTAGAGTTTCTGTCATTAAACACGCCGTCCAATTTGATATTGAGCAGGTTTTGTCTGCCCCAGCTCTCTCAGGCCTCCAAAGGACTAAACCAGCCAGGAGGACAGAGAGAAAACGCAGATACACCAAGCAGAAAGGTTAATAACAGCTCTCTTCATCATCATATTCGACACAACCAGCTATGGCTCTAATTATCATCATTACGGCCTGCATGGACACCTACTTATCCCTGCGACTGGCAGGCTGCATGAGCAGCCCTTCTTAGCACACATCTATTATTTAATCAAACTGTTCCTTCTTTTGGGCAAGTGTGTGTGCGTGTGTGTGTGTGTGTGTGTGTGTGTGTGTGTGTGTGCGTGTGTGTGTGTGTGTGTGCTGAGACAGAGAGAGAGGCCTTTAATTTCCAGCCTTTTGACTTTTACAATCGCCACTCACATGACAGGAGGGTACAGTTTATGCTGCCAATCACACAGAAGGAATGCATGTTATTAGGACTGTGCAACGATGCTGGGAGGTTGGACTCATCTCTCCAGGCTCATGTTCCACAACTCCACACAGAGGGAAGCACAAAGTATCAGCTGGAAATGAAGCTCGGGTCGAGTCTTTGCTGACCGCTCTCCAAGAGAACACCGTCCTGGCTCTTGGTTTAGCAGCGCTCGTCAGACAGATGCTAGCAGGTTTCACTGTATTTCAGCCACATGCTAAACAAGCCTAGTGTCAGTAACATAAAAGATGTTTCCTTAAAAAATATAACCCATAAAATGAACTCATTATTAACGCCCTTGAATCTTAACAACCACGTTGGATCGTCTAATCTCCAGCACCAAAGTGATATTCTCAGTCTTGGAAATGTGCACAAAAGCAGGATCCAAAGAACATAAAAGATGCACTGCATGACTACTAAATCTGGCAGTAAGCGCAGGTTTGAGATCAACATTCATATTAGGCACGCTGTCAGACCTCTACTGACAGTATGACTGGTGTCATTTTATCATCACAACTTAAAAATAAGGTAAAAACTTGATGTGACAAACCTGCAGCTGCAAACCTGCATGAATGTTAACCCTTAACACCTTAACCTGATGCTGACCTGCTCTGACTGTCAGTCAGTGGTGTGCGCGTTTGTGTCGTCGTCTTTCATGGGTGCAGCCGGCTGCCTAAAAGTGAGCCATTAGTTCCATTTGTACAATTCATGGCATCGAGACAGTCAGAAGCCAGGCAGCGAGCCATGTGAGACAAGAATAAACATTTTTGCCTTCACACGTGATTGGACAGCATGTCGTGCTGGTGTCGTTGAAGCGTGCTGAACTATTCAGTGTTCACAGTTACATTTTTAAAAGAAACACTGCAATGATGAGACGTCACATGACAAACATGGACCCGAATGATAGATGTGTAATGTAAATGTAGCTTTTCTAGATAAAACGCTGCAGACATGTAGTATCAGTACATCATAGGTGTGTGCAGACGCTCAGAGGCAAGCAGCTGACATGAAACACATCACTTATGCATAGACTGTATAAGAAGATGGACACAGCATTAGGTCTAAAAAGGTAAGCCAACGCAGAAGTGCCATAAATATTCTTGTTGCAAAAATAAAAGCCTATAAAAATGACTCAACTCAGCAAACATTTTCCTGATTAGTCTGAATCTGTGCTGCTAAGCCTTCTTTAATGTAGTATTTTACACATTAACTCAGGGTGTGTCGACCTAGAAGAAGCTATGACTTGTAATCAATATTGAATCGGTGTGTAACTTTGCCAAAACAATGTTGGACTCTGTAGTTTTCTCTGGTCCCCTCCCCAATCAGACCAGGAGTGACATGTTTAGCCGCATGTTCTCCTTAAATTGCTGGCTGTCTGAGTGGTGTCCCAGAAACGATGTGGGCTTCATAGATAATTGGCAAACCTTCTGGAGGAAACCTGGTCTTGTTAGGAGAGACGGCATCCATCCCACTTTGGATGGAGCAGCTCTCATTTCTAGAAATATGGACCAATTTATTAAACCCCCCAAAATATGACTATCCAGAGTTGGGACCAGAAAGCAGAGTTGCAGTCTTACATGCCTCTCTGCAGCTTCTCTCCTCCTGCTACCCCCCCAAAAACCCATCTCCATTGAGACTGTGTCAGCTCCCAAAAAGACAAAAAACAAACCAAAAACCAGCAATAAAAAACTTAAACATAAAAAATCAAAAAGAAAGAACAATACAGAATCCACATCTGAACCAAAGAGTAAAACAGTGAAATGTGGATTATTAAATATTAGGTCTCTCTCCTCCAAGTCTCTGTTAGTACATGACTTAATAATTGACCAACAAATCGATTTACTCTGCCTTACAGAAACCTGGTTGCAGCAGGATGATTATGTTAGTTTAAATGAATCAACACCCCCGAGTCATTCTAACTACCAGAAACCTCGAAGCACAGGCCGAGGGGGCAGTGTGGCAGCAATTTTTCACACCAGTCTATTAATTAACGAAAGACCAAGACAGACTTTTAATTCATTTGAAAGCCTGATGCTTAGCCTTGTCCAACCCAGCTGTAAAACTCAGAAACCAGTCTTACTTGTTATCATCTATCGTCCACCTGGGCCTTACACAGAGTTTCTCTCTGATTTCTCAGACTTTTTATCTGATTTAGTGCTCAGCTCTGATAAAATAATTATTGTGGGTGATTTTAACATCCATGTAGATGCTAAAAATGACAGCCTCAACATTGCATTTAATCTGTTATTAGACTCAATTGGCTTCTCTCAAAATGTAAAAGAACCCACGCACCACTTTAATCACACTCTAGATCTTGTTTTAACATATGGCATAGAAACTGAACATTTAACAGTGTTTCCTGAAAACCCTCTGCTGTCTGATCATTTCCTGATAACATTTACATTTACAATGATTGATTACACAGCAATGGAGAGTAGACTTTATCAAAGTAGATGTCTTTCTGAAAGTGCTGTAACTAAGTTTAAGAATATAATCCACCCACTGTTATCATCTTCAATGCCCTGTACCAACATAGAGCAGGGCAGCTATCTGAACGCTACTCCAACAGAGGTCGATTATCTTGTTAATAATTTTACCTCCTCACTACGTACGACTCTGGATACTGTAGCTCCAGTGAAAACTAAGGCCTCAAATCCGAAGTCCCTGACTCCGTGGTATAATTCTCAAACACGTAGCCTAAAGAAGATAAATCGTAAGTTGGAGAGGAAATGGCGTGTCACAAATTTAGAGGATCATCATTTAGCCTGGAGAAATAGTTTGCTGCTTTATAAGAAAGCCCTCCGCAAAGCCAGAACATCTTACTATTCGTCACTGATTGAAGAAAATAAGAACAACCCCAGGTTTCTCTTCAGCACTGTAGCCAGGCTGACAATTCTTCAATCTTAAATATAATCAACCTATCTCTAATAATTGGCTATGTACCACAGGCCTTCAAGGTGGCTGTAGTTAAACCCTTACTTAAAAAGCAATCTCTAGACCCAGCTGTCTTAGCTAATTATAGGCCAATCTCCAACCTTCCTTTCATATCAAAAATCCTTGAAAGAGTAGTTGTCAAACAGCTAACAGATCATCTGCAGAGGAATGGCTTATTTGAAGAGTTTCAGTCAGGTTTCAGAGCTCATCACAGCACAGAAACAGCTTTAGTGAAGGTTACAAATGATCTTCTTATGGCCTCTGACAGTGGACTCATCTCTGTGCTTGTCCTGCTAGACCTTAGTGCAGCGTTCGATACTGTTGATCATAATATCCTATTAGAGCGATTAGAGCACGCTGTAGGTATTACAGGTACTGCGCTGCAGTGGTTTGTATCATATCTATCTAATAGACTCCAATTTGTTCAAGTAAATGAAGAGTCCTCTTCACACACTAAGGTCTATTATGGTGTTCCTCAGGGTTCAGTGCTAGGACCAATTCTATTTACATTATACATGCTTCCCCTAGGCAGCATCATTAGAAGACATAGCATAAATTTTCACTGCTATGCAGATGATACGCAGCTCTATCTATCCATGAAGCCAGGTAACACACACCAATTAGTTAAACTGCAGGAATGTCTTAAAGACATAAAGACCTGGATGGCCGCTAACTTTCTGCTTCTTAATTCAGATAAAACTGAGGTTATTGTACTCGGCCCTGAAAATCTTAGAAATATGGTATCTAACCAGATTCTTACTCTGGATGGCATTACCTTGGCCTCCAGTAATGCTGTGAGGAACCTTGGAGTCATTTTTGACCAGGACATGTCCTTCAAGGCACATATTAAACAAATATGTAAGACTGCTTTCTTCCATTTGCGCAACATCTCTAAAATTAGAAATATCCTGTCTCAGAGTGATGCTGAAAAACTAGTTCATGCCTTCATTACTTCCAGGCTGGACTACTGTAATTCTTTATTATCAGGATGTCCTAAAAACTCGCTGAAAAGTCTTCAGCTAATCCAAAATGCTGCAGCAAGAGTACTGACAGGGACTAGGAAGAGAGAGCATATTTCTCCTGTTTTGTCTTCCCTTCATTGGCTTCCTGTTAAATCCAGAATTGAATTCAAAATCCTGCTCCTCACTTACAAGGTCTTAAATAATCAGGCCCCATCTTATCTTAATGACCTTGTAGTACCATATCACCCTATTAGAGCACTTCGCTCTCGCTCTGCAGGCCTACTTGTTGTCCCTAGGGTATTTAAAAGTAGAATGGGAGGCAGAGCCTTCAGTTTTCAGGCCCCTCTTCTGTGGAACCAGCTTCCAGTTTGGATTCGGGAGACAGACACTATCTCTACTTTCAAGATTAGGCTTCAAACTTTCCTTTTTGCTAAAGCATATAGTTAGGGCTGGACCAGGTGACCCTGAATCCTCCCTTAGTTATGCTGCAATAGACGTAGGCTGCCGGGGATTCCCATGATGCATCGAGTTTTTCCTTTCCAGTCACCTTTCTCACTCACTATGTGTTAATAGACCTCTCTGCATCGAATCATATCTGTTATTAATCTCTGTCTCTGTTCCACAGCATGTCTTTATCCTGTTTTCCTTCTTTCACCCCAACCGGTCGCAGCAGATGGCCGCCCCTCCCTGAGCCTGGTTCTGCCAGAGGTTTCTTCCTGTTAAAAGGGAGTTTTTCCTTCCCACTGTCGCCAAAGTGCTTGCTCATAGGGGGTCATATGATATGATTGTTGGGTTTTTCTCTGTATTTAATATTGTGCTATCTACTGTACAATATAAAGCGCCTTGAGGCGACTTTTGTTGTGATTTGGCGCTATATAAATAAAATTGAATTGAATTGAATTGAATTGTAGACTCTTGACATCCAGACACACCTGGGTGTGGTTTATTCACATGCTCAAACTGTTTTACACTGAGTAGTGCTTCACACCTCTGGGATTGTGTCAGGATACTGTGGTGACCCCTGTGAGTAAGGGAGCAGCATACATACAAATTTGCCTTCTTTCATCATATTATCCATGTTGGTGCACTGCACAGGCGTACACTGAGTTTGGTTCATACCTGTTTCTTCTGTTTTCACTTTGCTTCAGTTGCAGTTGGTTTGATGGCACATAAATGTCTCCACAGCTTCAGTGGTCCTAAAACACACTCTGAGAGTGTGTTTCCTCTGCTAGCCACAGTTAGCAGTCCTAATGCTAACTGTCACTAACACTGTCGTCCTTAATGTCTTTACACGGCTCAAAATGACCGGACACTGTATTAATTCAACCCTTTGGCTGACTCTTCACATTATTGGATTTTGTTCCACACAAAGAACCAACACTTTGTTCCTCACCAGAGTTTTAGCCAGATGCTCCATGCCTTTTACAGTAATCTGGTTATTCCTCAGCAGTAAGACCTTGAGACCTCCTTTCTGCCACCTCAGACCGTCACACAGCTCCTCCAAACCTTGGAAAACAAACAGTAAAATATGTTTATTAGCAGACGGCACAGACAAACTTTCATTGTTGTCTGTGCTGGAGTTAAATGGCACTTCCAGATGTATGGTGGGAGTGTTGGTTGTAGTGACTCTGATGTAAGTTGCTATGTGCCTTACACGTTCGCATGTCTGTATTAGTGAAATAATAATAAAGTTGGTCTGTGCATGTTTGCAAACTTCATCTACCTGTAATGTATGAGCAGTAAGGGTTCAGCCATGGACTTATCTTCGTTTAGCTTCACCTGTTTTATGACTGCATAACTCAAGGTCCATCTCACCACACATCTACATAGTAGACTGTGAACCATGCATGTAGTTCTATGATTTATGTATGAACATCTTACCAGCATCTGCTACAGCATTGTTGCTGAGCTCCAGTGTCTGCAGAGTATTGTTGAACCGTAGTAGGTCTCTCAGATGAAGGGCATCCTGGTAGCTGTTCAACAGGTTATTAGCAAGGTGCAGCTCTCGCAGCACCTGGTTTGTCTTTAGTGCACCAACTGGAATGGACAGGTTATGATAGGACAACTAAGCTGGCAAATGCAAAGCTGATCATGCCTTTACATTACTTCAGTTATTCTTGCAGGTTAATACGCTGAACTCTAAGTCCTCAGCGATTACCGTAACCTTGAGCCTATGCTACACAAATATATGTATGTATATATATATATATATATATATATATATATATATATGTATACATATATACATATATATATATATATATAACACAAAAAAACCCCCAACACCCAGCACGCCCCTACGGGCGGTTTATCCTTCAAGCTCGGGTCCTCTACCAGAGGCCTGGGAGCTTGAGGGTCCTGCGCAGTATCTTAGCTGTTCCCAGGACTATATATATATATATATATATATATATATATATATATATATATATATATATATATATATATATATCTATATATATATATATATATATCTATATATATATATATATATATATATATATATATATATATATATATACACACAACCTTTTTCTTCAGGCATGGGTTAGGACTCACAATGACAGACTTCAGAATCACAATACTTTAATAATCCCTGAAGAAATTATGTGAGAGTGTAAAAAAGATTGTTAATGATGACACATTTGTGCATTGTTTACTGATGTGAAGGGAAGATCATGTCCTTGTTGGCAGAGCTATCCATCCTCCCCAATTACTCCATTGGTGAGGGTGGAATCTAAAACTAGTGCTGGGCCAATCGATCCAAATATCAATTGTATCGATACCAAGTCAGCATCGGTATCAGATCAATACTATCCTGGTGAGATCGAGTCTTTACTTTCAGTTCTGCTCTTGTTTGCAATGCTGTGCTTCAGCAAAGACAAACAGCCAGGTTGCCGGACTCGCCGCTCCTGTGTCAGCGCAGAGCAGGCACACTTTGCTCCTCCCCCATCTTGTGTTTAGATGCTGCGCCGTCACGTGACTTAGACGCTTTGGGGGTTGTTTACATATATTTATATTTTCACCAGTTGTTGTTTTTGTTGTTGAGGATTTTAATTGTAATTTTAGTATTATAGTTTCTCAACAGTACTTGTTTGTTTTCATTTGTTTCCTGGTTTGCGGCACTTTTATTTAAGATGTTTCTTAAAAAAATGATAATAAAGCATTTTCTATTTAATTATAAACTCTGTGCTAATTATGTCCTGGGTTTTAACTATTTAATAATAAAAGAGGAAACATTACAAAAAGCACTTAAGGTCATGAAAATTAATTGAGATTTAGTAATTCAATGAGCATCCACCTTATTTATTGAAAAGTATCAGTATCGATTTCAGTATCGGTGATCTGGCCCGTATTTACTTGGTATCGGATCGATTCCAAAATATACAGTATCACACACAACTATCAAAAACTCCTGCTTCTTGCTCTCAGTGGGAGGGTTCTGGATCATGGCCCAAATACATTTCAAATCTAGGAAATCTTAGCCCTAACCAAATGAAGCTGTACTAATGTTATGAACTTTGTGCCACTGTACTAGTCTGTCCTGTGAGTGCCAACACAGGCCAGCTGGGTAGGACTGATTGAACGTGAACATGAAAACAGGAGCACAGCACAAAGTGTAATTACTGAAAATCTCTTTCAGTAATTATACCAAAGAAGTGTTTCTCCTTGAAGCCATTGTTAACAGCAGAGTTGAGTTTTCAGCACAGGAGACCAAACAAAGCACCAGCGAAGCTCCACGACCCTCTCCTCCAAATATCACTGTGCACACCATCGTTACCAGTCTTTTCACTTCTTTATCACAGCTGAGACGCTGTTTTTGTAGCCATATTCTGTATTTATGTGTGCGCTGTGGGCGTTCCCTGTGTATTTGTGTCATGTGTACTGTACATGTGTCCGTGTTGTCTAGGTCCTCGCTGCCCTTCCATCCAGATCGATGCTGCAGATTTGATCAAGCCTGTTGGGCTGCATGTGGAATGCCAACATTGTCATCAGGCACAGTAGGAACCAAATGGTGGTATCAGTGGGATTGATCCGGTCGACTCCACTGCAAGCACCCAATCCCGCAATCACAAGCCCCTCGAATCGAAGGCAATGATCCTCAGCTGGGACCCCCTGCTGGGAGGGAAGGAGGAGGAGGGCGCCGGTGGGCCTCGGTAATAGCAGAGGTAGGAGTGGGGTGAGGATGAGCAGGAGAGGAGCAGAATCTTTAGCAGCCTGAAAATATCAAAGAAATCCAGGAAGGAGCTGCAAATGTTGGAGGAACATTTTGGGATGTGGGCGGCACACTGTGTCCATTTGGGTCTTTGCCTGCTCCCAGCTGAGAGGAGACCGGATGCTGTTTTTGATATTTGTGTCCCAGTCGGACACAGAGACGGATTTATTACTACACGAGTTCATGTACTAGGATTCAAAGAACCACATCGTCCTGTGATTGTTGTGGGATTATACTTAAAGCGGCTTTAAAGCAAGAAAATTTGTTTTCCATAGAGCACTTTGGGCGCTGTGATAAATTTACTGCTACATCACTGTCTGCTTTGCCTCCTTAAGACTATTAATAACTACTCACGTTGCACTTATTATTTAATCAAACTGTTCCTTTTTTTGTAACACTGTGTGTGTGTGTGTGTGTGTGTGTGTGTGTGTGTGTGTGTGTGTGTGTGTGTGTGTGTGTGTGTGTGTGTGTGATCTGTCCATCTGTGTACCGACCCTGGGTGTTCTGTTAGCCTTTTGTGAGTGTATTTCTGTGCTATATACTCACCCAGTGATTGTGTGTTTGTAGGTGTGTGTGTGTCTGTGCACAGGTCACTAACATAAAATCCTGCAACCTTCCTAGTCACCATTCTAAAGCCTCTCCTTTCCTTGTCCTTCCTCAGTGTTGAGAGGTGACAAAAATCAGTGAAGGTCAGATAGATGTGCTGAAGTTTGAATCATTTGTGGGTCTTCGTATGCTGTAAACACGTATAACTGTGTGTGCAGTGTGAGCATGCTCACATCCCATTACGTCCTAATATGTCTCTGACAATACACGACTCCAAACTGTGTTTGTGTGTGTGCATGAGTGTGTGTTCTGTGACCAGCAGGACCAGATTTTGACCTGTGACCCTCCCTGCAGGTCTGGACCTGGATTAGAGGCCTAATCTCTTACCTGTCACTTTACACACCACTGCACATGTCTATAAAGGCTCTGGCAGCCAGGACACAAACCCCCACGCATGCATGCACACACATAAATATGCACAAAAACCCACATTTTTAAATCCATGCACACACAAATGCTATATACACAGACACTATTTCAAAAAGAAATTTTAAAAACATTGTTGCAACAAAATAGCCTGCGAGTGCAGAGCGATCCACACGGACACGTCTTACCCAGTGTGTACAGCGGCATCCCGCTGAGCTGAACATGCTGAAGGTGTAGCACTGTGAGCCGGCTGCTCCGCAGCGCTTTAGACAGAGCCTGGACAGGATAGTCGACCAAGGCCACATTGCAGACATCCAGTCTGTAGAGACACACACTCTGAAACACACACACAGTGCAGACAGAGTGAATACAGACAACTGCAGAAAAAAGACTCGTCAGAATGTCTGATCTGACCAAGAGTAGAAAAGAAGAGAAGGGCAGGATGAATATTGAAAGAAAGAGCTTCACCAGCTGCTGTCAAACACTCAGACCTGTGGAAAGACAAGTGGAGAAGGTGCTTCTAAGGACTCGCACTCGAACAGTGGACTGACCTGTCTGTCCTCCCTGACATCAAACACTGGGAAAAAACCCGGAGAAAGAACAACCCTGAGTGACAGGGAGGTTAGGTCCATGCTGCTGGATGATAGGGAGAGCTGTTGGGGCAGATATGGGTGTCTCGGCCAAGGTTATCAAAGTAGTGGATCTCAAAAATGAGAAAAGGTTACATTTTTTCACAAGTTATTCAAAAAGCTAAATATTTTCATTACATAGAAAATCATTTTTTACTTGTTACATTCATGAATTATAGCTCATGAAAATCTCAAATTATCAGGAAATTTCATTTCTAGTTTGAGTAAAGTATTCCCAAATACGTTGTCTACTTCAGTACACGCAACCACAATCATGGGGAAGCCTGCTGACCTGTCACTAGACGATAATTGACACCCTCTGTAAGGTAAACCACCAAAGCTGAAAAGGCCGGCTGCTCACTGAGTGCTGTTTGGAAGACTGCCAATGGAAAGTTGATTGGAAGGAAAACTGAACAAGCAACAATAAATGTTAATTCAAACCACTGGAGGGCTTCACAAAGAGTGGACCAAGGCTGGTCCCCACACAGACCCTTCCACAGCATGTCTTTATCCTGTCTTCCCTCTCTCTCCCCAACCAATCACAGCAGGGGGGCCCCGCCCCTCCCTCAGCCTGGTTCTGCCGGAGGTTTCTTCCTGTTAAAAGAGAGTTTTTCCTTCCCACTGTCGCCAAAGTGCTTGCTCATAGGGGGTCATATGATGTTGGGGTTTTCTCTGTATGTATTATTGTAGGGTCGACCTTACAATATAAAGCACCTTGAGGCGACTGCTGTTGTGATTTGGCGCTGTATAAATAAAACTGAATTGAATTGTTCCTTCCAGTGTTCGTCATATTTTCAGTTTTTTGCCTTCATTTCATTTGAATTCTAACACTTCACAAAACTATAAATATTTATACTGTTGTGACATTTACCATAGTCAGTGAGATCCACTGTTATTGCCACAACATGTGCCAGAGCTCTTACCAAGTCGTGGGTTAAAATGCAGCAGCACTAAAGAAGCTTCGACAGTCATTTGGTCTTTACGTGAACTCAAAGTCAAATTTCTCACAGTTTTCCCCTCATTCTGTCCCTCCCTGATGATATTAATCTAACAGTCACTTAACCCTCAGAGCTAATGAGCTATGCCTGCTAATGCTAGTTGTGATAATCCAGCGCTTGTGTGTGTTGATGTGTTGATGTTCATAGCAGAACTTCTCACCCGGTTTGCTCTGCCCTGCATCTTCAGTCCCGGTAATGTGCCACAAACTCACTTTGCAGGATGTACATTATCCCTGGGAGATAGCCTACATGAAAAGATTGCTATTCCACTGCGTCAGCCAACCTGCTTTATCAAATGAGCGAGGGCCCTCCAACTCGATGTCCCCATACTGCTGTTGTCAGAAATGTCAAGATGTGTTGTAGATTCATAGTACAAAATCATATCCAACAAGGACGATGCTCCCTGGAATAGAAAAAAAAAAGCAGAGGGAAAAAAAATAAAGAAAGCAAGGCCCCAAATTTGACAGGAATGTTATGAAGTTTCTTTGGAAGGAAAAAAATAGCCTCTAATCTGATACAAGGGAAGGCCTGAATATGAAACTGTATTGCAACTGGAAGATGAAGATGAGCAAAATAAGTTTTGCTCATAAAACTCACATTTTCTTCCAGTTGGGCTGCCTGCAGATTGATGAAATCAAAGTGCAGCGATTTCAGGACGACTTCCAGAGCTTCACAGGAGCGGTGGTCTAATCGCTCACCTTGATGGAGGCAAGCAATCAAAGGGAAGATAATTGGGAGGCTGTTTGCTAACAGGCAAAATTGCACTACTCTAAATGTGCTTTATCCTTTTTTTCTGAAATGAACATTTCAGCAAAAATCACGACAAAACAACTTCCCTTATAAGCAAAGTTTATCTGTGTGTGTGTGTGTTTTCTTTTAATAAAGTTCTGAGAGTTAATCAGAAACACAGAAAGAGAAATAATGATGACAGCTCCAGTTTTTCATGATTGGACTTCCAAGATGTGAATGTTGGAGGGTCCATTGATTACTGTCTGCCTGCAAACCATCGTAATCAATAATACAGCACCTCAGCTTCTGAAGCTGATAAATGTAGTCTGATTACTTTACCTGCACACTGAATATGAAATGAACAGTTTAACGGTATATAATAGTGATATACATATAACAATGTCTAAACTGGCAACTTATCCTTTGTGCCAGAACCCAGTGGTGAATTACAACTAATACATTTAATTATGTTTTTATAATTTACTTGAGGAATTCACGTTGATGCCACTTTATACTCATAACATCACACAGAGAAGTATGTTTTGTTCAAACGCAAACCATACTGACATATCGTAATAATGACATTCAAATTATTTCTATTTTATTCATATATCACAACTACAAACCAGTAGTCATCTCCAGAAGCTTCATATGATAGAAACCACGACAATCAAATGATACCATAAAACTGGTGCAACATAAGCGAGACTCAGTGATGGGCAGACCTCTGCAGGAACTGGTGTTATAAACATGCAAGAGCAGAATGTGGTTTGCTTTGTGTAAATTAAATCCAAATTCACATTTAGCTGCAGTGTTAATATGTAGTTGTTATTCATTGCTCCTGTCCGTGTAAAACTTCAGAACTCATTTATTTTATTTTGGTAAAATACTCAACAACGACATTTTCTTCAAAATGACTTAATTAATACCATGTTCCATCTGTCGTGTTTTGTTTGTGGGCAGAGGAGATGCAATACAAAACATGTTTAATGCTATTTTAAAATGCTGAGGCGTGTAAAACGACTGATAAAACTGATAAAATGCTACTATTCCAGTTAGAGAGGTTATACGCAACACATGTTAGAACCAAGGTGAGTAGGCACATGAGTCAGTACATGAGCACAGCTCATAAACGGTACTGGAGATAACACCAGAAAGCCAAAACACCAGTAACTGGTTGATACAGCTGTACACGAGACGATGACACTAGGGACAGCAACTGGACAGCCTACGAGTCAGTTTCCTGCACGCTGATAATGTTCACCGGGAACCCAAAGGGAACGTAGAAGAAAACACTGCAGGCCAACTCCCAAAGTTACCATCAAGTGTTCTTCAACCTCTTAATCCATCTTATCATTAGGAGCAGATACAGGACAGATCCCACAGTGGAGCAAACGCAAGCCACCTCCTGTGCATGCATAAAGCTGCATGCCAGGTGTGTGTGAGACACTGACTCACTAATCTACCTCACTCAGATCTACAGAGAAGAGTGGATGTGAAGTCAAATGGTTACAAAGGTGATGCACAGACATGGAGCTGCAACAAGGCATAATAGTAGATATATAAAACAACTACATGGACAAAAGGTCAGCAGGACTTTAATAGAAGTCAGCCACAGCCAAAACCCTGCAGAAGGTAAGCAGGACTAATAAGCTGGTCTTAGTGGCTAGAAAAGGCCTAGTTGCAGACTATGCAAAGGTGCCTGGAGACTATCCAACACATAGTAGAAGGTTTAAGTTGGGACTGTGTACACTGAGAGGTACAACCATGTGGCAGGGATAGTGTACAGGAAAATCTGTGCATAGCATGGACTACAAGTCCCCAAGTCCCGATGGGAGACACCACCAAAGGTGGTTGATAACAACACGACTAAGGTCCTGTGGGAGTTTCAGACAGACAAGCAGCTGCTGGCCTACCAACCAGACACAGCAGTGGTGGAGAAGTAGCAGAAGACCACAGTTGTGACAGATGTGGAAATCCCAGTGGACATGAACATCAGGAAGCAGGAGCATAAAAAAATAGAGAAGTAGCAGGGACGGAAGGAACAACTGGAGCACACGTGGACAATAAAGACCAAAGTTGCCTTTATTTGAGGCCTTAGAAATGGCCAAAGACTCACAGCCTTGGCTAATCACTTGAAGAGGTATACAAGAGAGAGAACATCTGATTTATTCAGGAGAATAAATCAGATGTTCCACACTGTAGGATCTACAGCAAACGCCATTTGGACTGGAGAAGTGTAGTCGTAACAAAGAGAAGGAAGATGGTCAGGACTGAGGGAAGAAGGAAGAAGGCATACTGAACTGGCTGTAGCTCAGGAAGGGCAGGTCATCTACTAATGGGCAGGTATGTGGTTTGATCAATAGTTGCTCCAGTTTGCATATCCAAGCTCTCTGGGCTCTCTAACACAGAGTGTGAATGTTAGATAGAAAGCACTCCTGCTTTCTATCTAACTCCTGCAAAAAGTTTTTTAGTTTAGAAAAAAGTTCTCAGATTAGAAAAGTGCTGTGTAAGAACCAGTCCATTTACAATTACCATATTAATCTGGCTAAAGGAGGAGGTAGAAGCCTCTGGCATCAAGACAAGAAAACTTCTAACCATGCATGGAAGTTCACCTCAAATCCAGCATCCTGAGACTGTAGGCTTACTGGAAGGAAGGAAGGAAGGAAGGAAGGAAGGAAGGAAGGAAGGAAGGAAGGAAGGAAGCTGAGGACTAGTGAGTGTCAGAACCACTATTCAGGATGAAACAATAAAGATCCATGAGTACATCAGAAGATGGCCACAGCTGCTTAGTGAAGACCTCAGGCATTAGAAACCCGAGCAAGAAGAGGAACCATCAGTCAGCTGAGTTCAAGTGCGCCTCTGACTGAGCCACTCAAGGACAATCACGCAGTTGTCCCGTTATCTCAGCTGTGTGCTTGGGGTCATTGTCCTGTTAGAAGATGAGCCTTCGGCCCAGGGGTCGAGAGCACTCTGGACCAGAGTGTCATCTCTATATATTACTGCATTCATGTTTCCCTTGACCCTGACTAGTCTTCCAGTTTCCTGCAGCTGATAAACATGCCCACAGCATGATGCTGCCATCACTGCAGCACTGTAGGGATGGTATCAGCCAGGTTCAGAAGTGTGTTTGTCATGGTCTGAGAGTCCTTCAAGTGTCTTTTGGCAAAATCCAGGGGGCCTAAATCATTGTCCTTCTGGAAGATTCTTCTCTCTGAACACAGCAAAGCTGGAGCTTTGTCAGAGTGACTGTGGGGTTCTCAATCACCCCCCAGACTATGGCCCCTTACCCCAGTTGCTTAGATTAACTGGGCAGCCAGCTCAGAGAGTGCTAGTCGTTCCAAACTTCTACATATATGTTTTTATTGGAACCTTTGAGGAACCAAAGAAATATGAAAAACCGTGTAAAGTTAAAGACATGAGTTAAAGGGACATGAGTCAGAAACTGTCTAGTACAGTTAGAACTTGGTATAAGAATGAACCCACCTTGTACCAGTATAAGCTAATGGTGCTGGTGTAATGCTATGGGGATATTTTCTTGGCACATTCTTAGACCCCTGGTACTTCAGCTGAAACATTGCTTATAATCACAGCCTTACTGAGTTTGCTGCTGACTGTATTCATCCCATTATGACCACAGTGTACCCATGTAATAATGGCTGCTTCCAGCAAGAAACACCCCATGTTACAAAGTTTAGATTGTCTCAAACTGGTTTCTTGAACATGACCATAAGTTCAATGTAGGCTAATGGTCTTGTGTCACCATCCAATCAATCACCTTTGTGTGTGGTGGAACATCGTGGATGTGCAGCCAACATTTGTTTAGCAGCTAGGTGAAGCCATGATGTCAATATGGACAACACGTTATTGTTTACGTTACATGAATTTCTACAATGGCGGATAAAATACTGTTGCTGTTAATCTGACTATCTGCAGTTTTTACACGCTTACACAGACACACACAGTAGCTGTGTCCCAAAACGTAGGCTGCATCCTCCTGAGGCCGCATTTGTAGACCGATTACGTCACAGCAACGCGATGAAGGCTGTCCCAATTCGTAGACTCCGCCTAATCTGGCCGACAAATGCGTCCTCCTTTTCTCCAGATTTGAAGGATGGGTCGGGTGTGTCCTTCATGGCCCACCATATCCCAGAATTCATAGTGGGGCTCAGCCCATTCCAGTTTCCAACAATGGCGGCAGCTACTAAGTTTTAATATTACTCTTATTCCTCTTTCTGGGTCACAAAATAAACTTTTAACATATTTTCAGGCGAGAATGTGGGTATGTAAACTTCAAATATCTGCTGGTGAGTAAATCGGTTTGGCTGAGATTAAAGTTATTAGATTAGATTAGATAAAATAAAACTTTATTAATCCATCAGGTGGGTTCCTCCTTGGTTTTCACACAGCTGAATAAACGTCAAACAGAAAACTGATTAAACAGAAGTGTGAGATGGTCGAGAGTTTACTCCAGTGTCCTGTTATATTTCAGATAGCAAGGAGCAGACGGCCGAGTTTATTAGACTCCACTGAGACAGCGGTGACGCAGATCTGAAGGCTAGACCGTCCAATTTCACAGCCTCGCACTTCTGGTCTTCTCGGTCTTCGGAGGACCCGGCCCACGTAGACCGCGAAGGCCGGGTCCTCCGAAGGATGCGGCCTACGTTTTGGGACACAGCTAGTTACTGTCAGACTGCTTCTCTGCGCCATCTTTGTTTACTCTGATTTACTCTGAATTCTGACTGGCCAGCATTTCTACACAGTTAGGATTATATCGCCACCTGTTGGTTTGGCATGTTCTTGACAGCATTTGTGTTTTGCGTTTACAGCGGTCCCTCGTTTATCGCGGGAGTTACGTTCTACAAATAACCCGCGATAGGTGACATCGGCTAAGTAGCCAACTTTAATTATCATAGATGTTTTAAGGCTGTCAAACCCCTCACTACACACTTTATACAGTTCTCTCAGACAGGCATGAACATTTTCACTTTTCTCTCTGTTTAAAGTCTCAAAGTTCAAACTTTCGTAGAAAAATAAGTCCAGTGTTATAGAATGAAACCAAAGGCACCCGCAGGTGGCGATGTTTCGTCGACATTGTTGTCTTTGTTGGGGAGAAAACTTACAAACATACAGTACAGCACTTCAGAGTCACACTGCTAGGATCGAAGATTTGTGTAAATTTGACAAGCTGAACACATTCTGTACTGTACAGGAGACACAGCACGAGATTGATTGACAGTGGTCTACAGCCAAACAGGACGCAGAACACAATGCGCTGTAAAAACCATGTCATAGCGAGGGACCGCTGTACACGTGGCTGGGATTTTAGTTTTAAATGAAAACATAAAATCTCTGCTTTGCATTCGTAGCCTAAGCATGTGTGATTTGTGACTGTATGCACAAATGTAACTGATCTCAGGTCAGTCATTAATTCCACTTACAATATTAATGAATTAATACAGATACCATATTTTACACTGAAATATGAAATATGAGGGTTTACATTTAGAAAAGTGCTTTTCTGGTTTTTGTCACTAATCCCTGTTTCTTAGTGTTTGTTGGGATTATCAAGGCCCATATTCAATACAGTTCAAGAAAACAGGCAAATATAGAGGACAGCACACTAAGAAAACGTCTCCATCAGTTCAAACCTGATGAACACAGAAACTGTTCCACTGTTACTGTGTCGCTACAGGTTTCAGCACGTGTGTCATGTGTAACTGCAGCACGTGTTGTCAAATTAATAAAGGTGTTTTCTTAATTTTCAGAGCGTTGAGCTCTTTAGGCCATTGTAGGTTTGATGTTACCACTTTGTAATCTGATTACTGTAGGAAGTCACTCCAGCCTGCTCAGAAGTCACACTCCACATTAAGCTGTGACTGATCAGGCAAATTCATGTGACTTTTAAGACTCTTAGTCTCTCCCCCTTTGCTCTATCTCCTGGGTTCATTCTTATCTCCCTGGCCAAGAAGGGGAAACGATAATTACTATCATAATTATTTCCAAAATGATTTTTCCCCTCTGTTTTAACAATAATCACCTAACTGAGCGATGGCAGAGGGCGTGTGGGGTTGAAGGGAGAGCCATCTGAAATCCCATTTTTTCTAATCCGCCCTGCGTCGGAAAGATAATAAGGCAGCAGCACCCGCAGTCAGATGTCATCAGTGCATGACGACAGTGACGCCCATCATGGCATCACGCACAAGTTTACACTGCTGCTGTATGCAGATGTGGCTCCCGCTCTCCATGTTAGCACATTTAAAGACCTCTAACAGGAGAAGAGTGTCCAGTAAAACTTCAGCCAGTTATATGCAGTCAAATCACCAGCCTACAGACTGAGGGGAGACTCGGACTCTTCTGGATGTGGATTAGTTTCATTTAGAGCTAAACTGTGCTTTAATCAATGGGACTAGATTGTGTTTAAATTCAGTTTATGATAATGATTTGATATTTGTGTTAGGTTAGGTCAAGCTTAGCCTCTCCACCAGGAAACAGACAACCCAGCCACGGTTAGGGTTTAGTTAACATCCATTTATTTCATCTTTGTCTGTTTGTTCCCACAGTGTCAGCATATAAACTGCACTGCAAAGCGGTTTGGGTTCAAGGCTAAGAATGAACCAGGATTAATTTACGTCTATTATTATAAATCAAATGCTATATTTAGCATTATTTCAGGATAACAGCATTAAGATCATGACCAAGGTTTGGAGGACTTTCAGCTCTATCTTGGTGCTACAAGCAAAGCTTGGAGACCAGATCTGAACTGAGCTCAGGTGAACATTTTAACATCTTTACCAGCGCACCAGGATTTAGGTTCAGTTGCATTTTGTCACCATGCTGAAAAGTATTTGAGAAACAGGAAGCTGCTGTCTTTAACATGCACTCTCTGTATGTTGGCCATCATTTGGAGCAATCTGACTGAATCATCCACAGGCTGATATTGGCTCTTTGCTTCTCTGTGTGTTTCTGCATTTCTAATGGAAAGGTAAAAAGTGAAGAAGAGAGGAGAGAAACATGCTTCAGCCTGCAGAGTGCTCTGCAGCTCGCCTGTTAGCGTCACGTGTGTGGGAATGTCACAAGTATAGAAACCAGCCAGTCGGAGCTAAGTCGCACAGAATGTACATGTAAATAACTGCACATATCAGACCTTAGGCTAACCTGTTTATAGTTTGTGTGTCTGGAAAAACTGTTGGCTGAAATATCAAAACATCAGGTACTGGTCTTTGAAACGTCAGGTTCTAGCTAACAGATTTGGTATACACAGGGCTAGATGTGTGACAAACCATAGTGCTTCTAACGTGGGCAAACCACCCTAACCCTACCTCTGACCCTAAACATGCATACCAACGGTCTCTGAATTACACATCATCTCTGTTTAGTGTTTGAATCTGATGTTGGTTTGAAAACCATATAGAACTAATCACCTCAAAGAGTCCAGCTTTTGGTAAACTGGATTGTTTGGTCAGCAGATTGCAGAAATGCATTTCTATGTGTAAACATTACAAAATGACTGGGTGTATCATGAAGTCACAGTCATGCTTAATAATGACAGAGTGAGGTGCTCATCTTACCTTTGAGATCCAGACACTCCAAGCTGCCACCTACATGCACGCCCTGCTGACAGACACAGAGAGGAAGAAGAAGCTGGAGACGTGAGAAAGAATGTGCAAACACACGCAGGCATGCACACACACACAGACACACAGACACACACACACACACACACACACACACAGATCTGGCACCGGCAGCGCACCCTCCACCCTCCCCGGCCTTTTCCCGTACGGCCTCGCCATCCATGCCACGCTATGCTGGTGTGAGCGGGGAGGGCTTATTGGATGCCACAGTATGAATTATGAATTTCACACAGTTTACCGCCACCGTTGATGGTGACACAGCGTCCTAATTAACCAGTGTATAATAATTAGAAACAGCTGGTCATCAGTTGATGTGTTCATTTTCAGAGCCAGTGTTCCACATACATCTAATTTGACTGCATCAATCACTGGAGGTGGCAGATTTGTGCAGCGAGTGGAAAACACACTTTTTTTTATTTTTGCACTGACAAGCAAAACAAGGAAAAGGAACAGCGACTGTGGATTGATGAACATCACTCACAGGAGGTCGTTCCAGCTGCAAACAGGGTAATGTATACCACACTGTTGTTTCAAAGACCAGAGATGGTTTGTATCAGTCACATGTCGGTCTGATTATTTCCTGGCAGATAGCTCACCTTCCTTTGTTTATTTTTGCTTTAAAAATGTCTCATTTGGGCAAAATGAATATCAGCAGAAAATATTACATAGTGGAGGCTTTAATGATGGCCCCACATCCACCAGGGGGCCCCAAAAGTGAGCAAATTAAAAACGTGCATCGTCTTCGGCTCCGTCAGCTCATTTGTACTGTTAACTGGAAGGAGGCTGCACAGAGCCCAGTGTTTAGCTGATTAGTTTCTCTCTTTTCATCAACAAAAAGCAAATTGCAGTGCGGGGTGCCCAGTTGTGCTCAAGGCCCCGTAAAGCCTTGCCCAGGCCCTGTCACCTCTCTCATACCCACGTGTCAGTCAAAGGCTTCCTGACTAACCCCCCCTCTCTGCGTCGACTCATCTCTGCTGGCTCGCTGAATTGCCACCTTCTTCTCTTTTCCAAGCGGCGCCTCGTTGCTAAATACGATTCATTGTTCAAAGAGACACGTGGAGCACAAAAGGACTTGGAAGGCTTTCCTCGCTCGCCTCTACTGCCGCACAGAAGAGAGCAAGGAGGGAGACAAAGGACGACGGCCATAATGTGCTCCCGTTGAAGGAATTAGACAGATCAATGGGACATAAACGGCACTGTTTGTGTGTGCGAGAGGCTGATGTGTAATTGTAGAGGTGGTTGAATTTATCCCTGGAATTATCTTAACTGAGACGCTCACACTCAAGAACAAACGTGTTTACATACACATACATACTAATATTATACACACATGTATGTGCTGCATGTGCTGTTCTGGTAGAAGAGGATCTTACTGAGCAAGAGGTGCCTGAGTTGTAGTATTATATAAATATTAGAAACACCAAACCAACAGGATTCATGGGCGTGTTTGACATTTTTCTCAAGCGCTTTTATCCATTTTAAGAATCTTATTTTTTGGACAAAGATTAGGGTCCTTTGATAATATTAAAATAATAAAATGACCCCTCCCCCATCACTCACATGTTGGTTGTTTTTTTTGCTGCCTGCAGCCAACAATGAAGGTAAAAAGGCATCGAGAAAAAATCTGAGAAAGAAAAGACCGGCAGCTACAGAGTACATATGCTGTGTGGTTCTTTATGCATGAGCCAAAACATCTGGATTCTTATGTATTTATATGTTACTGTCTCCTATTTCTGTCTTTCACCTTAAACTTGGATTACAGGTTATAAACCTTGTCCCATAAAAACTGTAGCTACTTACAGCTGCTCCTTTTCACTGATTTGTTTGATGTTTTTGAGGGATTTTTTAAATAAAACTATTTTGTACATTAAGTCACTTTAAATATGAGTATTTACTAGTCTGGACTTTAATATTCCAGAGCTGTTATAATAATGATATTATTCAAATATTCTTCCATGCTCTATCAGACGTTCTGTTTTTGTTCACAGCTCAGGTTGGTTTGATTTACCTTCATGCAGAAACATTTGTCATTGACCATCGCCGTGGCAGCAGAGACTGAAGTGTGATTGGCTCTGCTCATCGAAGGAAATAAAACAAATTATTAGTATTTTTTTTTTAATTAAAATTTTCGGGGGGAGGGGGGGGGGATATTTGCTACAGGTTTTATAGGCAGAGTAATAAATAATGAACACGACTGCAATATTTGTGCATTTACACGAGCCTGAAAATAGTGAACGCCAGGTTCAGTTTGGGGGCCTAGGATGAGCTCGTTTACCCCCAGACTGGTTAATCCGATCTCAGATCTGATTGGTGGATTCTTCTCTCCCTACCAGTCACCATCTAAACCCACTCCATGAACGATCCCAGCATGTCGCCGCTGACAGCTCACTCAGGTTATCAGTCTGATCGTTATTCTTAATCATTTGCATTTATATGAAAATAAATAGTTTTTTTCCCAACACATTCCACCACTTGTTCACCTGCCGACAGGTGACGCCTCTGCCAGTTATTGATTACCATGTGATTCACTGACTGGGTAACAGGTTTCTGTGCTGTGAGTCCATTTTTGGAGAATCCAGAAGCGTCGGAGCACGAGGACAGGTCAGCCTTATTGCTCATTTTTATGCACATATTTAAATCACCTGTGACTTTTTGAATTTGTCACAAAACAAAAAGTCGTTCTTTTGCTTTTTCCTTTCTTTAGTGGCACCAAGCCAACACGTGGAGAACGCTGACTCTGTGTCCATGTTCCCAACACACACTGCACATCCTCCTCACACAGAGTACAGCGGCAGCTGTTTTTCATCTTAATGAATTTCTGAACTTGTTCGTTTCCCTCTCTCTGCCTCGTGGTGAAAGATGGAGAGCGACGGCATCGGCTGCCAAAGCAAATGATGTGTCAGGAGGGAGAGAGGACAAAACGCAGTGATAAAAAGAAAAGCTTTCCCTCCCTCACACTCTCTCTCTCTTACACACACACACACACACACACACACACACACACACACACACACACACACACACACACACACACACACACACAGGCAGCAGAAAATGATGGTGGGTGGAGGGATGGGGGGGGTTCCTAACTTGACTTGTACAGGAGTCATCTCTGGTGCTCTCACTGCTCTCGGGTCCACAGCCACCTCTCCAAATATCACACACACTCTGAGCACGCTGTTCTTCTTCTCAGCGCCTTTAATTAAGCTGCACAAATATAAATAAATACATATGTACTTGTGTGTATTTTTAACATGTATTCCTGAGCTTTGAGGGGTTAAACCTCACCCCCACATTTTCCTTTCAGCATGTTTCCTGCAATAAAGAATAAATTATTTAAAATAACACGACCTTTTATCTCACACCCTTTGAAGGCAGCAAATTAAAAATGTAAATTGGGAACTAATTAATATGCAAATGTATTCATTCGCTGTTAACAATTAGCAATTAAAGCTGCAGTGTCTAGAAAGAGCACAGACAAAATTAGTAACTTCATTTATCATTTAAAAAAACCCAGAGATCTAAAAACGTACATAAAATTCTAATTGACTTTCACAGTATTTCCCTGGGTTGTTGCCTTTGTTCATGCACAGACGTTCTGAAATACATGATAGCGTGCAATTAGTGACTTAATTAATGCCATTTTGTGTAAAATATACTGTCCTGTTAAATGGCTGATGTCAAAAATAATGTACACATCGGAGGGCGAGTGTGTGTGTGTGTGACACGTCAGTGCTCAGCGCTCTGATCTGTGCCGTTTGGTGTTTTGTTCATTTAACTCTCAGCTGAATTTTCAGGCTCACTTTGTTTCACACGACGTGACGACATCGGCTCGCTGCCGTCTTCTTTGCATCTTGGAAAAAACAGTGGGGCGCAGATGGATTTCAGACGAGGGGATGGGTCAGATAAAAAGTGGACAGTTGGAAAATATTTGTGAATCCTGAAAATGTGTCGGAAGAAAGCCTTTATCGAGGGATTCTGGGAGCTGGGGAAACCTGAACCTATTGATTTGATTTAGTGACATTTTGCTGTTAAATGAAACATAAATCTACAAAACACACACACACACACACACACACACACACACAAAGAGACTTGGCCATAGAGATGTGGGCTGAAAACAAGAAACTAGATATGTAAATATATATAAACTTGTGCAGATATGTGACACACCAGGAGTGAAACACTGACTGTGACCTGGAGAAACGACCAAAGGTGTGTTTATCTTCATGTATATTCCCTCTGTGCTTGAAACCCTGACACTGTGTCAGTGGGCAGAAAGACGAGACTCCAGGTACAAAAACCAAAATGTCCTTCACTTGTTCAGCAGACAGGGTCATCATCAAACATTACTTATGCATAATTTATGCTATGATAATCGTGTCTATCTGCATACATATTTACAGCATACGAGAGGCTTTTTTTCAGCCATCACTCCCATACAGTGCTCCAAAGTCCCCACTGCATGTCACGGATGTTTTTTACTATATATTTACTGTACTGTACTGCTGAGTGACATGTCTTCTAGCTTGTCAAATACATTTCATTGCAATGTTGACCCTGTGCTAACTTCCATATGACAAGTAAAAACAGTGAAACTGGGATGTGGATGATGCTGTGCATCAGCTGAATGCTGACTGGTTGACAAGTGGGCGGGAACGTGGAAGGAAGCCGGGTGGAGTTCACCGAGAGTGAAACGTAAAGTGGACACTTGTTGTTTTTAACACTGGCAGCAGCACCAGTGTGGCCCACAGAGCGGCTGGACCACACACACACACACACTGCCTTCTTCAGGAGGATGAAGTCCACACACAGCCAGTGGACTGACAGCAGTCACACACACACACACACACACACGCTGAACCCACCCCTCTCTGCTCATGCAGCTTTGTTGGACACACTAAAGGCCGTGACAGTGAGCGCTGGGCATCTCCTTCATTTGGTTTGGATGAAATATGTGAAGAAAGCAAAGAGGAGAATATTGCACTGATTGGGTTTCAACATTAAAACCAAAGCCTCTCGATGAGTCGATCACTGATGTAAGGCGCACACAGATTACGTTTTAAAACGTGGTCATTTCAGTGAGGAGCCCCCCCCCCTCCAAAAGCACTCATATTACATGTGCAGCCACCCGAGCGTGCAAATTCAATTCACCCTAATAGGCCACTACCAACAGTGCATCACACGTGCCATTCAGTTTAACTGCAACTGCTCCCAATTCAATTAGCTGCAGAGAAAGTAAAATAGACTGTTTAGCACGCAGACACGCGTGTATCCTACTCCACGTTCCCACGCAGCGTTAGAGCCAAACTACAGTGGGACGTGAAATAAAGTCGGGGTGTGTCAGGCTGCGTGAGTGACAGACCTGTGTTAGCAGCAGCGTTTTTCCACCGTGGCCGCGGCTCGACAGCGTTTCAAGTGTAGCGCTAAGTGCCCCGTTATCGCCGCCTCGGCCCGTAATGAGAGCAGCGACATATGTCCGGCCCCCCTCCCGATAAGCCCGCGCGCTCAGACGCCCCCTCCCCAAACCCCCCTCGCTTTTATTTTGCACGTGAAACCTGCGAACTACCGCCCAGCAAAATACTGTGGCACTTACTTAGTGACATTTACCTTGCTGCCGTCTACTCCACACACACGGGGGGGGGGGGGGGGTGCAATAACAATCAGCGTGCATTTAATTTAAGAGAAGAAAAAAAATCCTCACTTAGAATGACACAGGCACTGAGAGATATAGCTGTGTGTGCGTGTGTGTGTGTGCGTGGCGTGGCGTGTGTGAGGAGCTATAACAGTTGTGCCGGCAGACTTCCGCAGTGCAGCATTAATGCTAATCAAAAGAGCTGAGAAAGCAGCGGTGGTCTGTAAAAACAGATTTTCCCTTGTCTTTTCATTTCTGGAGGGATTCGCTCTTCTCCCCCACTCCTCACCCCCTCCTCCCTCCTTCCTCACAGGGATTTATCCTGGGAAAATAACATTTCTGGGAATTGAATCTGACCCTGAATTTAGGAGAGGCACGCTGTCATGTCATCTTTTTTTCTTTAACTATGGGATAAATAATGAAAGTTAAGTTGGAGTAATTGATTTCTCTTCAGTCCACTCAACTGAATAATCTGCAAGGGAAACAACCACTAAGCTATTCATTAGAAGATTTGCCAACATGCAACTAATTTCAAGCTTACTCTCCAAACATGCTGAAAAGAATACAAACTGTTCTGTTAAAGCTCGCTTAATCTAGAATCCCTTTGTGTTTACGTGGTTGGAAAATACGTCCCTTTGAGCCTGGAAGTGGCAGAAAAAAACTTTTCTCTGGAAACTGGAAGAAATAAGAAGAGTTTGAAAGGAAGAATACCAGGACAACGTGTTTAACAGTTCTGGGGGAATAATTATTGTGACTTCATGAAGTGAATGAAAACTGCTGATTGTTCTGAAATGAATGATGTGATCAAAGGTAATGATTTAATAAAGCGTTAGTCTGGAATTTACAAAAAATGAATCAATATTTACACGAAGAACTAAGAAAAGGTAAATAAACAAGAAAAAGTGGAGTTTTCTTTAAACCTGTGACATCCTTTCATTCTGACTGATGCTGGACAGCTGAGTGAGGACACAGGGCTGAATCATCACGTTAGCCTGACTGTTATCAAGACGCAGGAGTAACCTGAAGCAGACGCTGCACAGATACAGACTAATAAATAAATACATATCATTGGACTGAAACTGAAAAAGCTCCAGCAGAGACACAGCTTCAAGGTCCGGCTCAGACGCTCCAGCTGTGGTTCTCCGAGTCTGCTGTATCCAAGAGATCCAGCACCTGAGAGACGTCAGCTGTGGTCTTAGATCGTCCAAGCAGCTGCGCCCCTAACTGCAGTGAGTCAGGAAAAATGTTTTTACTATAAAGAATATTAAGTAGATTACTTAATTACTTGTAATTCTGTACACTACTTGTTACATTACTTTGGGGTTGCACTGCAAAATGACCTAAATCACATGACTAGTTAACATTATAAACCTTAGGCTACTGCTCCATGCATCCACTCAAAGCTCTATCCCATGAGTGTTTTTAGACCTCCTCCTGCACGCAAACAACCCAAATGTACAGGAGCACACTTTAACTGTCACGTCTTATATTACTACATTGCTGAAAAATGTGATTACGTTACTTTGGAATGCATTACAAGCAGCACTGGTCTAGAGTTCATACAATCAGTAGATGACCTGCTCTACTGCCGGAGCTACAGCACCACCACCGTCTATAGCTAATCAATGAATTCATGCACCGACTGCATTGGTTCCTGAGGTCTTGTTCTACTTTAAATCATTGCAGTGGATCCACAGTCAGGACCGCCTTCCTAATTACACTGAGTGAATGACATATCCGACACTTGAGTTTGTACAGTGAAATCTGACAGTTTATTCTTGTTTACCACTCCGACAGCAGTACTGTTTTATCCACTTAGAGCATTTCAAAGGAGCACGCAGGCCCCGAGGGTGCAATAAAAAAGGCTTTAAATAGTCTTCAGCGCTGGTCCTCGGGGGAATCGCCTCTCGACTTAAAAGACCTAATTTAATAAATTTGCTCTTTAGGCATTTGTCCTTTCCATTTGCATCGTCTGATTATGGATTCGTTCGCACGCAGCCTTTTTGGTCTAAATATTGCCCCTCTTAGCTAATGCTTAGCCATACATATTTTATTATTTGAGGAGGACCACCTACATTCGTTTCTATTGTAACCCGCTTCATTAGCACCTCAGAGATAATACGGCGGCTGTATGCTTAACGTAAGTGCTACTAAGTCTCTAATTTTCCACAAATAATTCCCCTTGATCTCGAGTGAAATTTGTGCCGGGGGGCTGGGTGGGTGGAGAGCAGCGTGCTTTAACATGGCTTGGTCCAAGTAAAGTGAGTATGTACATAAAATGAATTATAAATGGCGCACTGTGTTTCAAGTGTGGCTGAGACAGAAAGTGAGACTTTATCTTACTGAAGGCAGAGAGAAGTGTCGCTAAGAACGGAAACACTTTTAATGCCTGCGTGAGCGACTGTGATGTGTGTGCACGATGATGTGCATGGAATTCAAATACAGATGTTTTTGCTTCTTTAATATTTAGTTTAGTCGCAGGCAGTCAGAATGAGATGTATTCAAAAATCATAATGGCAACAAGATTAACCAACTGAGTCAGTGTGAACGTCTTTACTGCAGACTGCTCTCACACACAGCACCGAGCTTCTGACCAAACGCTTCCTAACAAGTGTTACAAGAGTGAGGAGCACACAGCTGTGTCACATCACCTGACCACGTAGTTATTAAAAACTGCGGCTGACACACAAATAAAAGCTCTGAACACTGAGCGTTACCGTACAGTGGGTCCAGAATGCTGCATTAGCTCTGCTGCTAGCAATCGCTGCTGCCCGATGCCGACTTGACACAGAGGTAAATGTAATAGGCTGCTTACATGTATTGGCCCAGTGTCGTCATCACCTGACCTGTGTCTGATCCAGGATTGGATATTTGAGTCACAGCAGGGAGAAGTTATTTTTCTTAAATACTAGCAGCAGCCAGTGCTAGTGATTTTCACAAATCTGACCTCCGACCTTGAGTTCAGACTCAGAACTCAAACTCACTTTCAGTAGCTGCATCTGTGGAGTGGATTTTGAAAGTAGCCTAATTCTCGAGTTCTTGGATTTTGAAAAACCTTGACCCCTGACCTTGAAGACAAGGTGACTGACATTTGAACTTCTCCCAGACTTTTGCACATGTGGTGTTCATTTGAAAATCCCAGATGAGCGACCTCTGACCTTTTAGTCACTGAGATTTGAACGATGTCAGTTTTTAAATCTATGTTATCACAAACTTGGGTTAGCATGCGGCGCACCTGCCAAACCCAGCAGATTAGTAAACACTGCTTTCTATATTCATTTAGAGCCTCTTTGATGATCTGAACCACTCAGTCTGACACTACAGCTGCTGCTGCTCCACACTAATGTTAGTGGCATCTAATTTGATTATATCAGATTTGGACTTGGTGGAGTGCTTAACATGTCTTGATGCATTCTCAATCATCCAGGAAAGTAAATCTCCAAAAGTTGATTCTGTTCATCTGGACGTAGCGTTTTGTGGGAGAAACGTTTCGTCACTCATCCAAGTGACTTCTTCAGTCTCAGCTGACTGCAGGTTTCAACCTTATAAAGAGTACATTTGCATAATGACTGAAACCAGCCCACTGAAGGAACAATGGGCTGTGAGGTCAGTTCCTTAATCATAATTATGCAAATTCCCATGACCATTGATCAACAATCACTGACCAAAACCCACTGATCAAAGACCACTGATCAATGGCCATGAGTACCATTCACAGAGAGTTGGGGAATGGCTGCAATCACAGCATTGTAAGATGGCGAAAGATGTACCCTTAGGCCCCCTCCTCGATTCAGAGATGGTCTTTCCCTTTTCACGTAAAGGGCCTCCTTGACTCGGCACTCAAACCAGTGTTCCTCCCTGTCCAGGATGTGTACATCCTCATCATTGAAAGAGTGTCCACTGGCCTGTAGGTGTAAATAGACTGCAGAGTCCTGGCCTGACGAGGTAGCTCTTCTGTGTTGTGCCATCCGCTTCGCTAGAGGTTGTTAAGCACTCCTTTTGGAGAGGAGTGCTTAACATCTTCATCTTGTAGAAAGATGCACTCTCACACCTTTAATGAATGACAGACATTATTCCAACAGGTGTCATCTTCACTGAGAAAGAATATGTATTTCCTTATTGGAGATCATTTCGTCCTAAGTATGGCCCACTCCTCAAACCGTCCCCTTCTTGCTGTGAGTCTGTCCAATCCTAACCTGAGTTTGTTTCCCAGCCGGTCGGTCATCTCGGTGCAAACTCCTCAGACTTCCCCCAAATGAAGTCTTTTCCTTTGCTCCTTACTCACCTGGGAACCGTGCTGCTTCCATTGTCACTAAACATATTTGGGCTTGTGTTGCCATCCCTCCCAAGCAGGTCAGATCTGTGACGACGGTAACAGTTGAAAAAATAACTTTTAGAGACTTTTTTTATTATTTGCATCAAATATCTGCTCTTGGTGCTGGAACAGCCTATCCTGGACAAATTGACATTCTTTTGAAATCTATGCCATGTGTAGATCATCTTCCCTGTAGGATGATTTATTTTTAATAATTTAGAGATATGTTCAAAACATCTGCCAGACACAGCAGGAGGCTGAAGCTCTGGCACCCGGTCTGGAAGCTCCTGGATCAGGAGTGTTTACTTTTTCCTTCTGACTGATGTTTTTTTATTTCAATTATAGGAATTATTGTAAAAGAGGCCAATTTTATGTATTATATCTTTGAATACATAACCTTTATCAGTAGCAGTGTTTCAAAGAGGATTACACTGGTGGGATGTGCTGATGTTTTCCACGCTACTGTATTCCTGATAAGAGAGAGCGACTACAGGCTGATGTCAGCGTGGAAGTTAGTACCATGTGTACACTGCTGCTAAATGTGCGTGTTGTTGTCATTGTGTACTCGCACAGCACCCACAGGAACACAGGAGGCTGTCAGGGGCCTGTCCTGTCGCACAGTTTAGGGTTACAGTAACAACATCGTCAACACAAAACTGCTCTGTTTGAACTGTTGTTCACAACACGATGAAACAAACACTCCCTGCTGTCATGACACGGTGCATGCAACCAGTGTGTGACAGCAAGCACACAGTCTCCACTGTCCAACCAAATCTCACAGTTCACTGGTGTTTCAAACGACCTCATTTCACAAAGGCGTTTATGGGTTAAGCAGCTTTTCTCACAACAACAGGATCAAGTCGATTTTTTTCTAAATGTCAGCACCGAGTCACTGTCCAGTAAGAGTTTAAAGTTGGGTCAATGCTTATTATATCCCTGCTGAATTTATCTGTTAGCGCACAACAAATAAACAGTCTCTAAATTTTATGGCAGTTGGATTTTAATGGATCGATATCAACAAAAATCCAAAATAAAAACACTTTACGTTTGTTTCTGTAAAATCCCTCCTGAGAGGTTCGTGTGCAAATCTGTTGCCAACTACAAGGAAAGTCTTACAGCTGTGCATGTAAGGGTTTCTCCACCAAGTACTCACTCATACTTTGCTAGGGGACTAAATATTTACTTCATGTAATGACATGCAAATCCCATTTCTATAATTCTAACTGTTATGTAAAGTGTTTTTGGTTGATATTCTCTCTCCATCCACTAAAATGAAACTAGAAATGACAGACTGTTCCCCCCACTGTGTGCTTCTAAGATGCCAGAGGTGCACTGTGGACCCGTCTATAACAGGCAAACTGCTTTTTCAAGAGTTTCTGAAATAAAAGAGAGGTTAGAGAGCGGTCTATGATTAGCCAAGACAGCAGGATCAAGTCATGGTTTAATTATTGCCACCTTAAAAACCTCTGGGATGGGATTTCTATCACTCGCAGAACCATCACTGTTAGAATGACTGTTGGTAGTACATGTACTACTGTCAATGTCTTTTCCTTCGGTATTAACTTAGACACGGTGCCGTACACTCTTTCCACCTGTGCATGTTTTGTTTACAGGTGTTAATTACTTGCATTCATACTAGCTTGAGCGCTGCCTAGCTTCTAACCTGCTCTTAGCCTCCTGTTTAGAGTGGAGATGCTGTTAGTGCTGTGTCGCAATAAGCCTGATTGAGGTTGATGGAACCAAATCATTTCAATTAAGCGCAGGACTTCAGTATGTGTGTGCACAGACTGAGTTGCAGAGAGCATGGATACGATGCTCTGACATCATACCTGAGAGTGCCTTTGTTTGGATGAAATGGCTGTGACAGCGTCTGAGGCTTGAACTGTACCAGGTCACAGTTGATATTGATCCTTTCTGCAGAGCCGTAATATCATTGCATGCTACGCTTATTTTATCAGCAGAACTGCTGATGTTGCATAGAAGAACAAGGTTACACACGCTGCTTTTAAAGCAATCTTTCACTTTGTTGGTTTAAGATACGCGGCTCTGTGGCCGAGCTTTGAATTCAAATGTTTTCTAATGTTGTTCAGGTTCATGTACAAATATGTTCATACTGAAGAGATGCAGGAACTGCACTTGTTTCTGAAAACTACTCATTTTGTTTAATGCAGCCAACAGTTTTAACACACATCACAACATGTCACTCACAGAGTTCACTGTGAGGATCGTAAAGGAAAGAAATCACTGTAAATATGACTTCCCCCTGGGCGGCTGACAACATAAACACATACAGGATGTACGGGGATTCTAACTATCACATCACTCTGGACCAAAATAAGGACAAACTCTCACCTTTGCAACGTTTAGGAAATGATCACATTGTAGTTTACCTCTGAATATTTCCACGACATACATACGACCTGTCTTCTCACTTTTACACTTCACACCTGCCTTCTGTGAAGTTTACTGATAAATGTGTGACTGCACCACCAGCTTCTTAAAGAACATTCAAAAAGACAAAAACAAATTGAATGTATATAAAATACAACACTATTCCCTTTAAAGTAAATATTGCACAGAGGTTTGCACTGAGTGCTGGTTGTATTTTTTTTTACATGTAATCTCTAAATATATATCTCCTAGCAACCTGGTAGAAGTCTGCATACACGTAGATTTCCAACCATTCTTAGTAACCTGGAAGAATAAAACTCATTTGAGTGCAATTTAATTAAAACCTCCAGAAGAGCTAAAATTTGATTTCTGTCAAACTGCTGTTAAACAAACTGATTTTGAAATCTGGGACAAAAATCTTTGCGTAACCAAACGACAGTAATTCATTTAAATGTGTCGACTGGTTTTCTGGCTCTCATTCACACATGATATACTGAGTCGATATTGAAATCAGTTTTTGATTTCTCAAGTCAGTATGATGTTGTTCATTAGTGTATAAGGCCACTCGTTAATGAGAAAATAATTCCATCTTTGGTTGATCCTGGGCCTCCAACACAAGTATATTACAGGGCACGCTGGCTTCACTGACACTTTAGAGCACCGGTCCCCAACCCCCGGGCCTCGGACCGGTACCGGTCCGTGAGTCGTTTGGTACCGGGCCGCGAGAGTTGAGGCTCAGGTGTGAAATGTATGGTTTTCAGGGTTTTTATCGGTTTTCAGCATTATTTTGTTATCGTTTTTATCGTTAACTCGGTTTTCCTGGGTCTTTTCACGTGTGTTATGAATAAATCTTATTTTTTCTGTACCAGTACTAGTTTTATTTTGTTGTATTTATCCGCGACACCTTAAAAGCCGGTTCGTAAAAATATTGTCAGGCATAAACCGGTCCATGGCGCAAAAAAGGTTGGGGACCGCTGCTTTAGAGTGTCTGCAGGGCTTGACCAGGAGCTGGGGTGTCAAAGATAAGATAAGATAAGATAAGATAAACCTTTATTAGTCCCACATGTGAGGAATTTGTTTGGTCACGGCAGAAAGTGGGCAGTTAAAGTTAAGAGCAGCAAAAATCAAGAAAAACAATAGAATAGAATAAAACAGACAGACAGTCCTCTGCTAGATTCAAAGATGAAAACAGACACACAAGAGTGTAACAACAGAACCAACAAAGACACGTGTCTGCTGCATTTGACTGAATCCATCAGGAGCTGACGTGAGGCTGCATACCTGGAGCTGCTGCAGGATGCGCTCCCTGGGATGCACCTGATGTCTGCTGCAGCTGTCCTGATAGGCCAGCGACACCTCTGTGAAGGTGAGTCTGCTGTCAGCTGAAACAGGAGAATCTGCTCATTCACTGCTTTAATGTCTCTGCATTCAGTGAGCAAAAGCAACCATTCAAAAGTACTTAAGGTAAGTGTGTGTGTGTGTGTGTGTGTGTGTGTGTGTCCAGCTGACGTGAGAGACAACACATCCTGTTGATGACTTAAAGACAACATTTGGTTCTTCACTGAGGTCTGAGTGTGCACAGGTAATCCCCGTGGAAACCCCTAATCTGGATGCACCAAGTATAGGTCAGTCAAAACTACTGCATGGAGTCCAGGGGAAATATGGAGGAACATAAACACAGAAAGTCCCCATTAAAATGGGTTAAAAATAATGATAAATAAAGGGAAAAACAGGTATTACTAATGCTTTTCTTCACGGGAGCAAACAGAGGCATGTAGGAAAATATTCAAATATTATTTTCCTGCAAAATCCCTCTGTCATGACCCTGTGCCTCCTCGGCGGTCCCTGTATGGCTACAAGTATGTTGCGTCTCTCTCTCTCCCCTCCTGTGCACTGCGCTCTACGGGGCGGAGTCATGACGACTCCAGCCCCTGGCTCAAACACCTGCGACTCATCAGCTCATCACCACGCTCACTTAAGGCGGCGGCTGAGAAAGCTTCTTCGCTGGATTATTGAGTAACACTCGTCAGTGTCACTGCAAATCAAGCCTTCGTCTCGAGTTTCTTTTGTGCTGCGACTTACCTGTTCTTCTCTCTGTGCCAGATTCTCGCCGGCCTGGGACCACCACTGGGTGAGCTAGCCGGAGTCTAAGCCAACCTGAGCCGCTGCAAGGATCTTGTACATAGCCCCTTTCCCTTCCGTGCCTGTGTTCTCCGGAGACCCTCTTCCTGTGCCCCCTCCTCCTCACCTGTATATATTCGCACCTGGTGTCTGTATTGTGGAAATAAATTGTGAACTCAAGTGACGGTCTGCCTCCGAGTCTCTCCAGAGCCTGACAGAATAATCCAGCCATCGTTATGGACTCGGCAGACCCAGCCTCGGCCGCGACAGCCCCCATGTCCCTGGAGGAGCTTCTGCACCGACACGAACAAATGCTAGTAAGGCTTAGTGGAGAAGTGGCGTCGCTGACTCAGGCTTTCGCCCAGCGGATTCCTCTGGCCGACAACCCGCTTCCTGCAGCCCCTCCCCAGGTAACACACGCTCCTGCCGTCACTACTGCAGCCACTGCTACTCCGGCTGCTAGCGCGTTAGCTCCAGTAGCTTCCGCGGTGTCGCTGGATAAGCTTTTGCCTTCACCTGAGGCCTTTTCTGGGGAGATGGGAAAATGTGCGGGATTTCTGTTGCAGTGTTCCATGCAGTTCCAACTATTACCGCATGTGTTTGTTACTGACGGAGTTAAGATTGCTTACATCACCCAGCTACTACGAGATCGGGCCCTGGCCTGGGCCCAGGCCCAGCTGCAGGCTTGCCCCGGAATGTCTTACGATGACTTCCTGTCTCGTTTCAAGTCGGTGTTTGACAAAGGCTCGAGTACGGAGGCTGCCGGCTATCGTTTAATTAATCTGAAGCAAGGTAAGCGAAGCATGGCTGACTTTTCTGTTGATTTCTGGACCCTGGCGGCACAGACCAAGTGGGGACCTGAGGCTCTGAAGACCACTCTGTTAAATAATATCCGCGAAGAACTCAAGGATGAGATAATGTTGCGTGAGCTACCTGCTTCTCTCAACGCTTTAATGTCCCTGTGTATTCAGGTGGATGATCGCCTGCGGGCGCGCCAGAGCTCACGAAGACAGCCGTTTCGCGAGCCGCTGGCTTCTCGGGACCCCCAGCCCGACGCACGGGAGGCTAGAGCCTCCGGAACCGAGGAGGAGGTGCCCATGCAGCTGGGACGCTCTCGACTCACTCCTGCGGAACGTCAACGCCGGTTCTCCGCGGGTGAGTGTTTGTATTGCGGCCGCAAGGGGCATTACATCTCTGCCTGCCCGGCGCTGGCAAAAGGAGGCGCCCGCCAGTAATGGAGGGGGTACTGGTGGGCGACCTGTCCGGCAACAAACCTCTTCCCCGTCTCTTGCTGTCTGCGAAACTCACCCTCCGGTCGATGTCCCATTCCCTCTCTGTGTTAATTGACTCCGGTGCCGAACAGAATTTCATTGATGCGTCGCTGGTCTCCAAGTTCTGCATTGACACACGGCCACTGCCTCATCCTCTACGCGTGTCCGCCCTGTCCGGCCACCGGCTGCCAGACATCACACACATCACCTTACCTGTCACACTCACTCTGTCCGGTAACCACGTTGAGAACATTTGCTTCTGTGTGTTTAGAGCACCTGTGACCCCGCTCATACTAGGTTATCCTTGGCTTTCACTACACAACCCCCACATTGACTGGAAGAAGGAGCAAATCATGGGGTGGAGTACAGACTGCCACATGACCTGCCTGCGGGCCGCCTCGCCGTCTGTCCCTCCTTCCATCCCCGTGAGATCTTCAAAGGCGCCAGAGTTATCTGCAGTTCCTTCCGTCTATCATGACCTCGCAGCCGTTTTTAGTAAGGATCAGGCGGGCTCGCTTCCACCACACCGGCCCTATGACTGCGCCATCGATCTTCTCCCTGGGGCTCCCCTGCCCTCTGGCCGTCTCTACAGCCTCACACAGCCCGAAAGGGAAACCATGGAAAGATACATCAATGACTCTCTGGCAGCTGGGATAATCCGCCCGTCGTCTTCTCCAGTGGGGGCGGGTTTCTTCTTTGTTGACAAGAAAGACAAAACACTCCGGCCGTGTATTGATTACCGCGGCCTCAACAAGATCACAGTGAAAAACAAATACCCTCTTCCCCTCCTGAACTCTGCGTTCGAACTGCTCCAGGGGGCCACAGTGTTCAGCAAACTAGACCTGCGAAACGCATACCACCTGGTGAGAATCCGTGAAGGAGATGAGTGGAAGACCGCCTTCAACACACATATCGGACACTTTGAGTATCTCGTCATGCCCTTTGGCTTAACCAACGCGCCCGCGGTCTTCCAGGCTCTAGTTAACGATGTTTTGAGGGATTTTATTAATCGATGTGCTTTTGTTTACCTTGATGATATTCTCATTTTTTCTAAGTCTCAGGCTGAGCACGAGAGTCACGTGAGGAGGGTCCTGCAGCGCCTCCTGGAGAACCGACTGTTTGTTAAGGCAGAGAAATGTGAATTTCATGTGGACACGGTGGCCTTCCTTGGCTATATCATCTCTCGTGGGGATCTCGAACCTGACCCTGAAAAGGTCCGGGCTGTGGTGGACTGGCCCCAACCACCGAACCGCCAGCAACTCCAACGGTTCCTAGGATTCGCCAACTTCTACCGACGCTTCATAAAGGACTACAGTAAGATCGCTTCACCTCTCACAAAACTTACCTCTCCCAAAGTTCCTTTTCAGTGGGATCCCTCGGCCCAGGAGGCCTTTTCCCTGCTAAAGGAGAGGTTCGCTACCGCCCCCATCCTCCGTCAACCCGACCTCAGGCAACCGTTCGTGGTGGAGGTAGATGCTTCAGACACTGGAGTGGGAGCTGTTCTGTCACAACGATTCCAAGGTACACTCCATCCCTGTGCGTTCTTCTCTCATCGTCTCTCACCTGCAGAACAGAACTACGGCATCGGTGATCGGGAGTTGCTGGCGGTCAAACTGGCTCTGGAGGAGTGGAGGCACTGGCTCGAAGGTGCAGAACACCCGTTCATCGTGTGGACCGACCACAAGAACCTTGAGTACATCCGGTCCGCCAAACGCTTAAACTCCCGGCAAGCCAGGTGGGCCCTCTTCTTCACAAGATTCAATTTTTCCATCACCTACAGGCCTGGGTCCCGCAACGTGAAGCCCGATGCACTCTCCCGTCAGTTCTCCAGTACGGAGGGGGACCCTGATCCTGAACCGATTCTACCAGCTACCTGTGTTATTGGAGCAGTCACGTGGGAGATCGAAGCTCTCGTGCGAGAGGCCCAGGAAACTGATCCCGACCCGGGCACGGGGCCCCCTGGTCGGTTGTTCGTCCCTGCGGCCGTCCGCGCCCAAGTGCTGCACTGGGGTCACACTGCCCGGTTCACTTGTCATCCCGGAGCCCGCCGCACCATCACCTTCCTCCGGCGATTCTTCTGGTGGCCCTCCTTGGACAAGGACGCCAGGGAGTACGTTGGAGCATGTGCCACATGCGCCCGGAACAAACGTTCCAGCCAACCACCCGCCGGGCTTCTCCAACCGCTCCCCTCGCCAGGGCGGCCTTGGTCCCACATAGCCCTGGACTTCATTACGGGGCTTCCACCGTCATCAGGTAACACCACCATCCTAACTGTCGTTGATCGTTTTTCTAAGGCAGCTCATTTCATCGCCCTCCCGAAGCTTCCTACGGCCCTGGAGACCGCCCGGCTGCTCACCACCCACGTCTTCCGGCTTCACGGCATCCCTATGGACATCGTCTCTGACCGCGGGCCCCAATTCACCTCTCGGGCTTGGAAGGACTTCTGCACACAGATCGGCGCCAAGGTCAGTCTCTCTTCGGGCTTCCACCCTCAGAGCAATGGACAGACTGAGCGTACCAACCAAGAGCTCGAAGCAGCACTCCGCTGTGTAGTCTCTCACAACCAGACCACTTGGAGCGAGCAACTGCCCTGGATCGAGTACGCCCACAACTGCCTGACCTCTTCTGCCACGGGACTATCGCCGTTCGAAGCTTCACTAGGCTACCAACCACCCCTGTTCCCAGCCGTGGAAGGTGAGCATACCGTACCTTCAGTACAACATCATTTCCGCAGGTGCCGCCGGGCCTGGCGGTCCACCCAAGCCGCTCTACTACGGACGGCGGAACGCAACAAGGTGCTCGCCGACCGCCGCCGGATCCCTGCACCGGCCTATACGGTTGGGCAGAAGGTATGGCTCTCCTCGCGCTTTGTTCCCATTCGTGCTGAGTCAAAGAAACTTTCCCCAGCATTCATCGGTCCATTCGAGATCGAGGCCCTAGTCAACCCTGTGTCAGTTCGTCTAAAGCTGCCTCGCAACATGCGTATCCACAATGTTTTTCATGTCTCCCAGGTCAAACCCGTGCTCTCCAGCCCATTGTGCCCTCCTTCCAGGCCCCCTCCGCCCGCCCGGCTCGTGGATGGGCAGGAAGTGTTTGACATCACCCGCGTCATGGACTCTCGGCGGCGGGGGAGGGGCGTTCAGTACCTGGTGGACTGGGAGGGCTACGGGCCGGAGGAACGTTCCTGGGTGCCCCGGTCGGCGGTTCTGGCTCCTGGTCTGCTCCGCGAGTTTCACCGGCGGCATCCGGGTAAGCCTGGTGGGTCGCCGAGAGGCTCCCGTTGAGGGGGGGGTACTGTCATGACCCTGTGCCTCCTCGGCGGTCCCTGTATGGCTACAAGTATGTTGCGTCTCTCTCTCTCCCCTCCTGTGCACTGCGCTCTACGGGGCGGAGTCATGACGACTCCAGCCCCTGGCTCAAACACCTGCGACTCATCAGCTCATCACCACGCTCACTTAAGGCGGCGGCTGAGAAAGCTTCTTCGCTGGATTATTGAGTAACACTCGTCAGTGTCACTGCAAATCAAGCCTTCGTCTCGAGTTTCTTTTGTGCTGCGACTTACCTGTTCTTCTCTCTGTGCCAGATTCTCGCCGGCCTGGGACCACCACTGGGTGAGCTAGCCGGAGTCTAAGCCAACCTGAGCCGCTGCAAGGATCTTGTACATAGCCCCTTTCCCTTCCGTGCCTGTGTTCTCCGGAGACCCTCTTCCTGTGCCCCCTCCTCCTCACCTGTATATATTCGCACCTGGTGTCTGTATTGTGGAAATAAATTGTGAACTCAAGTGACGGTCTGCCTCCGAGTCTCTCCAGAGCCTGACACCCTCAAATTATTTTTATAATACATGTTATAATCCCTAAAATGATTGTTATAAATAATACATTGAGTGGATTTTAGTTCAGCTTTTCTGCTGCATGTTTGATGCTTTTTCAAGGACAGAATAAGTGTAACTTGCTAACATGATGTAAGGTGCATCTTTTTAATAAATACGTTCAAATTGTTGATTCAAAATCTCAAATATAAATATAAAATATATAGAATTCTTTAATTTACTTCTTTTAGTGAAATCATGGATTGATCACGTCCTTTAGATGTTAAGATGCTAAAATAACATGTAGTGGACATTTTTAATGAGATGTTAAGAGCTTAAATCAGGTATAGAAGTGAAACTACACTTCCACCATCACTGAACGTCATCCATGACACTTAAACAGCAGCTTACCCAGTTTCTCAGCATTCCCATGCTCAGCAAAGCTGGACACTAGCTGTTCGTCCGGAGGGAAGCACACATGCTTTCCTCCTTTACTTCTCCTCTTTGATTTCATTCTGGGCTGTCCTGAGCTGTCATCTTTCTGCTCATCATCATCATCACTGCAGTTGGTCATCGCTTCGCTTTACTTTAGGACTGCAGCATGGAGCGCTCTATTGTAATAGAAGGCCAATGGTTAGTCAGGATGGGAACTCCAGCGCCGGTCACATTACATGCTATCCATGGAGCTGTGACAGCAGCTACTGAAGTACTTCTGGTAATATAAAAGAGTGAAGTAGTGACGATGTACCCTCGTGAATGTGAAACGTCTTCAGTCTGTGGCGACACTGAAGAACCAATATCTTATTCATGAGCTGTGCACTGTTACCCAATATGTTTGGATCAAATGACACACTGAAAACAGGTAAGGCTCTGCACATTTACATACTTATTCAGATTCATTTACAAAATTCAGGGTTGTTCTGGATAAGACAAACACAGGTAAGTTACCGAGGTAACCACGTTTGATCAAATATTCTTAGTTATCCAAATACTTTGGTTAAGTTTCCCACTGAAGTGTCTGTCTCTGCAAACTGTCTGATAATGTTTAAAAGACAGAATAAAACAGACAAAAAACAGTTTGTGGAGACAGTTCAGAGACAACAGTCTGTGTATCACAGCCAACCTGACACAACACACTGCAACAGCCACTGAAACACGTCAAACCTTCATCTCTGCAGCAGCCCCCACGAAGCTTCTCTAATGATGGTTTTTCAAGGGTTACAGTTACAAGAATGAACTTTTCATTGGAGTAATTTGTTTCTTACAGAGAACATTTCTTAGAAACACACAATTCTATTAATAGAATAAACAGCTAAAGTGCAGCAGCCACTGTAATTATTGTGCTAAGTACAGTAAAGTGTGACAGAGCTACAGCACAATGATCTGTCAAGGACCTGGACAGAGCATAACTGTAGAACAGGCCAACTACAATGACCTCACCCTAAACACCAACGAAACAAGAACGGATGCCCCTCCCCTCTCCATAAAAGTGACTATGTGGAGAGGGTATCCTCTATTAAGTTCCTCGGCACCCACATATCCGAGGACCTATCTTGGACCACATACACATCAGTCCTGGTGAAGAAAGCCCAGCAGCGCCTCCATTTCTTGGGGGTTCTGAGATGGTACAGGCTGCAGTCTGACCTCCTAGTGTCCTACTGTGCCAACTGTGTGGTACGCTGGTTGCACAACAGCTGACAAGAAGAGACTACAGAGGGTCATAAGAACTGTAGAGAAGGTGATTGGCTGTACACTCTCCTACCTGGACTTAATTTCCAGCTCAAGATGTCTCTCCAGAGCCAGAGCAATTATAAAGGACCACCTCCATCCTAACCACCACCTGTTCAACATCCTGCCTTCTGGAAAAAGGTTCAGATCCATCAGGTGCAAAACCAACAGACTAAAGAACAGCTTCTTCCCGGGAAGGGACCAGTCCCATCCAGCTACCAACCAATAACCTGTCTCAGCAGCACATGGAAGCTCCTGTCAGGCATCATAGCGGCTAAGATGAACAGACACATGTGTCAATACATGAGTGGGGCACAGAAAGGGATGGGCAAAAATACCAGAGGCGCAAAACACCAGCTACTGGTAGACCGAGCAGTCAGACAAGGCTGGCCAACCTGTGCACTGCCTGGCTTGATTACAAGAAGGCCTATGACTCAATGTCCCACACCTGGATCCTGGAATGCCTAGACCTGTACAACATCAACAGGACCCAAAGAGCCTTCATCAGGAAAATGGTAAATGGCCTGTATTTGTATAGCGCTTTACTAGTCCCTAAGGACCCCAAAGCACTTTACACATCCAGTCATCCACCCATTCACTGGTGATGGCAAGCTACAGTGTAGCCACAGCCACCCTGGGGCGCACTGACAGAGGCGAGGCTGCCAGACACTGGTACCACCGGGCCCTCTGACCACCACCAGCAGGCAATGGGTGAAGTGTCTCGCCCAAGGACACAACGACCGAGACTGTCCAAGCCGGGGCTCGAACCAGCAACCTTCGGATTACAAGGCAAACTCCCAACTCTTGAGCCACGATCGTCCCAACTCAATAGGAATGTGACATACAACACTAGAGGCCGACTTCAAGCCCATAGCAGTTAGGACTGCTGCACTTCTCCACACAGGGCACTAGCAGCACTAGCAGCAGTAGCTTCTTCAGCCTGTGAGCACTTGTTACTAGTTGTTGCTGTTACTACTGTTGACGATGTAGCAGCCACGACAGATAACAAGTCACTTAATTAGACACATTTTGCTGCATCTTTTTGTAGTTTTGTCTTCTCTCTTAGCTTTTTAGTGCCACCTTTTCATTTTTGTTTGTTCATCTTTATCACCCACTTCTTCCACAGTAAACTCTGCTATACAGGCACATAATGAAAGTAGGGGAGAGGTATTAAGACTTTTGATTGGGCAATACAGTGACAGTATTGAAATTAATGATTGCTCTTCTTAACCTAGAAAATATGACTTTTTCCCTTCTGTTTCTCCCAGGTGCCTTGCTATGATGAAGCAGTACTGGTGTAGCTGGATGGGTGGAAAACACAACATTATGGTGCATGGAGACAAAAGCATATATATTTAATCACTTAGGTGTAAATATACACAATCTGAACTGTGTTTTACTCTAATATATTTGCACTGCCTACAAACTGTGTGGTGAAGATGTTTTCATTATTATAAAGACAAAAAATGATTTTGGATGACCTTTTACTGACTTAAGCAATCACAAAACTCATGGTTCTACACCTCAGGGAATTATTGACTGCAAAGTATTACACACAAGCCCTAACATTAAATGTTGTTGTTTTTTCCAAAATTAAATAAATTTACAGAATGTGTGTTTTTTTCCAAAAGCCTTTGGACTTAACTAAATAGCACAATAGGACATATTAGTCCACGGTTTGATAATAAAACAATAAGAAATTAATAACACAGCTCTGATAGTTGATCATGTACTGAAGACCTGCCCCATGGAGGATAAGCAGAAGATAATGGACGGATGGAGCATTTTCTGTAAATTAACAAAAAGTTTCTGCTTTATATTTACAGGACAGTCTAAGCCATCGGAACATGTTTATTTATTAGAACTGAACCCAGAGGAGTCGTGTTGGCAGATTTCTTTCATGCACTGCAGCAGAAATGCAGAAAATAGACTTGCTGTTGAAACTAAATATTTTTATATAATATCTTTCATATATTAAGATATCCCAGGGATTAAATGTGTATTTAAACTTCTTTACACTAACAGAAAGGACAGTTCAACCGTATGTGGCCTACATCGCTGTTTACACAGTAGTGAAGCAGCGACTTCCCCCAATAAAATAGCGCGGTACGATGACATCACTTCCTGACCGGTAGTTTTGCGGGAAGTTTGGTCCGTGTACAGTTTATCCTACAGGGAAGCATAAACAACGAAGCGACGGTATGTTTTTGTCATACACGTATACATGTGTACGCTAACGGAATCAATCACAGGTACTCGGGAGCGTTTGCTGTTGGACGGCGTCGTGTAGCAGGTCATGTAGGCGCTAATGTGACACACGGTTACTCGCAAAACCGCGCAGTTAGCATGAGAGCTAACGAGCCTCGAAAGAACAACTCGAGGTGCAGGATTCGCACGACGCCATCACTTTACTGTTTCTCTTTCTGTTGGTTTGAACCCACATGCTAACAGGCGGTTCGCGTTAGGGAAATGTCTCGTATAGGCTGCACACATTAGCAGGTGATGGGGAACTCAGGATGTGGTTAGCTAACTTCGGTACAGATAAAACATGGTTCTAATGTGACCCGAAAAGTACAAGTTTCCATTTCTTGTTGTGTTTACAACGATGTTTGGCTTAGTTTTATTTTGGAGCTCTGCTTCCATCACGATGAAGCAGCACTAACAACCACCGTGGCTGTGTGTGTGTTAGATGCCCCCTAAAGCCAAGGCGGCAGGCAGAGGCAGAGCCCCTGCCAAGAGGAAGCTGGCAGAGGAGTTTCCTCCTGGAGAAGTGCTGAAGGACACCATGAAGAAGGAATGGAAGCTGGGGGCTCCGATCGGTCAAGGGGGCTTTGGTGTCATATACTTGGGTAAGAACACAGGATGCTAGTGACACACAGTCATGGTAAAATGAAAGACAATGTTATTTGTATTTTAGTTCTAGTTAACATCCGAGTTTGAGTTGCAAACTTTATATTGAATAAAAGTTAATAAAGATTTTAAGCATGTGTCAACCAAATACTGTAAATAATGAACATATTCCCTCTTATGTTTTCCCCAGCCGAGGAAAATTCTGCAAAGCCCGTGGGTGCTGATGCTCGCTATGTCATCAAAGTGGTAGGACTAAGTTTGTTCCAGTCCAGGCATTATTACTCTTTACATACTTCTTTCTTTATTCACAGAAAAGTAGCTACAAAAGCCAACTCAATCTGAAGTGCTTTGTATTTTATGACATATCAAGATTTTTTTTATTCTATAACACTTCCACTTTAGTTAAGCCCATCAAGAGTTAAGACTTAATTGGCAAAATAAGTTCATTGGATTAAGTCCAGAAATAATTCACATACTGACAGGACTTCTTCTGACTTGTTTGACCAGTTTGACTTGCTTTTCTGCTCTAATGTGCAGACTCATCAGGCTCCAAGTCTCTCCCATTTGACTCTCTGAGAATCGTCCGATTTATTTATTTGTTCACTAACTGCAGTGATGCAGCCAGCACAGCGTATATATTGAGGCCTTGACCCTGGACCTGTCAGATGGCTCTGTCCAGTTGCTGGTCGCTAAAGTGTCACGAGAAGTGATCACAGTGCAAACATTGCAGCCAATAAGGCACTTTCTGCACTGTGACCATTTCCCTGTTTCTATTCTTAAGGAGGAGAAACAGGGAGAAAAAGCCTGGGGATGCCACATTACTCAAGATCTGAACTGAAAATCAGTGGCAACGTTTGAGGGAGCGATGAATCCAAATTTCACGTTTTTGGTTCAAATTGTTGTCGAGATGTGAGGAGAGACGCACAGCAGCGAGCGTTGTCTGAAGAAAAGCGCCGTCAGATCCACTGTGCTGTAGCCCACTGCAGGCTCACATCTGCACGCTGCAGGTGTTGCTGTTAAAAAGAGACGTGATGGCTGTTGTGGGCCAAATGTAAAGGTCTACCTATACAGTGTTTATTCTAACTTTAACTCTAATTGTGTGGATGCTTTAAGGCATCCACACTATTGAGTTCCTGTTTCTCTTTATTGTGTGGATGCTGATTAAGCATCCACACTATTGAGTTCCTGTTTCTCTTTATTCTTTATTATTATTATTATTATTGTGTGGATGCCCTCAAAGGGCTTCCACACTATTGTGTTCCTGTTTCTCTTTATTATGTGTGCCTATGCCAAGAGGCACACATATTACTATTCCTCGGATTTATTATTATTATGTGTGCCTATGCCAAGAGGCACACATATTACTATTCCTCGGATTTATTATTCTTATTATTATTATTATTATTATTATTATTATTATTATTGTGTAAATGCTGTAGGCATTCACACTATTGAGTTCCTGTTTCTCTTTATTCTTTATTATTATTATTATTATTATATATTCTTCAAGTTGCTTCCGTACGTTTTTTGCTGTTTAACTACTTCCACAATTTTTGTGCTATTTTCACCGTTCAAATTTTAAACTATTCTGCTATTTCTGCTCATGTGTGCTATGATTTTTGGTATTTTTTGCTATTATACTTTTTAAAAATTACGTTTTTTTCCTTTAATTTGTCCCATTGAAATGAATGGAAAACTTCCAAAATTTTGCTAAAACTTGCTTGTTTTTGAAACTTAACTACTTCCTCATATTTTCACATAGAACAACCATTTAAACTTTAAAATGTTCACAAATTATTGGGCTATTCCTGTATGATTCAGCTTTTTCATATCTGTTATCGTTTTCATCTTATCCCTCTTTAAGTTTTGAGTTTCATCTTTGTGATTTTTAAGAAAATACATGCGTTGTTATGGTTGCTATGCAGTTGGTTCTGAGTCAGCCACTTGTCCTTTTTCAATCTTCTCTTCATGTCCAAACAACTTCTTGCTACTTGCTCAATTTTCACTCAACCCCCACAAATTATACATCAAAACGTAGGTATTTTTGCTGGCTTTCAGAAAATCTCACTATCATTGTTGTGGGATTGACAGAATTTTTACAAATCTCCTCAGACCAACACAAAGTCTGAAAACTCTCCATAGAAAGTCAATGGAGAGTTTCTTAAAAATCACCACTGGATTTCTGTAAGGAGAGGCATTTTCGAATCGTCATATCTCCCCAACGAAACAAAGTTGAGACATGAGGCTTGTGCCAATATATCTTCAGACACTCCTGATGCTCACAATCCAAGAATTTTTTTCTCATCTATTACCGTTTTGCCATGAATAGCGTTTGTTTGAGGGTAGGAAATTCGTCCCTCGCTCAGATTTCTTCAGATTTTAAACTCTGGAATTGAACCATTTTTTCTCTCGTCATATCTTGTTGATGGATTTCCATAGAGACCTGAAAACTTCCATGATTGTTCACCAAAGCCTGCTGTTTCTTACGGTGAAAGAATGATATCGATGCTCCAAATAGATTTAGAGTTACAAAAGGTTGTTTGAGGGGAGGTCAATGCAGTTTTCTCTTCGCCCCTACTCAGTTAGGGTACATTAGAAGTCAAATATCTTAAATAATTCATATTTTAATGATAAATTGTTAACACATGAAGATTCCCCCATGTCTTCTGAACAAAACGGTGTAAGAATGACCATTCTAGCCCCTACGGTTAGGAAATTATAGCCATTTGTTTGAGGGGAATCATTAATATTTGAAAGAAGCAGGTCTGTGTCTCTGTTCTGCGTGTGTAAGCAGGTGAACCTGTTTTGGCGGGAAAAAGTAAACAGCCTCTCTGATTGGTGGATTCAAATTTAGCAGCTCACAGCTATTTGACTGACCTAGAAACATACAGGCAGGACCATTAACAGCGCTTGTTCACTTCCTGGTATGTGTGTGTGTGTGTGTGTGTGTGTGTGTTTGTGAGAGAGAGAGTGAGAGAGAGAGAGAGACTCTTTTTATGGCAGCATCTCACTGTAGGATTCAAATTGATTATTTTTAGACTGGTTGACTGTTCTGTGTGTGTGTGTCTCTGTGCATTTGTGTTTCCATATTTGTGTGTATCTGCTGGCTGTTATTTCTTTCTTTCTTTTTTGTCAATTTTTGACCTTTCAACAAGTACATCTGAGAGACCCTTACCATGTTCAGCATTTTTTCAGCTGTCCATTATGCTTTTCCAATTTTTCTATTTAAGTTATTACTATTCTGTTAAATCATACTATTTCTGCTATTTTATAAGATTTGTGCTAAATATAGTATTTCTGCTTAATAATAGTATTTCTGCTGAATTATAGAATTTCTACCAAATCATAGTATTTCTGCTAAATCATAGTATTTCTGCTACTTTTTGGTATTTGTGATAAATACAGTATTTCTGCTAAAAAATCAAATTTCTGCTATTTTATAGGATTTGTGCTAAATATAGTCTTTCTGCTTACTTATAGAATTTCTGCAAAAACATAGCATTTCTACTAAATATAGTATTTCTGATTAATTATAATATGTCTACCACATCACAATATTTCTGACACAAGCAGCATCTGTGTGTGTGTGTGTGTGTGTGTGTGTGTGTGTGTGTGGTTCTGTGTGACTCAATTTTTATTCGCTGGTGACCAGCATCCCATTAGTGGATTCAACTTGACCAGATTCAGACTGATTGACTGGCATAGAAACACACAGGAAACTTCATGCTCTGTTTGTCTCTGTGTGCCCTTGTGTGTGTATGTTTGTATGTCTGTGTTTATGCTTGCATCTATGTTTGTACACATTGTTTTCTGAACATGGGTTATGTGTCTCTGTGTGTGTGTGTGTGTGTGTGTGTGTCCCTATTTTTAAACATTGCTAGTCATGTCATTTTTGCCTTCGCTTTGTGTATCTGCTGGCATTTCCTTTGTAACTTTTCTAATGTTTCTGCCAATTTTTCACAGTTGAACAACAACTAATCTTTTGAGGAAACTTCAGCTTTTTGAAGCTGGCCGTTTTGTGTTTCCAATATTTCTGCTAAAGTTATTACTTTTCTGCTGAATTATACTATTTCAGCTCCTATGTTGCATTTCTACTACGTGTTACTTTTATACTACTGTATATTAAGTTGTACTCTTACAACATTTTTCCAAGTTTTTAGGTTTGTGCTACATATTAACATTACTGCTGTATTACAACACTTCTACCATGTTGTACTATTTCTGCCAAGTCACTATTTTTTTGCTAAGTTACAATGTCTGCTATATTCTCCTTTTGATATAGTATTTTTGCAAACGCTTTATGTTTCTTCTTAAGTTTCCGCAAAGTTATTATATTTTGGCTCAGTTTTTATTCATCTACAAAGTTATTACAATTTCAACCACCTTTCTGATACTGACTTCAGCTTCTTCAGCTATTTTCAGCTTTTTCAGCAGTTTTCAGCAGACAGCTTCAGCTTTACAGCATTCACACTGCATTTTCGCAGGAAATGCAAATTTTTCTAGTTGTGTGGATGCCTCAAGGCATCCACACTATTGTTTTCCTGTTTCTCTTTATTCTTTATCTTTATTCTTCTAGTTGCTCCGTTCTTTGCCGTTTAACTACTCCCTCAGTTTGCAGCCGATTTTCTCCGTTCAAACTCTAAAAAATTTTGCTCTTTCTGCTAATGTGTGCTATGACTTTTGGTGCTCATAACTTCTATACTTTTTGAGATATTGAATATTTTTTGCAATATTTTTGCCCATTGAAATGAATGGAACACATTATCAATGTGGTCACTTATTTCTGCTCGCCGGGCTGAGCTGTGTTTTAGCTCAGTGAGATGAGCAGCCGTTCTAAGACTGGGAGGCCCGGGTTCAAATCCCACTTATGGCATCAATTTATTCAGTTCACAGTTAAACTTTTTTTTAACTGTTTTCAACACAAATTTGAGCATCTTCACCCCCTTTCAGCAAAATTTTCAGTTTTTTCTGCTGTTTTCAGAACAAAAACCCTCTTTTCAGCAGAAATTCTGCTCATTCACCTCTTTTCAGCACAATGTTCTGCTTCTTTCCGTCTTTTCTGCAGAAATACTGCTCATTCTTCACCCCTTTTCAGCAGAATTGTGAGTTTTTTCATCCCTTTTCAGCACAAATCCCATCTTTTTCAGGTGATTTCAGCAGAAACCTCTTTTCAGCGCAACTTTCAGCTTCTTTGCCTCTTTTCAACAGAAATTCTGCTGATTCACCTCTTTTCTGCAAAATTTTCAGCTTTTTCTCCACTTATCAGCACAATTCTCAGCAGCTTCTACTCATTTCAGCAGAGTTGTCCGTCTCTCCACCTCTTCATGTTCAGAGTGAGTTTAGCTCAGTGAGATGAGTAGCTGCCTTGAGACCAGGAGGGCCAGGTTCGAATCCTGCTCAGGGCAATGTTTTTTTTTTTCACCATCATACAACTTTTTGCAAGTTTTCATCTTTTCAGCAGACAGCTTCAGCGTTAAGGCATCCACACAGCATGTTCGCAGGAAATGCAAATTTTTCTAGTTGTGTGGATGCTGGAGGCATCCACACTATTGAGTTCCTCTTGGGACTTCCGTACACTTTTTGGCACTTAACTACTTCCACAATTTTCAGCCGATTTTCACCGTTCAAATTTTAAACTATTCTGCTATTTCTGCTAATGTGTGCTATGTCTTTTGGTATTTTTCACTATTATACTTTTTAAAATATTAAGCTTAATTTGTCCCATTGAAATGAATGGGAAACTTCTGCAATTCTGCTAAAACTTGCTTGTTTTTGAAACTTAACTGCTTCCTCATATTTTCACGTAGAACAACCATTCAACCTTTAAAATGTTCTCAAATTATTGGGCTATTCAGGTATAAATCCGCTTTTTCAAATCTTTTACCGTTTTACTTTTATGCCTCTTAAAGTTTTCAGTTGCAAAATTGTGATTTTTCACAAAATACATGCGTTGTTATGGTTGCTATGCACTTGGCTTCCAGTGTGCCACTGAAGGTTTTGCAGTCTTCTCTTCATGTCCGAACAACTTCTTGCTACTTGCTCAATTTTCACTCAACTTCCACAAATTATACATCAAAACGTAGGTATTTTTGCTGGCTTTCCGAAAATGTCACTATCATTGTTTTGGGATTTATAGAATTTTGGCAAATCTCCTCAGACCAACACAAAATTCGCAAAACTCTCCATAGAAAGTCAATGGAGAGCTTGTTCAAAATCACCGCTTGATTTCTGTAATGAGAGGCATATTCGAATCGTCATATCTCCTTAACGAAGCAAAGTTAAGACATAAGGCTTGTCCCAGTATATCTTCAGACACTCCTGACGCTCACAATTCAAGAATTATTTTCTCACCTATTACCGTTCTGAAATGAGTTAGACTTGTTTGAGGGTAGGAAATTCGTCCTTCGCTCAGATTTCTTCAGATTTCAAACTCTGGAAATGAACCACTTTTTTCTCTCGTCATATCTTTTTGATGGATTTCCACAGAGACCTGAAAATTTCCATGACTGTTCACCAAAGCCTGCTGTTTCTTACGGTGAAAGAATGATATTGATACTCCAAATAGATTTAGAGTTAGAAAGCGTTGTTTGAGGGCAAGTCAAGGCAGTTTTTGCTTTGGTCTACTCAGTTATGGTGCATTAGAAGTCAAATATCTTTAATAATTCATATTTTAATGATAAATTGTCAACACTTGACGATTCCCCCATCTCTTCTGAACAAAACGGTGTAAGAATGACCGTTCTAGCCCCTACGGTTAGGAAATTATGGTCATTTGTTTGAGGGGAGTCGTCATTATGAGAAATAGACTGCAAAAATCCTGTGTCTCTCTGTGCTGCGTGCACCTGTTTTGGCGGGAAAAAGTGCACAGGCTCTCTGATTGGTGGATTCAAATTCAGCAGCTCCCAGGCTGCTTGACTGAGCTAGAAACTTACTTCTCTCTCCCTGTGTGTGTGTGTGTGTGTGTGTGTGTGTGTGTGACAGAGAGAGAGAGAGAGAGAGAGAGAGAGAGAGAGAGCCTTTTTATGGGGTAATCTCATTGTAAGATTCAAATTCAATATATTTAGACTGGATGACTGAATTGGATCTTGTGTGTGTGTGTGTGTGTGTGTGTGTGAGAGAGAGAGAGAGAGAGAGAGAGAGAGCCTTTTTATGGGATGATCTCATTGTAAGATTCAAATTCAATATATTTAGACTGGTTGACTGAATTGGATCTTGTGTGTGTTTGTGTGTTTGTGTGACAGAGAGAGAGAGATAGAGAGGGCGAGAGAGAGTTTTTATGGGAGCATCTTATTATATGATTTAAATTCAATATATTTAGACTGGTTGACTGAATTTGATCCTGTGTGTGTCTCTCTGTGCTTGTGTGTTTCCATATGTGTCCATATTTGTGATTGTGTGACTGTTATACTTTTTTTTGCTGATTTTTTTTTTTCATTTAACAATTACATTTGAGGGACCCTTAGCATGTTCAGCATTTTTTCAGCTGTTCATTTTGCTTTTCCAATTTTTCTATTTAAGTTATTACTATTGTGCTAAGTCATAGCATTTCTGCTGCTTTTCAGTATTTGTGCTAAATACAGCATTTCTGCTAAATCATACTATTTCTGCTATTTTATAAGATTTGTGCTAAATACAGCATTTGTGCTAAATCATACTATGTCTGCTACTTTATAGGATTTGTACTTAATATATTATTTCTGCTTAATTATAGTATTTCTGCCATTTGATAGTATTTGTGCTAAAACATAGTATTTCTACTAAATGCAGTATTTCTGGGTAATCATTGTATTTCTATATATTTCTGCCAGGTCCCCAGGGAGTCAATCCTCTGTAAGGACTGTAATATTCAAATTTACATATCAGGACCTGCACGACTTCACAACTAGCCAATCACATCTGAGGGCTGGCACATTCAAATTTGCATATTGTTGCCTTCATGGCTTCCCAGCCAGCCATTCATATCTGAGGGCTGGCACATTCAAATTTGCATATTGGGGCCTTCATGGCTTCTAAGCCAACCAATCATCTATGTCATATATCTATAATTATTTATATATTTTTTTTAAAAAGATAACACTTGACGATTCCCCCATCTCGTCTGAACAAAAGAATGTTAGACCTTAGACCTGAAAATTTCCATGACTGTTCACCAAAGCCTGCTGTGTCTTACGGTGAAACAATGATATCAATACTCTATATAGATTTAGAGTTACAAAGCGTTGTTTGAGCGCAAGTCAAAGCAGTTTTTGCTTCGCCTCTACTCAGTTATGGTGCATTGCAAGTCAAATATCTTTAATAATTCATATTTTAATGATAAATTGTCAACACTTTAAGATTCCCCCATCTCTTCTGAACAAAACGGTGTAAGAATGACTGTTCTAGCCCCTACGGTTAGGAAATTATAGCCATTTGTTTGAGGGGAATCCTGACTATGAAAAATAGACAGCACAAATCCTGTCTCTGTGCTGCGTGTGTGTAAAAACAGGTGCACCTGTTTTGGCGGGAAAAAGTACACAGCCTCTCTGATTGGTGGATTCAAATTTAGCAGCTCCCAGGCTGCTTGGCTGACCTAGAAACTTGCTTGTCTCTCCCTGTGTGTGTGTGTGTGCCTCTGTGTGTGTGTGTGTGTGTGTGTGTGTGTGTGTGTGTGTGTGTGTGTGTGTGACAAAGAGAGAGAGAAAGAGAGGGCGAGAGAGAGTTTTTATGGGAGCATCTTATTGTATGATTTAAATTCAATATATTTAGACTGGTTGACTGAATTTGATCCTGTGTGTGTCTCTCTGTGCATGTGTGTTTCCATATGTGTACATATTTGTGATTGTGTGACTGTTATACTTTTTTTTTGCTGATTTTTTTTCGTTTCACAATTACATTTGAGGGACCCTTATCATGTTCAGGATTTTTTCAGCTGTCCATTTTGCTTTTCCAATTTTTCTATTTAAGTTATTACTATTGTGCTAAGTCATAGCATTTCTGCTGCTTTTCAGTATTTATTTTTATTTCAGTAATCATACTATTTCTGCCATTTTATAGGATTTGTACTTAATATAGTATTTCTGCTTAATTATAGTATTTCTGCCATTTTATAAGATTTGTGCTAAATATAGTTTTTCTGCTAAAAATAGTATTTCTGCCAAATATAGTATTTTTGATTAATTATAGTTTTTCTACCAAATCATAGTACAGTTTTACTGCTTTTTCTATGGCTTCTAAGACAACCAATCATATCTGAGGGCTGGCACATTCAAATTTGCATATTGTTGCCTTCATGGCCTCCCAGCCAGCCAATCATATCTGAGGGCTGGCACATTAAAATTTGCATATTGTTGGCTTCATGGCTTCCCAGCCAACCAATCATATCTGAAGCCTGGCACATTCAAATTTGCATATTGGGGCATTCATGGCTTCTAAGCCAACCAATCATCTATGTCATATATCTTTAAATTTATATTTGTATTTTAAATGGTCAACATTTCAAGATTCCCCCATGTCTTCCGAACAAAAATGGTCTCAAAATGACCGTTTTAGCCCCTACGGTTAGGAATTTATGGCTGTTTGTTTGAGGGGAGTCCTCACTATGAGAAATAGACTGCAAAAATCCTGTCTCTCTCTGTGCTGTGTGTGTAAAAGCCTGCACTTGGTGCACCAGTTTTGGCAGGAAAACGTACACAGCCTCTCTGATTGGTGGATTCAAATTGACAAGCTCACAGCTGTTTGACTGACCTAGAAACATGCTGTTAACAGCCCCTGTTCACTTTCTGCTGCTGCTGCTGTGTGTGTGTGTGTGTGTGTGTGTGTGTGTGTGTGTGTGTGTGTGTGTGTGTGTGTGTGTGAGAGAGAGAGACACACACACACACACACACACACACACAAAGACCCTTTTTAGGGCAGCATCTCATTGTTGGATAAAAATATAATATATTCAGACTGGTTGACTGGCATAGACCCTATCTGTGTGTCTCTCTCTGTACATTTGTGTATCCATATTTGATTTCTTGTGTATTTGTTGATTTGTGTATCCATATTTGATTTTGTGTGTATCTGTTGGCTGTTCTTATTTGTTTTTTTTCTAAATGTATTTTTATTTTATTTTTTCACAGGTGAACTAAAATTAGTTTTCAGCGAACTTAACCATGTTCCTTTTTATTCAGCTTGTCATTTTACCTTTCCAATATTTTTACTTAAGTTATTACTATTGTGCTCAATCATAGAATCTGTTCTAAATCATTGTTATTAAGCTATATTGTAGGATTTCTGCTAAATCAAAGTATTTCTACTATATTATATTTTTCTTTCTAAATATAGCATTTCTGCTATAGAATAGTATTTCTGCTATGTTATAATATTTGTGCTAAACTGGAGTATTTTTGCTAAAACATAGTATTTATTTAAAATTACAATATTCATAGTATATTGCAGTGTCTCTGGTAAATCACAGCATTTCTGCTATGTTGTACTGTTTTTCTAAATCATAGTATTTCTGTAATGATTAAGAATGTTTGGCTATATATATTCTTTCTGTTATCTTATACTATTTCTCTTAAATTCTTGTATTTTTGAGAAGTTATCGTGTTTCTGGTAACTTACAATGTTTCTGCTAAGTTCTCCTATGCTATTGTATTTCTGCCAAGTATTATGTTTCCTCTAAGATATTGCAGTTCTGCTAAGTTACTACATTTTAGCAAAGTTCCTTTGCTTCTGCAAAGTTTTTACAATTTCTGCAACTTTTCAGCTTTTTCAGCTATTTTTAGCAGACAGCTTCAGCATTACAGCATCCACACTGCATTTTCGCAGGAAATGCAAATTTTTCTAGTTGTGTGGATGCCTTCAAAGGCATCCACACTATTGAGTTCCTGTTTCTCTTTATTCTTTAGTATTCTTAAAGTTGCTTCCGTACGTTTTTCGGCACTTAACTACTCCCTCAGTTTTCAGCCGATTTTCTCAGTTCAAACTCTAAACTGTTCTGCTCTTTCTGCTAACGACTGCTATGACTTTTGGTGTTTATTACTATTATACTTTTTAAAATATTACACTTTTTTCCTTTAATTTGTCCCATTGAAATGAATGGAAAACTTCCACAATTCTGCTAAAACTTGCTTGGTTTTGAAACTTAACTGCTTCCTCATACTTTCACCTAGAAACTCCATTCAAATTTTAAAATGTTCTCAGATTATTGGGCTATTCCTGTGTGATTCAGCTTTTTCAGATCTTCTATGGTTTTAATTTTATACCTCTTTAAGTTTTCAGTTGCAAAATTGTGATTTTTCAGAAAATACATGCGTTGCTATGGTTGCTATGCAATTAACTCAGAGTGTGTGCTGGTCTGTTCTGAATTTTCTCTTAATGTCTGAACAACTTCTTGCTACTCGCTCAATTTCCACTCAACCTCCACAAATTATACATCAAAACGTAGGTATTTTTGCTGGCTTTCAGACAATGTTACTATCTTTATTGTGAGATTTACCGTTTTTTCGCAATTTGCCTCGAAGTGACACATAGTCTGGTTACTTCCCATTCAAAGTGTATGGGGAGGTTTTGAAATTCAGAGCTGAAATTCTGTAACGGGAGGCATTTTGAAATCGCCATATCTCCTTAACAAAGCAAAGTTAGGACATGAGGCTTGTGCAAATATATCTTCAGACACTGCTGACACTCACAGTGGAAACAGTTTTTACATTCATCTTACCGTTGAGCCATAAATTACGTTTGTTTGAGGGGTGGAAATCTGTCCTCCTCTCAGTTCTCACACTCTGAAAATGAAGCCGTTTCTTCTCTCGTCATATCTCCGCGACGGAGGTACAAAGAGCTATGAAAATCGCAGTCAAAATACACCAAAGTCCACTGATTCACCCGGTACAAGAATTATGCTGCTAGCCCTCCTAGTTTTTGAGTTACATGACGTTTTGTAACTCCAAAAAACGGCGCTTTTCGCCTCTCACCGCGATCTATTTCTGACTGCTGATCTATTTGTTTTTCGGCCGCCCGCCCCCTTGCCAGGTGGCGCAATCAGTAATGACACGGCTCTGCACCTCAAAGGTCGTGGGTTCAATCCCACCTTGCTTCAACATTTTTTTTTCATTACAAATTTAAACACTATCACAGACCTGTCATTTATATTGATCATTTATTACAGTTCTGCAAAGTTTTATAATTTTAGCAGCTTTTCTAATATAGACCGAAATACATACAAGTACCCAGCCTAATGAAGCACACAGAGGCAGTAGCTCTGATTGGTGAATTTGAGCAGAATCAGGTTGTTCTTTCATTTCATTTCTTTATTTATTTCACACATGGTTGAACAGTGTTTCTTTTTCTACATACAGAACCTTCTGCCTCTTTTCAGCAGAAATTCTGCGTCTTTTCAGCAGAAATTCTGCTCATTCACCTCTTTTCAGCGCAACGTTCTGCTTCTTTGCCTCTTTTCTGCAGAAATTCTGCTGATTAATCTCTTTTCTGCAAAATTTACTGCCTTTTCACCTTTTTCAATGCTTTCATCTTTTTCAAATCATAGAGTTCAAATCAAAATATAGTATTTTTACCACAGCATTGTATTTGTACAAAGTACAGTATTTCTGCCAAATCATAGAATTACTGCAATTTCATAGTATTTTGAGGAATCCCTTTTGTTATAGTATTACTTCTAAGTCATAGTATTTCTGCTTTGTCATAGTATTTGTACTGAAACATAGCAGTAATACTATGATTTGGCAGAAATACTATTTCATAGTATTTGAGTGAAATTACAGTGTTTCTGCAAAAACATTGTATTTCTGCTACTGTATTTCCGCTGTATTACGTAGTGGCAAAGTAGGAGGCTGACTGTTACCAAGTGCATCAGTGTACATAGGTCATCTCTTGTGTTGGCGTGCCCTCTTGTGGCACCTTTTGGGTAGTGCCTTAGTAAATGTTAACACTGCAAAGAAGTGGTATCAGACTGGTTTGTAGTGGAGGAATTTGTTGCCAGTTTCTTTCATCTTCATTCATGTTGTAATGTAGTAGTACTACAATATGGCAGAAACACTAGGTTTTGGCACAAATACTTTGATTTGGTATACTTTAGCTTCTTCACCCCTTTTCAGCAAAATTTTCATTTTTTTCACCCCTTTTCAGCACAAATTCCAGCTTTTGGCTGTTTTCAGAACAAAAAACTCTTTTCAGCAGAAACTCTGCTGATTCATCTCTTTTCAGCGCAAGTTTCTGCTTCTTTGCCTCTTTTCTGCAGAAATTCTGCTGATTCACCTCTTTTCTGAAAAATTTTCAGCCTTTTCACCTCTTATCAGCACAATTCTCAGCAGCTTCTTCTCATTTCTCCACCTCTTCTTTGTACGAATGACTTTGGCTTAGGGAAATGGATAGCCGCCTTGAGACCAGGAAGGCCAGGTTCGAATCCAGCGCAGGGTGGCATTTTCTTTTTCACCACCTTACAACTTTTTGTAACTTTTCATCTTTTTCAGCTTTTCAGCAGACAGCTTCAGCGTTAAGGCATCCACACAGCATTTTCGCAGGAAATGCAAATTTTCTAGTTATTATTATTTTCCTTTTTCCGCCTGAAATTTTGCAGCGAAACTCGCCCCGCAGTTTTGAGACAAACTTCATATATGTTACCTCATTTTGTGCGGCTGGATCTGGAATGGTGTGCTATGACTTTTGGTGTTTATGACTATTATAGTTTTTTAAATATTAATATTTTAGTGAAAATTTTCCCACGCTTATATACCAAACAGTTTTGACAATACGGTTACATATCTTAGATCATTTTGTGCAGCTGGAGCTGGACTAGTATGGTATGACTTTTGGTGTTTATGACTTTTATAGTTTTTTAAATATTAATATTTTAGTGCAAATTTAGAAAGATTCTTCTTTTGGCGCCATAGAAACAGACTTCATTTGTGGTGTGTTGGCTCCATCTTTTGGTCCCACTGATACAAATTTCAAACTTCATTTGTGGTGTGTTGGCTCTCTCTAGTGGTATGCCGGGAGTAGTACGGCCTGTCTACCCTTATTTGGATTACCGTAATGATGACAATATCAACGGTGCGCACAGCGTCGCTGCTTTCAGGAGCCATTGGAATTTTTAAGGTTGCGCAAATCATTCAAAAGTTACGGTAATGCTTGGTGGAAAACTCAATATCCCACAATTCATAGCACGCCTCTGCCGAGTCAAACAATGGCGGCCATCACTTAGTTTTTATTTTCCTCTTAATACTGTTTCTAGGTCACAAAATAAACTTTTAAGATATTTTCAGGCGAGAATATAGGTGTGTAAACTTCAAATATCTGCTCGTTTTGTCAAAACATCCCATATTAGCGACAATGTTCTGACGATGTCGTTTCTGCTTGAGGCTAGCTGGCTAGTGTGGCTAGCGCGGCTTTGCTAACAAGCTACAGCCGGCCTGGATGACAGTGAGAGCGGCTTACTCTGGTTTCACACCCGGTCCTTCGTAAAGTCTCGTGGTCACAGCTGGACTTATTTTTCGTTTATATGGACCGATGATTTATTTATTTATTCATTTTAGTAACGGTATAAACAGTGAAAGGTGGTGGATTGGCCAGATGTAAACTTCAAATATCTGCTCGTGTTACCAAGACATCCCATATTAGCTCTGATGGTTTCGGTGCCTGCAAAGAGCTAGACAGCTAGCTAGCTAACCGGAGTTGGCTGTCTTTTTAACTCAGGGTTATAGCTGGACTTATTTTTCGTTTTTATGAGCCGATGAGGGTTTTTTTTTTTAGTAACGGTACAAACAGTGAAAGGCGGTGGATTGTCCAGATGCTGGTCGATGTGGAAAAAATAACTGAGTTGTTTGGTGGTCGCTGACACGGAGCTACAACCGAGGGCAGCTATCCACCGGTGTGTGTCAGACAGAGCATGCAGGGAACGAGACATACGAGGCGGCGAGGCGACCGCCGATCGACCGGTGGTAGATCGTGGATCAGGGAAACCGAAGGCAGGAGAAGCAGGCGGCTGCCGGTCAGAGCGTGAGGTGAACTGAATTTCAGGTAAGAAGTTATGAACTGCACTCTATTTGGGTCAGATATAAACTGAGTTTAGGTGTAGTTTATTTTCGTTGTGCTGACTTTTTACAATCAGTTATAATAACTCGTACTGCTTGCTAGCTAGCACGACGGAGTTTCTATACAGCTGTGTGCGCGCTAAGTTACTGATGTTGAACTTTATGACAGCCTCCCCTGTCATTCTCTCGCCTGTTCAAACTTCAGTCATGAAACTGATCAATGATCGGCTTTTCTCTCTTGTTTGTTTATCGCGCTAAACAACAGCAGCACATTTAAGCTTGATCAGCTGTTGTTAGAATTCATTTGATTTTAATTTCTAGTATCAGCTGATGTTTGCTGGAGCCACAGCTGTAGAAGCGGCTGGTGGAAACCAGGAGATGACCTTACCGAATCATCAGAGCTGAACTGGTGATGGAGAAACAGGTTTACCTTTTTTTTAGGTGACATGAATGAGTTGAAGGGAAGTTATGAACTGTTTCTGAGAGAAATAAACACCAAGCTCCCTTTTTATTTAGCTGACAGCTGGTAACTGTGCAGGGGCGGATTTAGCAAAGCTTTTGCCAGGGGGCCAGGTAGGGCATCTTACAACCAAAGTTTGTATAATAATACACAAGATTGGCTGTAGACCATTGTTAATCATTCAGAACACTGTGTAAAAATAACAAAAAACAAAAAGTGAATGCAAAAGTGCATAAATATTTATTTTACGTGATTGATGTGTGTGGCGGGGCGTGGTCTGCAGTGCCGCTGCAGGGGAGGTGGACCCACCTGAGCGGCATCTGCAATCACGCCTCTCTGGCGTAGTCTGTGCTCTCTCGGCTGTTTTTTGGGTGTGTGTCAGGCTGTGAGTTGAAAAGCTACAGCCGGCTGTGTGGGTACACCAACCATGTGTGAAAAGTGGTCCATAACATAATGCTTCAAAGCGTGTTCATGCAAACATTGTCGGGTCTGCCGTGGTACAATGGGACTTCTGCTCATGAAACTATGTGCACAGCGTCTGCAAATCGGGGCTGTACAAAGTCACTTCATCTTTACCCAAAACTGTAAGCTGTCATCTGTGAGGCGCGAGCGGTGTTTGTTTTTACCATAGTTCATGGTGGAGAATGGCTGCTCTGCTGAGTTTTGCTCTCTGTAGCTGTATGAGTGGCAAACTACACTGATTCGCAGCGGCATAGGCACACTTAAAATTTCTTCTGAAATTTTCGCTTTCTAGTTCTTTATTTTTGTGTGGATGCTGGAAGCATCCACACTATTGAGTTCCTGTTTCTCTTTATTCTTTATTCCACCATAATCTAGTTGCTTCCGTACGTTTTTCGGCACTTAACTACTCCCTCAGTTTTCAGCCGATTTTCTCAGTTCAAACTCTAAACTGTTCTGCTCTTTCTGCTAACGACTGCTATGACTTTTGGTGTTTATTACTATTATACTTTTTAAAATATTACACTTTTTTCCTTTAATTTGTCCCATTGAAATGAATGGAAAACTTCCACAATTCTGCTAAAACTTGCTTGGTTTTGAAACTTAACTGCTTCCTCATACTTTCACCCAGAAACTCCATTCAAACTTTAAAATGTTCTGAAATTATTTGGCTATTCCTGTGTGATTCAGCTTTTTCAGATCTTCTACCTTTTTAATTTTATACCTCTTTAAGTTTTCAGTTGCAAAATTGTGATTTTTCAGAAAATACATGCGTTGCTATGGTTGCTATGCAATTAACTCAGAGTGTGTGCTGGTCTGTTCTGAATTTTCTCTTCATGTCTGAACAACTTCTTGCTACTCGCTCAATTTCCACTCAACCCCCACAAATTATACATCAAAACGTAGGTATTTTTGCTGGCTTTCAGACAATGTTACTATCTTTATTGTGAGATTTACCGTTTTTTCGCAATTTGCCTCGAAGTGACACATGGTCTGGTTACTCCCCATTCAAAGTCTATAGGGAGGTTTTGAAATTCAGAGCTGAAATTCTGTAACGGGAGGCATTTTCAAATCGCCATTTCTCCTTAACAAAACAAAGTTAGGACATGAAGCTTGTGCCAATATATCTTCAGACACTGCTGACACTCACAGTGGAAGCAGTTTTTACAATTATCTTACCGTTGAGCAATGAATTACGTTTGTTTAAGGGGTGGAAATCTGTCCTCCTCTCAGTTTTCAAACTCCGAAAATGAATCCGTTTCTTCTCTCGTCATATCTCCGCGACGAAGGTACAAAGAGCAATGAAAACACACCAAAGTACACCAAAGTCCGCTGATTCACCCAGTACAAGAATTATGCTGCTAGCCCTCCTAGTTTTTGAGTTACACGACGTTTTGTAACTCCAAAAAACGGCGCTTTTCGCCGCTCACCGCGATCTATTTTCTGACTGGTCAAGTCTCTGTCTTTCAGCCGCCCGCCCCCTTTCCAGGTGGCGCAATCAGTAATGACACGGCTCTGCAGCTCAAAGGTCGTGGGTTCAATCCCACCTTGGGCCACATGTTTTTTTTTTTCACTACAAATTTATACACTATCACAGACCTGTAATTTATGTTGATAATTTATTACAATTCTGCAAAGTTTTATGATTTTAGCAGCTTTTCTAATATGGACCTCAGATTCTTGTCAACACCACATGGCAGAAATACATACAAGTAAACAGCCTGATGAAGCAGATAGAGGCAGTACCTCTGATTGGTGAATTTGAGCAGAACCAGGTTGTTCTGCCTCTTTTCAGCAGAAATTCTGCTCATTCACCTCTTGTCAGCGCAACGTTCTGCTTCTTTGCCTCTTTTCTGCAGAAATTCTGCTGATTCATCTCTTTTCTGCAAAATCTTCAGCCTTTTCACCTTTTTCAATGCTTTCATCTTTTTCAAATCATAGAGCTCAAATCAAAATATAGTATTTGTACGATGTACAGTATTTCTGCCAAATCATAGAATTACTGCAATTTCTTAGTATTTTGAGGAATCCCTTTTGTTATAGTATTACTTCTAAGTCATAGTATTTCTGCCAAATCATAGTATTTGTACTGAAACATAGTATTTCTGCCAAATCATAGTATTACAGATATTTCATAGTATTTGAGTGAAATTACAGTGTTTCTGCAAAAACATTGTATTTCTGCTACTGTATTTCCGCTGTATTACGTAGTGGCTAAGTAGGAGGCTGACTGTTACTAAGTGCATCAGTGTACAAAGGTCATCTCTTGTGTTGGAGTGCCCTCTTGTGGCACCTTTTGGGTAGTGCCTTAGTAAATGTGAACACTGCAAAGAAGTGGTATCAGACTGGTTTGTAGTGGAGGAATTTTTTGCCAGTTTCTTTCATCTTTAATCCGTATTCATGTTGTAATGTAGTAACTTTTGTGGCACAAATACCACAATATGGTAGAAATACTATGTTTTGGCACAAATACTTTGATTTGGTATACTTTAGCTTCTTCACCCCTTTTCAGCAAAATTGTCATTTTTTCCCACCCCTTTTCAGCACAAATCCCAGCTTATCCACCTCTTCTGCAAAATTTTCAGCCTTTTCACCTCTTATTAGCACACATCTCAGCTGTTTTCAGAAAAAACACTTTTGAGCAGAAATTCTGCTGATTCATCTCTTTTCAGCGCAACGTTCTGCTTCTTTACCTCTTTTCAGCAGAAATTCTGCTGAGTCACCTCTTTTCTGCAAAATTTTCAGCCTTTTCTCCTCTTATCAGCACAATTCTCAGCAGCTTCTGCTAATTTCAGCAGAATTGTCCGTCTCTCCACCTCTTCTTTCTGAGAATGAGTTTGGGTCAGTGAGATGAGTAGCTACCTTGAATGCAGGAGGGCCAGGTTCAAATCCTGCTCAGCGTGATTTTTTTTTTTTTCACCACCATACAACTTTTTGCAACTTTTTCAGCTTTTCAGCAGACAGCTTCAGCGTTAAGGCATCCACACAGCATTTTCGCAGGAAATGCAAATTTTTCTAGTTGTGTGGATGCTTTAGGCATCCACACTATTGAGTTCCTGTTTCTCTTTATTCTTTATTGTGTGGATGCCCTAAAAGGGCTTCCACACTATTGAGTTCCTGTTTCTCTTTCTTCTTTATTGTGTGGATGCCCTAAAAGGGCTTCCACACTATTGAGTTCCTGTTTCTCTTTATTGTGTGGATGCCCTCAAGGGCTTCCACACTATTGAGTTCCTGTTTCTCTTTATTCTTTATTCCACTATTTACTAGTTGCTTCCGTACACTTTTTGGCACTTAACTACTCCCTCAGTTTTCAGCCGATTTTCTCAGTTCAAACTCTAAACTGTTCTGCTCTTTCTGCTAATGCCGGCTATGACTTTTGGTGTTTATTACTATTATGCTTTTTAAAATATTACACTTTTTTCCTTTTTTTTTTATCCCATTGAAATGAATGGAAAACTTCCGCAATTCTGCTAAAACTTGCTGGTTTTTGAAACTTAACTACTTCCTCATACTTTCACCTAGAAACTCCATTCAAACTTTAAAAAGTTCTCAGATTATTGGGCTATTCCTGTATGATTCAGCTTTTTCAGATCTTCTACCGTTTAAATTTTATACCTCTTTAAGTTTTCAGTTGCAAAATTGTGATTTTTCAGAAAATACATTCGTTGTTATGGTTGCTATGCAATTAACTCAGAGTGGACAGTGGAAATTTCTGAATTTTCTCTTCATGTCTGAACAACTTCTTGCTACTCACTCAATTTCCACTCAACCCCCACAAATTATACATCAAAACGTAGGTATTTTTGCTGGCTTTCAGAAATTGTCACTATTATTGCTGTGGGAGTTACAGAATTTTGGCAAATCTCCTCAGAGCAACACAAAGTCTGTAAAAGTCTCCATAGAGAGTCAATGGAGAGTTTGTTCAAAATCAGCGCTGGATTTCTGTAATGAGAGGCATTTTCAAATCGTCATATCTCCTTAATGAAACAAAGTTGAGACATGACGCTTGTGCCAATATATCTTCAGACACCCCTGATGCTCACAATTCAAGAATTTTCTTCTCACCTATTACCGTTTGGCCATGAATTACATTTGTTTGAGGGTAGGAAATTCATGGCTTGCTCAGATCTCTTCAGATTTCAAACTCTGGAAATGAGCAACTTTTTTCTCTCGTCAGATCTTTTTGATGGATTTCCACAGAGACCTGAAAATTCCCATGACTGTTCACCAAAGCCTGCTGTTTCTTACGGTGAAAGAATCATTTTGATGCTCCATATAGATTTAGAGTTACAAAACGTTGTTTGAGGGCAAGTCAAGGCAGTTTTGCTTTGCCTCTACTCAGTTACAGTGTATTACAAGTCATATATCTTCAATAATTTATATTTTATCTCTGAATTATAAAGACCTGCAGATTCCCCCATCTCTTCTGAACAAAACGGTGTCAGAATGAGTGTTCTAGCCCCTACGGTTAGGAAATTATGGCCATTTGTTCGAGGGGAGTCCTGAATGTGAGAAATACACTGAAGAAGACTCATACTTCTCTGTGTCTGTGTGTGTAAGGGCTGATTACAGCAGGTGCAGCCAATTTAGCTGACCTAGTTAGGCTCTGTGTATGTGTGTGTGTATCAATATTTCTCCCATGTTAAAGTATTACTCCTCCATAATATTATTACTTCTACTACATCTTAGTACTTCTGCTCAATCATAGTATTTCTGCTCAATCATAGTATTTCTGATAAATCATAGTATTTTTGAAAAATCATGGTGTCTGTGCCAAATCATGGTTTTGGGGCAAAACCATAATATTTATTTTATGTTATAGTATTACTACTAAGTGGAGGAATGTCTGTTATGTTATAGTACATTTGCTGAATACAGTATATCTGCCAAATCATAGTATTTATCCCAAATCATAGTATTTATGCAAAATTACTGAATTTCTGCTAAAAAGCAGAAATAGTACCTTTTAGCAGAAATTTCTGTCAAAAGATATTATTTATGTTAAAACATAGTATTTCTGCTAAATCAGAGTATTTGTGCCAAATCATAGTATTTGTACTAAGTCATAGTACTTGTGCCAAATCAAGGTATTTGTACCCAATCATAGTATTTCTGCCATATCATCGTATTTGTGCCAAATCATGGTATTTTTTTGCCAAATCATGGTATTTGTGCCAAATCATGTTATTTGTGCCCAATTAAAATTTCTGTTTTGTTATAGTATTACTACTAAGTCGTAGACTTTCTGTTATGTTATATTATATCTGGTGATTATAGTATATGTGCCAAATCATAGCATTTATAGCAAATCATGGTATTTGTGCCCAAACATAGTATTTCTGCCAAATTGTAGTATTTGTGCAAAAACAAACTTACTAGTACTAAGGCATGGTATTTCTACCAAATCATAGTATTCCTTCAAAATCATAGTATTACTGCAATTTCATAGTATTTGAGCGAAATCATAGTATTCGTGCAAAAACATACTATGTCTGCAGAAATCAGATCATATCTGCTATGTTATAGTATTACTACTTAGACATAGTATTTCTACCAAATCATAGTATTCCTTCAAAATCATAGTATTACTTCAATTTCATAGTATTTGAGCGAAATCATAGTATTCGTGCAAAAACATACTATGTCTGCAGAAATCACATTATATCTGCTATGTTATAGTATTACTACTTAGGCATAGTATTTCTACCAAATCATAGTATTCCTTCAAAATCATAGTATTACTGCAATTTCATAGTATTTGAGCAAAATCGTAGTATTTGTGCAAAAACACACTATGTCTGCAAAATCACAGTATATCTGTTATGTTATAGTATTACTACTAAGGCATAGTATTTCTACCAAATCATAGTATTCCTTCAAAATCATAGTATTACTGCAATTTCATAGTATTTGAGCAAAATCGTAGTATTTGTGCAAAAACACACTATGTCTGCAAAATCACAGTATATCTGTTATGTTGTAGTATTACTACTAAGGCATAGTATTTCTACCAAATCATAGTATTCCTTCAAAATCATAGTATTACTGCAATTTCATAGTATTTGAGCGACATCGTAGTATTTGTGCAAAAACATACTATGTCTGCGAAATCACATTTTATCTGCTATGTTATAGTATTACTACTAATGCATAGTATTTCTACCAAATCATAGTATTCCTTCAAAATCATAGTATTACTGCAATTTCATAGTATTTCAGCGAAATCGTAGTATTTGTACTAAATCATGGTACTTGTGCCAAATCATAGTATTTTTTGCAAATCATTTTATTTGAACCAAAACACTGTATTTGGACGAAGTCATAGTATTTCTTCTAAATCATAGTATTTCACCCAAATCTCAGTAGTTGTGCTAAATTGTGTGTAAGTGCTGATTACAGCAGGTGCAGCCAATTTAGCTGACCTAGATATACCAAGCCCAGACTCTTAACAGCCACTGTTCCCTTTAGGCTCTGTGTATGTGTGTGTGTATCAATATTTCTCCCATGTTAAAGTATTACTCCTCCATAATAGTATTTCTGCTAAATCAAAGTACTTCTACTACATCTTAGTACTTCTGCTCAATCATAGTAATTCTGGGAAATCATAGTATTTGTGCCAAATCATAGTATTTGTACTAAGTCATAGTACTTGTGCCAAATCATAGTATTTGTACTAAGTCCTAGTACTTGTGTCAAATCATAGTATTTGTACCCAATCATAGTATTTCTGCCATATCATCGTATTTGTGCCAAAACATGGTATTTGTTTTGCCAAATCATGGTATTTGTGCCCAATTAAAATTTCTGTTATGTTATAGTATTACTACTAAGTCGTAGAATTTCTTTTCTGTTATAGTATATCCGCTGATATGTTCCAAATCATAGTATTTATAGCAAATTATAGTATTTGTGCCCAAACATAGTAATTCTGCCAAAGTGTAGTATTTGTGCAAAAACATAGAATGTCTGCAAAATCACAGTATATCTGTTATGTTATAGTATTACAACTAAGGCATAGCTTTTCTACCAAATCATAGTATTCCTTCAAAATCATAGTATCACTGCAATTTCATAGTATTTGAGCGAAATCGTAGTATTCGTGCAAAAACATATTGTCTGTTAAATCACAGTATATCTGTTATGTTAAAGTATTACTACTAAGTCACAGTACTTCTGCCAATTCGTAGTATTTGTACTAAATCATGGTACTTGTGCCAAATCATAGCATTTTTTGCAAATCATAGTATTCGAACCAAAACATAGTATTTGTACGAAGTCATAGTATTTCTTCTAAATCATAGTATTTCAATCAAATCTCAGTAGTTGTGCTGAAACGCAGTATTATTGCCAAATCATAGTATTTGTACTGAAACATAGTATTTCTGCCAATAAGAGTATTTCTACTAAATCATAGTACTTGTGCCAAATCATAGTATTTCTGCCACATTGTGCTAGTTGTGCAAAAACATAGACTGTCTGCAAAATCATAGTATATCTATTATGTTATAGTATTACTACTAAGTCGTAGACTCTCTATTTTGTTATAGTATCTCTGCTGAATACAGTATATGTGCCAAATCATAGTATTTATAGCAAATCATTGTGTTTGTGCTAAAACATAGTCATTCTGCCACATTATAGTATTTGTGTAAAACCAGAATGTCTGCAAAATCACACTATCTGTTATGTTATAGTATTACTACTAAGGCATAGTATTTCTGCCAAATCATAGTATTTGTACTAAATCATAGTACTTGTGCCAAATTATAGTATTTGTACCCAATTATAGTATTTGTGCCATATCATCGCATTTGTCAGTTCAACTTATTCAACTCTTCTCAACAGCCCAACACCTCTTCTTCACCCCGTTTCAGCATAATTTTGAATTTTTTCACCCCTTTTCAGCACAAATCCCAGATTTTTCAGGTGTTTTCAACAGAAATCTCTTTTTAGCAGACATTCTGCTGATTCACCTGTTTTCAGTGCCATGTTGTACTTCTTTACCTCTTTTCAGTAGAAATTCTGCTGATTCACCTATTTTAAGCAGAATTTTCAGTCTTTCACCTCTTATCAGTACAAATCTCAGTATCTTCTGCTAATTTCAGAAGAAACCTTTTCACCTCTCCTCTTTTCAGTACAAATTTGAACTTCTTTACCCCTTTTAAGCTGAATCTTTGCCTTTCCACCTCTTTTCAGCAAAGGTTTCTGTTTTTTCACCTGTTTTCAGCAGAATTTTTCAGTTTCTTTACTGCCATACAATTTTTGCAGCGTTTCAAAGTTTTCAGTCATTTTCAGCAGACAGCTTCAGCGTTAAGGCATCCACACAGCATTTTCGCAGGAAATGCAAATTTTTCTAGTTCTTTATACTTTATTCTTCAAGTTGCTTCCGTACGTTTTTTGGACCTTATCTACTTCCACAATTTTCAGCCGATTTTTGCCGTTCAAATTTTAAACTATTCTGCTATTTCTGCTAATTCCGGCTATGACTTTTGGTATTTTTTGCTATTATACTTTTTAAGATATTAAGCTTTTTATGCTTTTTTTTGTCCCATTGAAATGAATGGAAAACTTCCAAAATTCTGCTAAAACTTGCCTGTTTTTGAAACTTAACTACTTCCTCATACTTTCACCTAGAACAACCATTCAAACTTTAAAATGTTCACAAATTATTGGGCTATTCATGTATGATTCAGCTTTTTCATATCTGTTACCATTTTAATCTTATCCCTTTTTAAGTTTGGAGTTGCAAAATTGTGATTTTTCACAAAATACATTCGTTGTTATGGTTGCTATGCACTTGGCTTTCAGCGAGCCACTGTAAATTTCGCAGTCTTCTCTTCATGTCCAAACAAGTTCTTGCTACTCGCTCAATTTTCACTCAACCCACACAAATTATACATCAAAACGTAGGTATTTTTGCTGGCTTTCAGGAAATGTCACTATCATTGTTGTGGGATTTATAGAATTTTGGCAAATCTCCTCAGACCAACACAAAGTCGGAAAACTTTCTATAGAAAGTCAATGGAGAGTTTGTTCAAAACCACAGCTTGATTTCTGTAATGAGAGGCATATTCGAATCGTCATATCTCCTTAACGAAGCGAAGTTAAGACATGAGGCTTGTGCCAATATATCTTCAGACACTCCTGACGCTCAAAATTCAAGAATTTTTTTCTCACCTATTACCATTTGGCCATGAATTGGGTTTGTTTGAGGGTAGGAAATTTGTCCCTCGCTCAGATTTCTTCAGATTTCAAACTCTGGAAACGAGGCACTTTTTTTCTCTCGTCATATCTTTTTGATGGATTTCCACACAGAGCTGAAAATTTACATGACTGTTCACCAAAGCCTGCTGTCTCTTACGGTGAAAGAATGATATTGATACTCCAAATAGATTTAGAGTTAGAAAGCGTTGTTTGAGGGCAAGTCAAGGCAGTTTTCGCTTTGCCTCTACTCAGTTATGGTGCATTAGAAGTCAAATATCTTCAATAATTCATATTTTAATGATAAATTGTCAACACTTGAAGATTCCCCCATCTCTTCTGAACAAAACGGTGTAAGAATGACTGTTCTAGCCCCTACGGTTAGGAAATTATAGCCATTTGTTTGAGGGGAGTCCTCACTATGAAAAGTAGACAGCACAAATCCTGTCTCTGTGCTGCGTGTGTGTAAAAACAGGTGCACTTGTTTTGGCGGGAAAAAGTACACAGCCTCTCTGATTGGTGGATTCAAATTTAGCAGCTCCCGGTCTGCTTGACTGACCTAGAAACTTGATTTTCTCTCCCTGTGTGTGTGTGTGTGTGTGTGTGTGTGTGTGTGTGTGACAGAGAGAGAGAGAAAGAGAGGGCGAGAGAGAGTTTTTATGGGAGCATCTTATTGTATGATTTAAATTCTGTATATTTAGACTGGTTGACTGAATTTGATCCTGTGTATCTCTCTGTGCATGTGTGTTTCCATATGTGTACATATTTGTGATTGTGTGACTGTTATACTTTTTTTTGCTGATTTCATTTCATTTAACAATTACATTTGAGTGACCCTTAGCATGTTCAGCATTTTTTCAGCTGTTCATTTTGCGTTTCCAATTTTTCTATTTAAGTTATTACTATTATGCTAAGTCATAGCATTTCTGCTGCTTTTCAGTATTTGTGCTAAATACAGCATTTCTGCTAAATCATACTATTTCTGCTATTTCATAAGATTTGTGCTAACTATAGTGTTTCTGCTAAAAAAAAAAGTATTTCTGCCAAATATAGTATTTTTGATTAATTATAGTTTTTCTACCAAATCATAGTACAGTTTTACTGCTTTTTATATGGCTTCTAAGACAACCAATCATATCTGAGGGCTTGCACATTCAAATTTGCATATTGTTGCCTTCATGGCTTCCCAGCCAGCCAATCATATCTCAGGGCTGGCACATTCCAATTTGCATATTGGGGCATTCATGGCTTCTAAGAACACCAATCATATCTGAGGGCTGGCGGGAAAAAGCACGCAGCCTCTCTGATTGGTGGATTCAAATTGAGAAGCTCACAGCTGTTTGACTGACTTAGAAACATGCTGTTAACAGCCCCTGTTCACTTGCTGCTGCTGCTGTGTGTGTGTGTGTGTGTGTGTGTGTAAGAGAGAGAGAGAGAGAAAGAAAGACACACACAAAGACCCTTTTTAGGGCAGCGTCTCATTGTTGGATAAAAATATAACATGTTCAGACTGGTTGACTGGCATAGACCCTGTGTGTGTGTGTCTCTCTGTACATTTGTGTATCCATATTTGATTTTCTGTGTATTTGGTGATGTGTGTATCCATATTTGATTTTGTGTATATCTGTTGGCTGTTCTTATTTGGTGTTTTTTATAAATGTATTTTTATTTTATTTTTTCACAGGTGAACAAAAATTAATTTTGAGCGAACTTAACCAGGTTCCTTTTTATTCAGCTTATCATTTTACCTTTCCAATATTTTCACTTAAGTTATTACTATTCTGCTCAATCATAGTATCCGTTCTAAATCATTATGTGTGCCTATGCCAAGAGGCACACATATTACTATTCCTCGGATTTATTATTATTATTATTATTATTATTCTTCAGTTTCCGCCTGAAATTTTGCAGCGAATCTCGCCTCGCAGTTTTGAGACAAGCTTCATATATGTTACCTCATTTTGTGCGGCTGGATCAGGAATGGTGTGCTATGACTTTTGGTGTTTATGACTATTATAGTTTTTTAAATATTAATATTTTAGTGAAAATTTTCCCGCGCTTCTCTGCCAAACAGTTTTGACAATAGGGTTACATATGTTAGATCATTTTGTGCGGCTGGAGCTGGACTAGTATGGTATACACTTTTGGTGTTTATGACTTTTATAGTTTTTTAAATATTAATATTTTAGTGTAAATTTAGAAAGATTCTTCTTTTGGCGCCATAGAAACAGACTTCATTTGTGGTGTGTTGGCTCCATCTTTTGGTCCCACTGATACAAATTTCAAACTTCATTTGTGGTGTGTTGGCTCTCTCTAGTGGTATGCCAGGAGTAGTACGGCCTGTCTACCCTTATTTGGATTACCGTAATGATGACAATATCAACGGTGCGCACAGCGTCGCTGCTTTCAGGAGCCATTGGAATTTTTAAGGTTGCGCAAATCATTCAAAAGTTACGGTAATGCTTGGTGGAAAACTCAATATCCCACAATTCATAGCACGCCTCTGCCGAGTCAAACAATGGCGGCCATCACTTAGTTTTTATTTTCCTCTTAATACTGTTTCTAGGTCACAAAATAAACTTTTAAGATGTTTTCAGGCGAGAATATAGGTGTGTAAACTTCAAATATCTGCTCGTTTTGTCAAAACATCCCATATTAGCGACAATGTTCTGACGATGTCGTTTTTGCTTGAGGCTAGCTGGCTAGTGTGGCTAGCGCGGCTTTGCTAACAAGCTACAGCCGGCCTGGATGACAGTGAGAGCGGCTTACTCTGGTTTCACACCCGGTCCTTCGTAAAGTCTCGTGGTCACAGCTGGACTTATTTTTCGTTTATATGGACCGATGATTTATTTATTTATTCATTTTAGTAACGGTATGAACAGTGAAAGGTGGTGGATTGGCCAGATGTAAACTTCAAATATCTGCTCGTGTTACCAAGACATCCCATATTAGCTCTGATGGTTTCGGTGCCTGCAAAGAGCTAGACAGCTAGCTAGCTAACCGGAGTTGGCTGTCTTTTTGACTCAGGGTTATAGCTGGACTTATTTTTCGTTTTTATGAGCCGATGAGGGGTTTTTTTTAGTAACGGTACAAACAGTGAAAGGTGGTGGATTGTCCAGATGCTGGTCGATGTGGAAAAAATAACTGAGTTGTTTGGTGGTCGCTGACACGGAGCTACAACCGAGGGCAGCTATCCACCGGTGTGTGTCAGACAGAGCATGCAGGGAACGAGACATACGAGGCGGCGAGGCGACCGCCGATCGACCGGTGGTAGATCGTGGATCAGGGAAACCGAAGGCAGGAGAAGCAGGCGGCTGCCGGTCAGAGCGTGAGGTGAACTGAATTTCAGGTAAGAAGTTATGAACTGCACTCTATTTGGGTCAGATATAAACCGAGTTTAGGTGTAGTTTATTTTCCTTGTGCTGACTTTTTACAATCAGTTATAATAACTCGTACTGCGTGCTAGCTAGCACGACGGAGTTTCTATACAGCTGTGTGCGCGCTAAGTTACTGATGTTGAACTTTATGACAGCCTCCCCTGTCATTCTCTCGCCTGTTCAAACTTCAGTCATGAAACTGATCAATGATCGGCTTTTCTCTCTTTTTTGTTTATCGCGCTAAACAACAGCAGCACGTTTAAGCTTGATCAGCTGTTGTTAGAATTCATTTGATTTTAATTTCTAGTATCAGCTGATGTTTGCTGGAGCCACAGCTGTAGAAGCGGCTGGTGGAAACCAGGAGATGACCTTACCGAATCATCAGAGCTGAACTGGTGATGGAGAAACAGGTTTACCTTTTTTTTAGGTGACATGAATGAGTTAAAGGGAAGTTATGAACTGTTTCTGAGAGAAATAAACACCAAGCTCCTTTTTTATTTAGCTGACAGCTGGTAACTGTGCAGGGGCAGATCTAGCAAAGCTTTTGCCAGGGGGCCAGGTAGGGCATCTTACAACCAAAGTTTGTATAATAATACACAAGATTGGCTGTAGACCATTGTTAATCATTCAGAACACTGTGTAAAAATAACAAAAAACAAAAAGTGAATGCAAAAGTGCATAAATATTTATTTTACGTGATTGATGTGTGTGGCGGGGCGTGGTCTGCAGTGCCGCTGCAGGGGAGGTGGACCCACCTGAGCGGCATCTGCAATCACGCCTCTCTGGCGTAGTCTGTGCTCTCTCGGCTGTTTTTTGGGTGTGTGTCAGGCTGTGAGTTGAAAAGCTACAGCCGGCTGTGTGGGTACACCAACCATGTGTGAAAAGTGGTCCATAACGTAATGCTTCAAAGCGTGTTCATGCAAACATTGTCGGGTCTGCCGTGGTACAATGGGACTTCTGCTCATGAAACTATGTGCACAGCGTCTGCAAATCGGGGCTGTACAAAGTCACTTCATCTTTACCTAAAACTGTAAGCTGTCATCTGTGAGGCGCGAGCGGTGTTTGTTTTTACCATAGTTCATGGTGGAGAATGGCTGCTCTGCTGAGTTTTGCTCTCTGTAGCTGTATGAATGGCAAACTACACTGATTACCAGCGGCATAGGCACACTTAAAATTTCTTCTGAAATTTTCGCTTTCTAGTTGTTATTAAGCTATATTGTAGGATTTCTGCTAAATCATAGTATTTCTACTATATTATATTTCTTTTCTAAATATAGCATTTCTGCTATAGAATAGTATTTTTGCTATGTTGTAATATTTGTGCTAAACTGGAGTATTTTTGCTAAAACATAGTATTTATATAAAATTACAATATTCATAGTATATTACAGTGTCTCTGGTAAATCACAGCATTTCTGCTATGTTGTACTGTTTTTCTAAATCATAGTATTTCTGTAATGTTTAAGAATGTTTGGCTAAATATATTCTTTCTGTTATCTTATACTATTTCTCCTAAATTCTTGTATTTTTGAGAAGTTATCATGTTTCTGGTAAGTTACAATATTTCTGCTAAGTTCTGCTATGCTATTGTATTTCTGCCAAGTATTATGTTTCCTCTAAGATATTACAGTTCTGCTAAGTTACTACATTTTAGCAAAGTTCATTTGCTTCTGCAAAGTTTTTACAATTTCTGCAACTTTTCAGCTTTTTCAGCTAGTTTCAGCAGACAGCTTCAGCTTTAAAGCATCCACACTGCATTTTCGCAGGAAATGCAAATTTTTCTAGTTATTCTTCATCTTCAAGTTGCTTCCGTACGTTTTTTGGCCTTTAACTACTTCCACAATTTTTGTGCTATTTTCACGGTTCAAATTTCACAATATTCTGCTATTTCTGCTCTTTCCGGCTATGACTTTTGGTATTTATTACTATTATACTTTTTGAAATATTACGTTTTTTTCCATTAATTTGTCCCATTGAAATGAATGGGAAACTTCTACAATTCTGCTAAAACTTGCTTGTTTTTGAAACTTAACTACTTCCTCATACTTTCACCTAGAACAGCCATTCAAACTTTAAAATGTTCTGAAATTATTGGGCTATTCATGTATGATTCAGCTTTTTCATATCTGTTACAGTTTTCATCTTATCCCTCTTTAAGTTTCCATTTGCAATATTGTGATTTTTCAGAAAATACATGCGTTGTTATGGTTGCTATGCACTTGGCTTTCAGTGTGCCACTGTAACTTTCGCAGTCTTCTCTTCATGTCCAAACAACTTCTTGCTACTTGCTCAATTTTCACTCAACCCACACAAATTATACATCAAAACGTAGGTTTTTTTGCTGGCTTTCAGAAAATGTCACTATCATTGTTGTGGGAGTTACAGAATTTTGGCAAATCTCCTCAGAGCAACACAAAGTCTGAAAACTCTCCATAGAAAGTCAATGGAGAGTTTGTTAAAAATCACCGCTGGATTTCTGTAATGAGAGGCATTTTCGAATCGTCATATCTCCTTAACGAAGCGAAGTTAAGACATGAGGCTTGTGCCAATATATCTTCAGGCACTCCTGACGCTCACAATTCAAGAATTTTTTCATCACCTATTACTGTTCTGAGATGAGTTACACTTGTTTGAGGGTAGGACATTCATCCTTCGCTCAGATTTCTTCAGATTTCAAACTCTGGAAATGAACCACTTTTTTCTCTCGTCATATCTTTTTGATGGATTTCCAGAGAGACCTGAAAATTTCCATGACTGTTCACCAAAGCCTGCTGTATCTCATGGTGAAAGAATGATATCGATACTCCAAATAGATTTAGAGTTAGAAAGCGTTGTTTGAGGGCAAGTCAAGGCAGTTTTCGCTTCACCTCTACTCAGTTATGGTGTATTAGAAGTCAAATATCTTCAATAATTCATATTTTAATGATAAATTGTCAACACTTGAAGATTCCCCCATCTCTTCTGAACAAAACGGTGTAAGAATGACCGTTCTAGCCCCTATGGTTAAGAAATTATGGTCATTTGTTTGAGGGGAGTCCTCACTATGAGAAATAGACTGCAAAAATCCTGTCTCTCTCTGTGCTGCGTGTGTAAAAGCCTGCACTTGGTACACCAGTTTTGGCGGGAGAAAGCACACAGCCTCTCTGATTGGTGGATTCAAATTGAGAAGCTCACAGCTGTTTGACTGACCTAGAAACATGCTGTTAACAGCCCCTGTTCACTTGCTGCTGCTGCTGTGTGTGTGTGTGTGTGTGTGTGTGTGTGTGTGTGTGTGTGTGTGTGTGTGTGTGTGTGTGTGTGTGTTTAGTGAGAGAGAGAGAACCCTACCCTTTTTTGGCAGCATCTCATTGTAGGATTTAAATTGAATATAGTTAGACTGGTTGACTAGATTAGATCCTGTGTGTGTGTGTGTGTGTGTGTGTGTGTCCATATTTGTAATTGTGTACATTTTTACTATTCTGCTAAATTATAGTATTTCTGCTACTTTTCGGTATTTGTGCTAAATACAGTATTTCTACTAAATCACTCTATTTCTACTATTTTATAGGATTTGTGGTAAATATAGTATTTCTGTGTAATTATAGTATTTCTACCAAATCATAGTATTACTGCTAAAACATAGTATTTCTGCCAAGTCTTGATAGTTCTGCTATGTTATTATACTTGTAATTAAGTATAGTATTTGTGCCAAAGCATAGTATTTCTGCCAAATCTTAGTATTATTGCTAAATCAAAGTATTTGAGCAAAATCATAGTATTTGAGCATATTCATTCTATTTGTGCCATAGCATAGTATTTTGCTGAATCACAGCATTTCTGCTATGTTGTAGTATTTGTCCTAAATCACAGTATTTCTGCAAAGTTTAGGTATTTTTGGTTAAATAAAGTATCTCTGTAATCTTGTACCATGTTTGCTAAATTCCTGTATTTCTGAGAAGTTATCATGTTTCTGCTAATTTACAATATTTCTGCTAAGTTCTACTATGTTATTGTATTTCTGCCAAGTATTATGTTTTCTTTACGTTATTGCAGTTCTGCTAAGTAATTACATTTTTGCTAGGTTCTTATGCTTCTGCAAAGTTATTACAAATTTCTGCAACTTTTCAGCTTTTTCAGCTAGTTTCAGCAGACAGCTTCAGCTTTAAAGCATCCACACTGCATTTTCGCAGGAAATGCATATTTTTCTAGTTATTTGTGCTGTCACTGTCTGAAACAAACTGTGGATGGAAGCTATTCAACATTTTTATTTAACATTTTAAATATTTTTATTTAAACTGCAGTACGACCGATTGGTGGGGCTCATTTCCAGCACGGAGCCCTGCTCCTAACTGTCAGAGATGTAACAGTCTGTGAACCTGGATTTAAACACACAGACACACAACCAGTTTTTGCAGTTTTGTTTGTTTGTTTGTTTTTTAAATGTTTAAACAGAAGAAAAGGAACCGGCCAGCCGTACTGGGAGTCATACTCTGAATTGTGTTTTTTCTGCCTGTTAAGGGTGAAAACACAAAAACCCAGTGTGCTGTTGTGGGTCTGCAGACCTAATGTACCTGTTGATCTGTCCACAGGAGCCTATTGACAATGGACCACTTTTCTGCGAGCTCGCATTTTACATGAGAGCTGCCAAGCCGGATCTCAGTGAGTCACATGACCAGACACTATAAACACACACATACTGTCAGCAAGCCAAAGTTAGCCCTGCGATCATAACACAAGAGTCTCACCAGCAGGGCAAACAAATAAAAAGAGAGGCAAGTTTCTTAATTAAAAGATGGTGTTGCAGCCGAGGCTCAGAGGAGCCCTACAAAGGAAAGGAAGCGTTTGGTGGCAGCGCCGCCGGCCCCCGGGCCACCGCTTTGCATTTTATATAATAACAATCCAAATGTCAGTCTCCCCTGACGATTAACTGTTATATGACTAAGGAACCAAAGCCTCATATTTTATTCATGCTGGAGTCTCACGTTGTTGGTAAATATTTGTCCCAGCAGCAGATTAGCTCGCGGCCATATTGGCCACTTTCCCCACTGATTTATACTCTTATTACTTTGAGTCTCACATCCATCACCCACTTAAACCAGCACCAGCCTTTTCACAGAGTTTACTTCCTGTGTTGTTGATTTCATGTATGCACACATTAAAAGCTCACTTTAGTCAAACATGTACGTGTCTGATAAGTTTACTCTTGCCCTGCAGTTCAGAGTTGGATGAAGTCCAAGAAGCTGAAAAACCTGGGCGTGCCCCGGTACTGGGGCTCAGGTCGACATGAGAGAGGGGGTCAAAGGTAAGAGTGGGAGTGCTGGGGACAAATCTCAGTTTGTAATGATGCAGCACGTCTCTCCTCCATCTATGTGACATTCAGTCGTTCAGGTTCTTCTTTTGTTGACGTGAGAAATGTGTCCAAACTACAGACTCAGCAGTTATATTTGGTGCAAGCAGCTCGAGCTGTGCATCAACTCTGTGTTTGACTTTTCCTCCATGATGTTTGCATGTTGCACACCGGATGGAGTCACATACACACACAGTTTTAAAGGAGAGGTGGGCATGATTACGCTGATTAGAGCTTCTGTTTTCCCTGCCCAGCTCAGAAGGTCTCTGCCTTTTATAGCAGACCTCACTCTGATTCATTCAGTGGATTACTTTGGCACTGCCTGATACCATGTAGTGGATCTTAGTAGTAGCACTTGTTACTGGTTTCATAAGGGAGTTCGCTCCAGTGGCCTGATAAGGCATCAGCTTTGGTCCCGCCTGGGTCACATAGTTGGCACTATCCTCAGCCCTACCATCACCTCTCCTGACTTCCTCTGTGCACTTATAATAACTCAGATATTTAAGCTAATCTCCCTGTTTACACCTTTTACAACTCAATTTTTAATATTTTATTATTTTTTACTGTGTGTTAATGTCTTGAAAGCTCGATGAAAGAAAACACCAAATAAGCTGTAAAGTGAAACTGCTGTGTTCTACTCACAGTAACAGGTAAAGCTGCAGCCTTTCTGACGCTCTGCTAACAAAGCTCTCTGTACCAACCAGTTACAGGTTCATGGTCATCGACAGACTTGGCACAGACCTGCAGAAGAAGTTTGAGGAATGTGGAAGGAGATTTCCCAGAAAGCTGGTCCTGCAGCTCAGCCTTCGACTGGTTGGTTATGTCATGATGAAGTTGTTTGAGTTTGAAACACTTACGTTGTAAACAGCAGGTCATGGTGATCACAGGAAAGAGAAAATGTGTGATGGGGAATGACCAACATCCTGAGGATGAACGTTGTACGCAAACTGAAAATAACTGATGATGAGGGTCGAATAACAAGTGGTTTCATCCTCAGAGTTAGTGATGCACAGGGGAGGAAATGGGTTTTCCCAAAAAGAAACAAAAGTGTATTTTCAGTTGTTTTAATGATTGTGGGTCAGAAGCATCCTCCTGCTCATCCTGTAATGATTGTTTCTGCTCAGGTAGAGCTGTTAAAGTGAGCTGCTGAAACTGTGTGTGTAATCTGACACCGCTTTACGGCAACGCGAACGTCATCAGCCGATTTCCTGCACCTGTGCTTCCGATTGAAAATCCTTTGTTTGCCTGAAAATATCAACAATGAAGTAATTAGTTTACACAGTCCAGTAAGATTTGTCACAATGACACTGGATAGACTGTAAAATAGTCATTTACTATGACTCTTTTTCTTGTTAGAAATCCCACGCTGCCTCTTCTTTTATAGCAGCATGTTCACGTTCGCTCTAGTTTATTAAGATCTATGTGGAGGAAGTGAAACTTTGTTTCTGGTCAGACTCACCTCTGTGTCTCTGGTGCTCAGCCTGGCTTCCCCTCTAAAAATGACAAATGTTTATGTTCTGAAACTGAACGTAATGAATCAAGTTACTGCTAATAAAATCCTTCTAATGTGATCACAGGTTTGGTTTTACGTGACTGCTGCTCAGTGAGGTGATGATGGGCTGAGCATCTTCTTGTGTGGCCAAACTGCACATTATATTTAAACCATGTAGTGTGATTACTTTGTACTAGGGTCTTGCTACATTACAGATGTATCTGTACTCTGTATTTGATGGAGTATTTGTTCCTGTGCAGCTGGATACTCTGGAGTACATCCACGAGCACGAGTACGTGCACGCTGATGTGAAGGCGTCTAACCTCATGTTGAGTCACAGCGATCCTAACCAGGTCAGTTGGAGTTCCAGCGTGCTGACTGAAACTATGACAGTTTACAAAGTGCCGCTGTGACCCGTGCATCGACAGGAGGAGGAGCCTGGTTTTGGTTGGAACACACTCGCACCGCTTCATTAGATTCAATTAGGCTTTTGCGACGGGGGGAGGTGAAGCGAGAGTGTTCAGACGGGGGAGATTAGATGGCAGGAGCACAGAGCTGCAAATAAGGTGGGGGCAGGGGCAAATATTTAATTTGGAGATTAATAATGTATCATCGGTGGTGTTATTAAGGAGCTTTTTATAAATGACAATTTAGAAATCAGCCCCTCAGGATTTTAATATTGGCTCTGGTTGTTTTTCCTGTTCTTCCTCGGAGTTGGTGAATGTAGGTTTGCTTTTATTGCTCTACATTTCTTTATTAAAGCCACAGAGAATATAAGCACAATGCAAACTGAGGAATAATAAAGTGCTATGGAGCTGGAATTAGAATTGAAATCGTGTGTTCTCCTGCTCTCCTTCATCCTGACCCGTGTCTGTGTACAGTCAGTGAACACTGGTAAAACATGGATTAGTATAAAGTACTGTGTGTATGTGTGTGCATGCCTGAATCTTTGTGTTTGTCAACTGTAGGTTTACTTAGTAGATTATGGACTGGCCTATAGGTACGCACCTGAAGGTCTGCCCAAGGAGTACAAGGAAGACCCCAAGAAATGTCACGATGGTACCATCGAGTTCACAAGCATCGACTGCCACAAAGGAGCATGTAGGTGCAAACGTACGCGAGTAGTCATGACGCCCAACATGGTGTACAAAACCAGAGTGGTAATCTGAAAGAGTCAGTAGGATCTGATTATTTTAACCCTCTCAAGGCAGGCGTTGCAGATTTGCAACAGTTTACAACTAACAACCTGATTACCCCACATACATATTTTATGAGGTTTTTTTTTCTTTTGATAATTTTCCCTGAATATCAGATTTCTCCTGTAACTAAAACTTAATTTGAGCCTGAGAGGGTTAACCATGAACAGGAAAATCAATGTGAACGGATTTCAAACCATTTTAGTGAGGACAGTTTGGAACAGCTGGGCTGTTTCCTCCCCATTTAAACTGGGATTCAGTTGGGGGGGAAACGGCCACACACACACCATACACACCATAGAGTGTAGAGAAGAGTGTGACATGGCCCCACATTCGCCCAGAGACCGAAACAGTACCCATGTTTGTTTTGCTGTACAGTCAGAGCACTTTAACACGGCAGTGTGCTGGACTGACTTACCTTTGGGGCCACAGTCGTAGTACTGAGTCTGCTGTGTGTTCAGCCACAGCGTTGTTGCTCGAGCCAAAGAACAAGACTGATACTGATTGATGGTCCTCATCTCGTACAACATGGAAATAAACCTGAATGGTATTATGTACATAAGTGTCTGATATTGCTTTTGTTGCTGCGTACGCCATGTTTGCTAACAGCCGCGTCCAGGCGCAGCGACCTGGAGATCCTGTCCTACTGCATGGTTCAGTGGCTGTGTGGTCGGCTGCCCTGGGAGGACAAGTTGCAGGACCCGCTGTACGTCAGAGACTCCAAGATCCGGTATGTGAAACTCAGTACCCAGCCTGGGTGCTCCACAGTCAGCAACACTTTGCCATTTATACAATTCTACAATACGTTTTATTTTTTACATTTTTTGTTTTGTGTTGTACAGTTCACACAGATTGACGTGTATTAAAGAAAGTTGTGTAACGTTTTCACCTCCAGGAGTCAAGAAAACATCACAGAGTTCATGGCCAAGTGTTTCTCCTCTCAAGACAAACCAGGTGAGACAGACTCACAGCGGCGGCTCTGTGGCTACGATGGACCAGCGCTGAGCTGGTCACACTGATGTGCCTCACCGTATTATTCACATACTGTAGACTTTTTTACACTTGTCACATCATGAATACTAATAATGTGTTACTGTGGTTGCGAAAACCACAATGCCCTGCATAATCCCACAGTCTGAAACTGCTGTGACCTCAAATCATATCAAGTTCATGATTAGTCGAACATTTTACCTTTCCATTATTTTAACAGTGTTTAAGGAGTTTAAGTTGCCTTGGAGTTGTTGTCAGCTATGATCAGTACTGTTAGTGTTCTTTGATAAGGTTTGTGTGTGTTGTGATTAGTAAAGTGTGAATTGATTCGTTCCTGGCTGCTCTCATGTGTTTCTAACATGATGTAATTCCTGCCTTTGAGCAGTGACCACCTGACCTCTCACTGGGATAGAAGTACAGGCCACAAGCTGCCGCAGTAAATGGCAACATTGTTGCCCGACTGTGCTAAAAGTTGCCTTTTAATGTTGGTGCTTTGACCGGAAGGCAGCGTGTCGGTTCAGACAGAGGAGACGTCGCACCTCCGTCCTTCTGCTGTGCTGAGCACCATCTGTGTGCGTGTCTGTGTGTATTTGTGTGCCAAGTCTGAAGAAAGTCCCACCACACAACATTTAGCCTGACGTTGACATCTGAATGCAACACACTATGGTGACAACAGTGTGTGGGGGAAAGCTTGTGTTTAAGTTATGTCTTTGTTTATGAAGTGTTTGATAAAAAGAACTAACATGGATGACCTGATGATTTCAAACGAGCAAGAAGGTGTGAGGGTTCTGATGAACGGGCTTCTCATTGTGTTGCAGATGAGATCCAGCGGTTCATGGAGGAGGTGAAATCTCTGGGCTACACAGCCAAACCACCCTACGACAAGCTGCGCTCTATCCTGCAGGCTGGACTGAAGACCATTGGTGCAAAAGAGGATGGCAAGCTGGAGTTCACCTCTGTGAATGGAGCAGCGGTGCCTCCCACCAAGGTCAGCACCCCTACTTGTTTCAAGAGGGAAGCAAGAAAATGCAGTATTTGAGCTCGAGACTGTGGGGGTGTACAACTTTGACTTACCGTCTAATTATTTTCCTCATTTAGTCGACTAAGAAATGAACAACTGTCGCTTCATCATAATTATTTCTAACTTTGTTTGGTGATGACAGGAGTAATTGTCCCATGGTTTTAGGCATCATTGGTGTCCAGTTCATATCTATGAACTATATAATATGTAGTTGTTTTGTATCCTCTGCATTAACTGATCCACCAGTTCCTTCTTGGTTAGTGTCCAGCCTCCAGCTGTCTTTATGGTCGAAGGGTTAGTGTGTAGGCTCATATATATTACACATTTGATGTCCACTCCAGGGACTGCTCACATTCCCCTCTGCCAACACCTCGGGGTCGCCTGTCTTTTCAGATTGTTGTGGTCATAGGGGCGTGTTCAGAATGAAGCGATGCCACATGGTTTGATGAAATGCCAACTCTGGTATTATGGCCGATGCCACTCGGGCTCCATGGTGCTGGGTAGTGATCACAAGGCCTGCTAGAGGATGTCGAGTCTTGAGGTCTTGATTGTTTTGTCAGAGACATTCACACCAGTAACCTTCTGGACGGCTCTTATAGTGCTCATCGTGTTCCTCCTCGCACAAAGAAACAGATATTGTTCCTGCTGATGGGTTACGGACCCCTCAGGGGGGGTTATGGCTGTGCTGGGCGACACGGCAAACCTGGCCGTGGCTGGACTGGCTGTGAAACCAGGTATCTCCTCATGCTATTGCTTTGGGAGTTGTCTCGTTGTTGCCCCTCTAGTGCACCTGTTGTTAATTTCATTAACACCAAAGCAGCTGAACTGAACTCATTAACATTCCTCTCTGTAATTTGCCTCAGCTGATAAGAAGTTTCCCTTCATGTGTCTGTATGCAGTCGCCCGTCTTTGATTGTGTGTGTGCGCTCTTAGTGTTGGTGCACATCAGGACAAACATCATCGCCTCTGTATGTGATCCTGGAGCACTCAGCTACAATGTAACATTTATATTTGTTACTCCCCCTGACACTCTCTCACTGTCTCTCCCTCCACCCCCCTCGCTCTCTCTCTCCTCCTGTCTCTCTCACCCCCCCTCCCCTGTCTCTCACTCTCTCCCCATCTCCCTCTCCTCCTGTCTCCCCATTTTTCTCTCCCTCCCTCTCTCTCTCTCCTCCTGTCTCTCTCTCACCCCCTTCCCCCCTCTCTCTCTCTGCCTCCCTCTCTCTCTCTCACCCCTGCCTCCCTCTCTCTCTCTCACCCCCTTCCCCTCTCTCTCTCTCTCACCCCCTTCCCCTCTCTCTCTCTCTCTCTCGCTCTCTCTCTCTCTCTCTCTCTCTCTCTCTCTCTCTCTCTCTGCCTCCCTCTCTCTCTCCCGGTCTCTCTCTCACCCCCCTTCCCCTGTGTGTCTCTCTCTCACCCCCCCCGTCTCTCTCTCACCCCCCCGTCTCTCTCTCACCCCCCCTCCCCTGTCTCTCACTCTCTCCCCATCTCCCCCATTTCTCTCTCCCCCCCTCTCTCCCCATCTCCCTCTCTCTGTCTCCCCATTTTTCTCTCCCCCCCCCCTCCCCCCTCTCCTGCTCTCCCTCTCTCCCCCCCCCCCCCCGTCACTCCCCCACTTGCTCTCTGTGCATATGGAAGCTGCCACTGGGGACGTGGTGTTGCCAGCCGAAGGGTTACTGGGCCCTGGTGCTTGTTATTGTATGTAATTATCCCGCCAATCTGTTCACCTCAGTGGGTGCCGCATGGTGATCATGAGGTAGCAATTGTCAAAATGGAGGCAAAAATGGAAAGGGGGGCAGTGGGCGGAGTCTCGTTACACAGGCCCAGAAAGGACAGCGACGGATGGAGGAGCTGATTGCCTGTGATAAGTGCATCGCTCTCTCTGGGGGCACCTTTACATCCTGAGGACATCTCATGTTTGCTTTGACAGACATAATAAGTTTATGAACAACTCTTCAGCAGCCGTCGTGTTTGTGGAAGCTCTACAAAGTACATTTCACCTTGAATGAACCCAGGTTGGTCCATGTTTTAGTCGATGCAGAGTGTCACAGCTTTACAACAGGAGAGTAATGGCGACAGTCAGATTCTAGTGCGTAACATGTTTCCTGTGGGGAGTCTCTGGAATTTCCTCATAACTGTGATAGAACTTTACGTAGCAGTTTTCCAACACTGAGAGTTTGTGAGTGCTGATGAGAGTATATAATGAGGAGCTCAGGGTCAGTGAGACGCACACATAATCATCAGTGCATGCCTGGATCGACTGTTTGCATCCATCATAAAGCTGCAAGGATGTTGTGGCTGCTGTTGGCTGTGACTACGAGCTGCTGGGTTCTTTGGTTTGTGTCATTTACGTGTGTGTGTCCTGTTAACAAAGGCTAGATGGGCATGCTCATTGTAGACCACCCTAACTTGTTAAACACATCAGATTATTTCAAATGATGATTCTGGATGAGAACTACAGTGTTTCTTCTTGCCTGTGCCCCCCCTTCACCCCCGGGGGTGAGAGGGCCCTCCCTGAGCCGGGGGCCAGGTTTCTTCCTGTTCAGTTTTTCCTTCCCACTGTCACTGTGTCGTTGTAGCATCTTTACCTTACAGAATAACTTAGTGTGAGGCGATGGTGGTGATTTGGCACTATATTAATACAATTCAGTAAAAATAGAATTAAATCTCAATTCATTTATGGCATGAGGCAGTTTGACAGTAATTATCTATGTGGGAAATATTCTTGATTTAACATATTCTGTAGAAACAAACTGTACACGACCCACAGTGGACTCCCAGGTTTAAAGTAATGTCTTTTAGTCGACATCAACACACCGACTGGTGCTTCTCTTCATATTTATCGTGTTTCTCTCTCTGTAGAAGACGGCCAAAAGAAAGATGGCAGCAGATGAAGCAGAGGAGAGCGAGGTGGATTCGAGTCCCGTCAAGAAAAAGAGAGTCACAAAGAAGAAAGGTTGGTTTCCTCTTCAGAGTGTACCAGTTTTTGTCAATGTATCTCTAAATAGAGTAACTGAAGCAGAGGTTATGAATGAAAACTACATGACAACATTTGGGTTAAAAGATTGACAGCCTGCTGAATTTAACTTTGCAGAGGTTAACAGACTGAAGAAAAGTCCCAAAAAGACTCCGAAATCCAGGAAGGTGCCCAGCAGTGACCCCAAATCCAGACTTGTGGAAATGGGAACCCAGACATCACCTGGACTTGCCCAGAAATCCAGAGGCAGACCCAAGAAAACGAGCACCTGAACATCCACCTCACTCCTCCACTCAGGCTTTTAAGTTGGATTTACTTTGGTCTGTTACACTGTTACACTGTGCTAATAGATGCTGATGTTTGATTGCATTGTAACAATAAAGAGATAATGACATTGATCAGTTGTTCTTATTGAAACTTCTGGGCCAAAGTGTGAAGAAGCTCAAACTTCAGTTGTTCTGTTGCTTTTTTTATGGCATGTTTGAGGAACTCAGTGGCACATGAATTAAGAACTAGTCCATAGATGGCGCCATCTTTAAACTGGGGGTAAAGTAATGGTTTGCCACTTGTCTGTAGATGCTGAACAATAATCTGATTGCTGTATCAGAGAGCAACTTGGGGTTGGTATCTTTCCCAAGGATACTTGGAGACTGGATTGAACATCCCACCTTCTGATTAGAGGTTGACCTGCTCTACCTCCTGAGCAGTGATGGGAATAACGGGGTTACAAGTAACGGCGTTACTTTTTTCAGTAACGAGTAATCTAACTAATTACTATTTCTATCGTTACAACGCCGTTACAGTTACAAGAAAATGCGGTCGCGTTACTGTTTTTCAACAAACAGACGGTTGAAGCTGTGTTCAGCTTACAGCACCTTATATCAGTTGCACGGAAGTAGCTGTAAGTAATCTGGACGCTACAGCTTTAAGCAGCTGTGCGCTCCCCTGACGGCAATCGCTTTCTGGCTGACGATCACTTTTTGGCACAACACCTGGAGCTAAGGGGGCAAAATAATCGCATGAGTGCTGCTGTTTGACTGAGGAAGAATAAAGTAGTCGTGGTAAGCCAATCACATGACCACTTAAAGACAAAGTAACAAGGTGATATATACCAGTTTATAAATTATGTTGATAGGCCACGTAAAACCAGAGTCATGATAAACAATATATACGCAGCGTTTTTTCCTCAATAGTTTCGCCACATTTACTGTCTAAGGACAGCACTAGCAAGCACTCTCTGCTTATGAGCAAAAAATAAAAAAAAAACCCAAAAACAGCCCATTGGTGTTGGTGGAAAAATGCACCATGTCGACCAATCAAAAAATGATATGGCAACATGACATTTGGTTGTTTAGGAAGAGGGTGAGTGATGGGGAGAGAGAGAGAGAGAGAGCGAGTTTTGAGATGTGAGAGATTTGTGACGTTTAGCGTGTTTGGAGTGTGTAGTTCATGTGTTGTCTTGTGTAGTTAGTGTGTAGTGTTGTGGATAGTTTTGTGTTGTGTGTTAGAACAATGAGGCGACTGCTGTCTCCAGGTAGAAAACAGGAGTGATACACCTGCTGCTGTCAGACCTGCAGGTATCAGGCTGTGATGTTCTCCTTTATAGTGGACAGAAATTATTTTTTTGGAGTGGCATAAATAATTTGCGTGGCATCTTATTGAATGCAGAACGTAAATAGTTTGAAATGGTTATTTTTAAAAAAGGGTAAAAGGTAAATGGATGCAAATAACTTGTTGTTTGCAAAACTTGTACATATGATTTTAAAATTGACAATTTATATTTGCATTTAAAGTTATGAAATATGATTCATTAAACATGTTTGTGGTTGTTACAGTAAAAATATAACTTTTTCTACTCGGATTTTATGTTTTTTGTCTGATTTTAGATCAATTGTGTTAATGCAGTATGTCAAAATGAAAACATAACTGTAAATTCAGACACGTGAGGTTGTGCTGACAACAATGATGCCAAACAAGACAAAGTAAATAGTTTGTAAAGGTGAAATGTAGAGGAAACATCAAAAGTAGTTAAAAATGGCCAATTATACCCTGGACCCCAGAGGGTTAAACATTTTTTTTTTTTTAAAGTAACGCAATAGTTACTTTTCAAGTAATTAATTGCTTTTAGAATCTTTAACTCAGTTACTAACTCAGTTACTTTTTTGAAGAAGTAACTAGTAACTATAATTAATTACTTTTTCAAAGTAACTTGCCCAATACTGCTCCTGAGCTACTGCTACCCAACTGCTACTGTTCTTAACACCGTTTAACATTTTACAATGAACAGCAGTTTGGGTCTATAATGCTGTAAGGTCCTGATCTCGTTATAGTACCTAAAGAAGACACAGGTGCAGGAAGAGCAAGACAGCAAAGAGTTGACCAAAGTGCTGTACAACGTAATAATGAAACAATAACATTAACATCATCAAACAGGTAAGAAAATTCAAATAAAAATTGGTAACTCTCATACAGTATAGAAAGCCAAAGAGAAAAAATGTGTTTTAAGATGGGATTTAAAGAGTGACAGGTGGGGCCTTTCTAATGTGGAGAGGTAGATTGTTAAAGCTGCAAAAGGTCAGACAAATAGTCTGGTGCTTGGCCATTTAGCACTTTATAAGTCAAAAGTAAGAATTAAAATTTAATTCTAAAATGCACTGGAAGCTAATGAAGAGAAGCAAGCACCGGGGTAATATGTTGGTGTCTCTTCACATGAGGCAAAAGGCAGGCTGCAGCATTTTGTACAAGTTGGAGCTGTGCCAGACTGGACTGACACCAACGTATAGTAAATTACAGTAGTCCACTTGAGAAAGGGCGAACGCATGGATTGCTCGCTCCAGGTTTTTAAAGGATAAAAATGATCTCACCTTGGATAGGAGCCGTAATTTAAAAAAGGACCGCTGAACAACTGAATTATTTTGTTTCTCAAATGTAAGTTTGTTATCTAAGAAAACCCCCAGGTTTTTTTTTTTTACGTGTGTTTTAACAACAGATGCTAAGTTACATAAATCTAAATCTGGGGCATTAAAGTTACAGCTTGGTCCAAAAATAATTACTTCAGTTTTGTCTCATTAAAAGTAAGAAAATTTGAGACCATCCAGGTTTTAACTTCGTCAAGGCATTTGAATAAAGATTCCATGGAAGTGGAGGTGTTTCTATTAAGCCGAAGATAAATCTGGGTGTCGTCGGCATAAGAGTGCTCCCCCTTACCATATCACTGCTCCCCCTTACCATATCAGACAGCCCTGTATCCACTGTGAAGATCTTCAAGTTCCTGGGTATCACCATCTCCCAGGACCTGAAGTGGGAGACCAACATCAACTCCATCCTCAAAAAGACCCAGCAGAGGTCTGAGACAACTGGGGAAGTACAGTCTTCCACAGGAGCTGCTGGTCCAGTTCTACACTGCGGTCATTGAGTCTGTCCTGTGCTCCTTCATCACAGTCTGGTATGGTGCAGCCACTAAACAGGACAGGCGCAGAATGCAGCGGACTGTACGAGCAGCAGAAAGGACCATCGGCGCCCCTCTGCCCTCCATCCAGGACCTGCACCTCTTAAGAACCAGGAAACGGGCAGGGAAAATCATCACAGACCCCTCACACCCTGGACACAGACTTTTTGATCTGCTGCCCTCTGGCTGACGGTATAGAAGCCTGCAGACCAGGACCACCCGACACAGGAACAGTTTCTTTCCCCTCGCCATCTCCCTTCTAAACAGTTGACCTGTCACACTGCTCCCACTGCCAGACTGCAACTGCACCTTGTGTACATTCTGTAGTATTCATTCCACCTCATTTCATTTCTGTATTTTATGTATATAAGTTTAGATTAGTTATTTATAGTTGGTTTATACAGCTTTGTGTATGTATGTGTGTGCATGTGTAATGTATATATAGACACGTGTGCGTGTGTGTGTGTGTGTGTGTGTGTGTGTGTGTGTGTGTGTGTGTGTGTGATTTACATTGCTGTGCTTGAGAGCCACCATCTACCGGAACCAAATTCCTTGTATTTGTCTGCACATATACATGGCCAATAAACACGATTCTGATTCTGATTCTGAAAGCAGATGTTATGCTTCCTAAAGATTAGGCCTAGGGGTAGCATATAGATTGAAAAGAGAATTGGGCCTAATACGGAACCCTGCGGGACACCACAAGTAAATGGAGCTGTGGACGAAGTGAAATCACCAAGGCTCGCGGAAAAAGTCCTCTCGGAGAAGTAAGACCTAAACCATTCCAAAGGGATACCTTTGATACCACATTGCTCCAGTCGCGAGATCAGAATACTGTGGTCAACAGTATCAAAGGCTGCAGTTAAGTCTAGAAGCAGGAGCACAGCTGAGTCACCTGAATCGGTGGTTAACAAAATGTCATTAAGAATTTTTAGGAGGGCAGTTTCTGTGCTGTGGTAGGTTTTGAAACCCGACTAGAATTTCTGAAAGATATTATGATTATTTAGAAAGGATTGTAGCTGCTCAAATACAATCCTCTCCAAAACTTGACAGAAACGGAAACTTGGAAATAGGTCTGAAATTAGCAAGAACAGAGGAGTCAAGGTTCGATTTTTTAAGTACTGGCTGTACTACAGCGTGCTTGAATCCAGTTGGTACCACTTCAGAGCTAAGACTACTATTAAAAATAGTTAAAATGTCGGAGCCGACTACCTTAATAATCTTTTTTAAAAATGTGTTGGGACTCCATCTCTGGGGCAGGATGATGTCTTTATACTATTACAAAGATCTCCCACTTGGTTAAAACATACAGGCTCAAACTGGTCAAAAGCAGTAGAACAGGTATATGTTAGTGAGACATCGTACAGAGATAGGGTAGACGCAGATCGCAGCATTTCTATCTTATTAATAAAAAACTGCAAGAATCTATCGCAAGTTTCAGCAGAGCTATACATATGAGAGGCAGGGGAGGTATTCAGGCCCGAATCAATAACTGAGAAGAGAGTTTGGGGATTATTAGAGTTGTTTGCGAGAAACTTAGATTTTTCAGCTTTTACAATGTCCTGATATCTATACAGACTCTCTCTCAGCAGCAGAAAAGAAACTTGTAGCTTGTCTTTTTTCCATTTTCGTTCAGCCTTCCTGCACTGTCGTCTAGCTGATCGGCTCGTCTCGTTTATCCTTGGGTCTGATTGAGTTGTCAGTCGCGCATCAAGATTTGCCTTGCATTTACTAGAAAAGTTTGATTCGATCTGCTCGGTGCCATCAACAAGTAAAGAACCCCACCATTTTTTAAAGGCCGTGGAGAACTGTTCTATAGCCGATGGTTTAAAAACACGATAACGGCGTGTTGGGATTGTTGGTTTAAAATGGCAGTGAGATAAAAGTATGTTAAACACTAATGGACAATGGTCAGAGAAAATCGCATTAGATATTTCCAAATTAGAAATTGGTAATCCAGAAGACAACACGAGGTCCAACGTGTGGCCCTGTACATGTGTTGGATCCAATACATGCTGGGTGAAGCTAAAAGAGTCTATCACATTTAAAAAGTCTTTAGCCAGCAAGTTGGAGGAGCAGCATACATGGATATTAAAATCCCCTACAATTAAGATTTGATCATAACTTGGGAAGATTCCTGCTAAGAAGGTAGAAAAATCACAGATAAAATCTTTATTATATTTTGGGGGTCTGTATATTACTCCAACGAGAGATGGGCGTGGGTTCCCCAATTCAAAAAGTAGAATCCCGAAGCTTGAATAGAAGTCAGTTGATAGTTGTTTATATGTAAGCTTCTTCTTAAAGACAGCCGCAACTCCACCCCGGTTTGCCCGTCCTCGGCAAGTTTAAATAATGACAGTCGGTTCAGTAAATTGAGCTCACCAGCTCTCAGCCAAGTTTCCATTAGGAGCATAAGGTCCAACTTTTGTTAGCTACGAGCGAACGTTAGCAAGGCTAATCCTTAATGAGGTCGAGGAGCGTCCGCAGGTTCTGGAAGTTTACTCCTCTCCGATGATGTCGAGGAAGCTGCAGGCATGGGTTTATTGTAGTAATCCCAGCGACAGGAATCAGACAGGCGTAAGCCATGGTCGGAGGGGTCCAGTGTTTGACGCAGTCAGATCTGGCCACATCACAGTATTGATCATTACTGGGGCGTAAGAAGGCAAGCACCTTTAACATTAAAGCAGTTTAACAAAGTTCATTCATTCAGCACTCACTAATATTAACACGTGCACTGCAGTTTGAAGCTCAGGCCACGTCCACACTAATACGTTTTCCTTTGAAAACACATCTTTTTCTCTCCGTTTCGGCCTCCGTCCACGCTGAGACGGCGTTTTGGGTCAAGGAAAACTGAGCTTTTTGAAAATGCTCTCCAAAGTAGATAAACTGGAAAACGCCGTTTTCACGTTGCAGTTTGGACAGCGAAAACAGAGGCTTTCGAAAACGATGAGGCATTTTAGTCATGTGATGCAGTCATGTGACCAATTCTACTAAGATGGCGGACGGCATTGTACAGCAGTTGTTTTGTTTGCTCTCAATTTTGACAGCCCTATTAATACCAGTTTCTACATGCTCCAGATAAAACTGGCTGCTTTTCCTCCACATTTTGCCGTGACATTTCAAAGAGCCAGAAAGTAAATAAATGGCAGACGGAAATGATGCAGCTTGCTTACATCTTACTTTTCATGCATGCGCAGTACAGGAATCTAGCGTTTTCAGTGTGGATGAAAATGTCTGAAAACTATAGTGTGGATGAGGAGCGTTTTAAGATGAAAACGCCGTTTTCAAATTTATCCGGATTAGTGTAGACGTAGCCTCAGTATCCTGTCCCGTGCTCTACCTGCTGAGCCCCCCCCCCCCCCCGCATGCAGGAGTTTACAGGTTGCCTCACGTTTGTTGTGACCATGCAGACTCATCACACTCTTCAATCACACTTTGAGTATTTGTCTGGTGCCCAGGTTACCCCAGGCTTGGAGCGTAACGCTACCCAGTAGTATATAAGTAAATGATTTCTAGCTGTGTAATTAAAGTGTTATACACATTGATTATCAATGATATGAATATTTTTCTGTATAATGAGTACTTGAGTATATTTGAATAATAAAAGTACTACACAGGATTGTGTGTTAGCAGACTAAGCCCAGCGACACGTTTCTCTTTTAAAAACATGTTTATACTTTGCTTCTATAGTTTCAAGCAGCAGAAAGGTAAATGCCATATTTGACTTTCTGAATCCACTTGAGGGCTTACGTACAGGAACTCCACTGCTGGGCTCAGCGGTGCTAACGTACACGTTCACAGGTCCGTGGGAACACTGTCCTTTCATGATTCCACATGGTCACATACCCGTCTGTCTCTGTGCTGCTGCTCAGAAATGTTTCACAATTATCAAACTTGCGTCAAGCAATCCAAATTTCATTTCCTTCAAAGTGAGTGTGCAGGAGAACATTTTACACATGAGAAGCTGCTGACAAGCTGTCCGTTTTCCCTACATCCATCCGTATCCTCAAGCTTATGGGCCATCCCAATAGGATCCACCCCCCACACAGCTCTCATTAACTCCCAGCAGGCTCCCCTCCCGTCCTTTCCCTTGGAGGAAGTCATCTCCTCTAATGTTAGTGTTGTGAGGACCCTCAGGGGCCCCTGTGGAGGCCGGTGGCTTGCCATCGATCGTTACAGCCACTTCAGAAGTAAAAAGGCCCCCTACACGGCTCTCCTCTGCACCTCCTCTGCTCCAGCACAACCCCGCCCCCTCTCAGACATTGACCTTGTGGGTGCCACAGCCGTGGGCCCACATTAGGGGGCAGTAGTACATAATGATGGCAAATGGATGTAGGTAGGTGGGGGCAGAGTGACAAACGGTGGAGGGGGTAGCAGGGACAGCACTTAAACACAAGGCAGCAGAGAGGTGCACAATTTGATCCCGAGCGGTCGTGTTCTAGCATGGCTGTGTTATCCAGCGGCCAGCCCGGCAGGCAGCTGCTGCCCGTGTGTTTGCTGTGGTTGGCCTCCGATCGGCGAGCCGGCAGAGCGTGAAAGCCTCGCAGCAGTAGCCTAACCACTGCTCTCACGATATGGATGCCAACCCTCCCCAGGCTCACATGCCAATAACTCAATAACAGTTTCCCCAGTCTGTGGGTTTCCTGTGTTTGTGACAATTGTCAGTGTTTTGTGGGGTGGGGTGGGGTGGGGTGGGGTGGGGGGGTGGGGGGTAGAGGATGGAGTGCATTCAAAGCAAGGTGGAAGGTACAGCCACAGATCACACAGGGTCTAAAGTTTGGATGCAAAGCAAAAGTGGACTTGGAAAGTTTCCATCCATCATGATATGTAGAGACATGAGAAACCAGACAAAGTGTGCAGATTTCAGGCTGCTGTTAAAAAAGTATCTTTTTTCATTTATTTACACAACATTAGAAAGAAACTGGACACACACACTGATCACTACATCACAGTAGTAATCAGTACTAATTACAGTAGTACAGTACTCTGAAAACCTATTTGCCCTCTACCTGATTCAGTTTTTGTATATTTGTCACACTTCAGTGTTTCAGATCATTAAACAAAATTTAATATTATACAGTGATGACCTGAGTAATTACGTCATGCTATTTTTAAATGGTGCTTTCATTTATTAAGGAGAAAAGCTAGCTTATATTATTATTATTATTATTATTATTATTATTAGTATTAGTATTAGTATGCACAATTGGAGATAACAGTGGTGAACCTTCCCAGGAGTGGAAGCCCATCAATGACTCATCACAGAGGTCACCAAACAACCAAGAACAATGGCTAATCAGAATCAGAATCGCGTATATGCGCAAAGACATACAAGGAATTTGGTTCTGGTAGATGGTGACTCCCAAGCACAGCAATGTAAATGTAATATGTAATATCACTGCACTCACTCAAGCTCAGTGCTGATGGAAGAGACTGGGAAAAAATGGCATCCATGGGAGAGTTCAGAGGTGAAAACAGTGGCAAAAACATCCCGCTGAACCCTAAGACCTTTGGGAAAATGTTCTGTGGACTGATGAGACAAACAATGACATCTTTGTTTGTTTCCCTTCACATGTGGTGTGAAAGAACACTGCATGGTGGTGTAGTGTGATGGTCCGGGGCTGCTCTACTCTTTCCCCTCACCCCCAACAGGTTGTGGCAGATGGAGAGCCTGGTTCTGCTGCAGCTTTCTTCCTGTTAAAGTGGAGTTTTTCCTCCCCACTGTCTCCTGGTGCTGTCTGATTTGTTGATTGTTTCAGTGTTGGGGTTTCTTGATAATATTACAGGATCTTTATCCAATAATATAAAGGTCCTCGAGGCGACTGTTGTTGTGACCTTCAGCTATATAAGTAAAACTGAATTGATTTGTTTCCTTAAGAAGACTGAACAAGTTGACACATATGACAGTTAAGAAAGCACAGCAGTATGTTTAAGACTGTTTAAGTGCTTACTGCATTTAAACACCAGAATACAAATCATATTCTTTCATTAGTCCTTCAGTACTCCTGACAACACCAGATAATTTGGTCATAATGTGTTATTTAGACTCAGATAGTTCCAGGTGTTCATGGTTTCAAAAACGGTCTGTCAGATTTGGTCATCCCAAAAGTGATTTGTGGGAAAAACTGAATGCAAATTGCCCGAGAGTCAGAATTACTAAAGCTTCAAGTTCTAGGAGGACTGTGTGCATCGCAGAAAGTGGAGGCGTCTGGAGGAAACGCTCCTGTGAAAACTTTCAGAGCTGCAGTGTGGATTTTCTCTGTCGTTCGATGAGGCTCATGAACATCTGCTGGGGTGTTTTGTGCAGCTCAGCAGTCATCAAACTAGTATTCCCCTTTTTCATTTGCTTGTTTGTTTATGTGTGTGTGTGTGTGTGTGCACCTCTAGAAATCAACTCATGCCAGTGGCTTGTTTGTTCTTTGGTCAGTAATACAGAACTCCTCTCACTGCTTGAAAGCAGTATTTCATCACTGTTTCTTACTTTTCCCACTTTTTCCAAATTAAACTAGTAACAGTAGACACGTTCGATGTTTAAAGGTGCCTGCAATTGTCCCACACACAATCATCATCATCAACATCATCATAGAGACCAGACCCTCGCTCATTATTGTGCTGGTTAAGAATTTTACACCTGATCAAAAATATAATGATCAGACGGTGACCTCAGGATAGATAGATAGATACTGGTGTAATTACAGGTTTAGAAACAGGCTGGTTTATTATAATCGTTACATACACTGTATATGAAAGACACACATGAGCCTCAAGTGGCCATGTGGGGAACTGCACTTTTGCTCTTCTATGTTAGCAGAGTTGTTCAGACCAGTGGACACAAACGGCAGCCATATGGTCAACGCGATGACACACATCAGCATATTAAGATGACTGTGCTGTAAGCGAGTGATCTGAGTTTGAGGGAGAAAGAAAGCGTCACACTGTTAAAAAGTAAATTTCACTGTGAACTAGTCACTAAATCACTCCATGTTCCAGGATATTAAAGAAAGAATTGATGCATTTTTAACATTCTGGTGCCTGTTAGGACACAGAATTAGATCTAAAAAGTAAAGAAGAAAGTCATTTTCTTTTCATTGTCTTTTAAAGCAGATCGTGTGGACTTTTTTGTCTTGCTGTTGTGAATAATCTGCTGTGTCAGTGGCCTCCTGTATCTCCTCTCAGCACTCCCCGGCTCTTCAATTGTCACAGCTTTGACAGCAAATCTGCATTTCACCCTCCACTCTCACCTGGGAAAGGAAAAAAAAGCAGCACACCGATTCTATTTCACCTGCCTCTTCCCCCAAAGTGTACGATAAAAACTTTCCAACAGTTGCAATCATCCACACCTACCTCCCCCTTAAACTCCTGTATGAAAAGATGCGATAAAATTTCACTCTGTTTGTGCTGCAATTTAGCCCTCCCTCTCCCCCGTTTGTGTCAAAACAACAGAATCACCTCTCCCAAAAGACAAAAACACTGAAAAAAATATGCACGCAGGTTCCAGGTGTGGGGAGAGTGTGTGGGTGAAGTTACGGTACATTTGCCATTCTAGTTGTGTGTAAATATTAGAAAGCAGCGGGTTCCTGGCATGAGGAGAAGCCAGGCAAAGCGGCGGCACTAAGACAGGCATCCTTATCGGTATTGTGTTCAGACTCCGGCGTGCTCCTGCTGTTTGTAATCTGCAGCTGCCGCTGTGAGCAAAACTGGACAGGCATTTATTGTCCCAGCAGGAGGACGCTTGACAAGAGAATGTTAAACACTCCGCTACCTGCAATTTTCAAAAAGCGATAGCAGACATGATAAAATGTACACACACATTTAATTTCATCTTTTCTTTTTCGGGGGAGGGAGGAGAAGCAGCAGCACAGAGGAACCGAGACTTGGGGAAAGGAGAGAGGAGTTTCTGTGAGCTCTCACTGTTGCAGCAGTATATGCGGACTGTGGACCAAATGTGGGCTTCATTTGATTTCTGGCTGCTGGTGGCGTTCTCCACCGCACACATACACACAGTCACATGTGTAGGTGACACACAGGACTGTGGAAAGTCTTGTTTGGGTAAAAAAATGACACAGCTTAGCAGTAGGCTTTGGTTAATGAGTAAAACAAGCTGATGGTTGAACTTACCCTTCTTCACAGCTGGCTTACCAAGAAGCATATGCAAGATACTTGGCAACCCACCTCCACCACAGCTTCTTATTTTGTGTTCACCTGTTCTCTTTGATACCTGTTCTGTGGTCCCTGCTGTGTGCTTTCATATCTATGCATGAACGTGATGAACATGGGCGTAAGTTTTATTAAAGCACTGGGTGAAGGGAGGGGGAGGTCTGGTTTCAGGGACTTCTAAAAGGGACCCCTTAAGACTTCCTATAGATGTCTATCTATGTATACATATACATATATACACACATTTATTTATGTATTTATAAGGAACCCACAATAGTGGTTGCTAATCTTCCTGGGGCCCAAGCCATCAAGTATAACCTAATAAAACATTACACAATAAAGATGATTGTAATAAAGACACAAAATATCCACATAATTTGTCTCTTACATCCACAATAAGGTTTTACACTTGTAAAAACATACACATGCAAATGTCACTAGGTATACATATTACACTCAAAAGTCATCACCTAGCATTCATGTCTTTAGACTGAAGGACTCGGACTTGCCAGTCCATGGATGTACTTTTGTGGATGAGGCCTCCTTTGACTTGTTCCAGTGCATCCTGCATTTGCTTTATTAGATTCAAATTTAATTAGGAACATGTTCTCTAGAAGAACTTTCTCCTCTGTGCTGACTTGATCTCACCCTGTTACTGTGTGACAGACCTCAACAGCCCATTCCTGTCCCATCCTCTGATCACTTTTTGACAGCATGGCAAAATCATACTGGCAGCAGAGATGTTTCCTTTCCTGATTTGGCTGCGTGAGCAATGGCTCTTAAATTGGGTCACAGCGACTAATGGATCCCATGCCGGGAGTACCATTAAGAAGAAATAAACCTATGTGGACATATTTATTAAGCAATTTGCACCTCGGGCCATCTATTAGAGGGCTAATCAGGGAAGCTGTCTGACTGCACTGCCTCAGCTTTAAGTGAATATCAAAATGTACGATTACAGTGCAATCAAATCAGAGGTATAATTATGATGTTTAGATTCACACAAGGGTTGGGGATCTTTAACGGCATTTTCATAACTCTAAAAGGGATAGTTATTAAATTGAATTGTATTAGTTAATGCAACTATTTCTTGTGTTAAACATGTTTCTCCTTGTTATTACTGCCATGGTTGAAACTAATCTTCTATTACAGCTGGAAGAAGGTGGTGGTGATATTTGTACACTAACCTGTGATGTTTAGACGCTAACCTGTGATATTTGTTCGGTAACCTGTGATGTCTGTACACTAACCTGTGATATTTGTACACTAACCTGCAGAGGTGGGACCAAGTCATTGTTTTGCAAGTCTCAAGTAAGTCTCAAGTCTTTATCCTCAAGTCACAAGTCAAGTCTCAAGTAATGTCAGGCAAGTCAGAGTCAAGTCTCAAGTCACTGGTGTAAAAGTCCGAGTAAAGTCACAAGTCTGAAACTTTGAATTTCAAGTCCTTTCGAGTCTTTAAAAAAAAAAAAAAGAAAAAAGAAAAGAATGTTGCAGTTATATGCTAAATGTAAATATTAGACCATGTGATTTTTAAATCTCTGTTTTTCTCAACACATGACGAAATAGTGAACTTAGAAAATATACACAAATTGTGAAATTGCACCTCTATAAAATGCAGCTCAATTAAACTTAGCTCCAAGAATAATTTTCACAGACAATTCTGAGACAAGCTGCATGTTATTCTTGGATGCGCTTGTAGGACCGGCTTTAAAATAGCATGACAAAAATATCATACACATTAAAACCAAACAGTATCATCAACGTAGCCTGGACAACATTTGCTAGTTAGATGAAGTCAGCTAACTCATTGTAGCAAAAGAGAAGCACCACCTACCGTTCTTTATGCAACTTCAACTGTCGGACAAAGTTGGAAGTTGTTTCATCTCTGTCTGTGATTCTCTTCTTGCATGTTTTGCATATTGCATTTCGTTTTTTTGTTGACTACTTCATAGTTTATGTACCTGAAAAAAATAACTCCTTGGAGCATTTTTGAGCGTTTTTTTTTCTTCTTAAAAATAAATCTGGTTAATTTGATTGGCTGTGCTACAGCTCACGCACACATACTTACGGAGTGTGGTTTAAATAAATGAATGAATGAATTGAATTAATGGTGCACTATGGAAGAAATATAGTATCATCAGAATCCAACTATTTTTAGACATTGAATTTATAACACTGAATTTTTATCCTCCAAATTTCCCTGCCAAAATATTCACCTGCAAAAAATTCAACTGCAAAAATTCACCTGAAAAAAATTCACCTGCAAAAATTCACCTGCAAAAAATTCACCACCAAATATTCACCTGCAAAAAATTCACCTGCAAAAAATTCACCATCAAATATTCACCTGCAAAAAATTCACCTGCAAAATTTCACCTGCAAAAATTCAACTGCAAAAGTGATGAACTTAAATGACCAAAGCCAGAGCAATCAGCACTAGATCGAATCGAGCGGCTCTCAGCCAATTAAATTACGCTGTTTGATCACATGACACCGTTAGCCAGCAGTGTGTCTCCTAAAAGAGAGCTGTTTAGAGGTGAGTGATTAAGGCTGTGTCCCAATTCAGGGTCTGCACGCTTGAAGTACGCTCAGTACGCGTACTACGGACGGTGCGTACTATAAGTACGAGAAGTGCGGAAGTGAGAGGCTTGTGAAACGGGGCGGTCTAGCCTTCGTCGCGCTGTTCAGGTTGCCTAGCAACCATGATACTAACCACAAGAAACTTTTCATACAGCATTGTTTGACATAAATGAAGGAGAAAAAATGTTTTGTTGGTCATTCATTTTTGTCATGACATCACTTTGATTAGTTGAGTATCTGAGGCTGAGACCACAGGACTGTAAAACATGATTGTTGGGCTTCATTTCTGTACTGAAGTCATTTCAAGATTAGTTAGTAAATAACAATCAGCTAATGTTGTTCATGAGACTAAAATCATCTCACTGTGGTAATGTAAATATAATATGGCCAATATTATATGTATTGTCAGATTATTATGATATATATATATATATATATATATATATATATACACATATATATATACATACACGTGTATATATATATATATATATATATATATATATATATACACACACACACACACATACACGTATATATATATATATATATATATATATATATATACACATATATATACATACACATACATATACATATATGTATATATATATATTACAGCAGTGAGCTTGAACTCTGGGTCAAAGATTCAAGTTGCAGTTATTTATATTTCCTATCACCTTAAATCTTCACTCAAAGACAAATACCTTTGACAGTGTATATATATATAGATGTATTATACATAAGAGACAAATATTGTTCGTTTAATATGTTGGCATTATTACATTTGGCTCAATGCTTACATATATGTGTAAAAACAAAATGTACGAGCTGTGATAACTGTTTCTGATAGAATGAAGAGTAGACTGATATATGAAATATTCCTTTATTGGGTGAGAAAATCAGACCATGTCATAACTGCTTTAAGTCATACAGAATAGATATCAGAGCCGTAAACAGGCTGACTTCTGCTAAATGGGTCAAACTGGGCAGAAAGTATACAAACACATAACATCCTTATAGAATATGATGTAACACTATAGATCAACTTACCTCAGAATATGTAAAGCATATAAACAATTACAACAATATGATGCAACAAACACAGCAGTACTACTAATCCAAAATACTCAAAGCTTCATAGAACTGAAACAAACACTTATTTTTAGGTCCATTCTGCTGCTGATACATACTTTAGGTTTCTGAATATTAAACTTGTTGCTGCCTTTCATAGTGTGTAACCTGAAGGCCCTGAGTACTTTCTCCCACACTGAAAACACTGGAATGATAAAATTATTTGAACATTACCTAATAAGACTGATTCAGGACAGACAATTAGTTATGTTAAACTTTTCTAGCAGTCCTTCACAAACAGGGAACAGTCTGTCTATTCTCTCCATCTGTCAGCTGCTGCTGGCTCTTCCTCCTCCTCTTCCTCACACACTGCTGAGTTTGTCCTGGTGGATCATCAGGGGTGCAAAGCCTCACAGATGATGTGCAGCACTGGGTCCGTCAGTCTGTCCTCACTCTGGACACTTGCAGTTGTCACACATGGAAATCAAATGTGTGATAAGCTGCAGGATTCAAACACAAGTATAACTTATAAATACATGTTCATACTTTTATTCCACAATCAGAGAGAAAGAAACAGAGAGAGAGTGCAGGACAGACAGACAGGTGACAGTCTCAGGTGTATACACTGCTACAAAACAGCACAAGAGAAGGAGGATTTAGTGTTTGTGTTATTACGAGTGCTAAACAAGAAGAGTTCCCAGATGGTACAGTGGACACATGTGTGACTCCTGTGATTAAAGCATCTTTCTTTCAGCTTAACGAGTGAACCGTCAGCTCGTTCAAACACACGTTAAAGTCCGTTTGGCTCGACACCACCGAACAGAGGCAGCAATATAACATAGCTAACATTAACAGTGCAGTGAATCCTGCTTGTGCCGTGATATTGTGCCGGACTGCAAACCGAGCAGCATTCACTGACTTTCAGCTTGTTGTGTTTGTGGATAAATGACTGACTTTAATTATCCATAAAATCATCACATTCTCTGTAAGAGAATCAATGAGTACTAAAAATGTGCACCTTTACCTGTGTGTTTTCTGGAACAGGAACAGGGTGATATCTGTGACCCAACTCCCACAGCTGGTTGGGACTCATGTTGTTTTCTGTTCGCAGTGGATGGTTGTCCCATCCACTGCAAAATGTATCAAAATCATCCTCCAGTCGAGGAAGAAAGATGTAATGGCAGCAAAAGAGGTGTGCAGCATTTGAAATGTCAAGAAGGCCCTCTTCCTCAAGGTTGTGAAGAACATCGTAGTAAATGCATGTAACGGCCACCCAGAGGTCTCTCCACAGTCGCTCTATTCTGAAATAATATATAAAAAATATATAATTAGGTATGGCCTTTCTTTGGTGTGTATGAGAAATTCCCTGCTTGTTTCTAACCCTACATGAAATGTGTGCATGACAACAGTAATAATACATTATCAGGGCATGTAGGAAGGACCCAGGCATATCACTTAAAAGGTGCCAAAAGGGTTGTAATGATCAGTGGCAACACATGAGATGACAACCAGACCATTAACACAGAATGAACATTCAGGGAAGGAAGTAACAGACTGGAAAAGGTGTGTGAATAACTAAAAATAGGGCAGAGTCCTGAAGGCTCTTTGGGGTTTGTAGGACCTGTCCAATATTTTCTTCCTTGAGGGGTAAATAATGGAAATTGAAAGAAAAAAAAAAACAACAACAACAACAACAACAAAAACACCTGACACATATCAGACAATATATCCTGCTGGATAGGGCACTGTTCTCTAAAGACATTTTACTTGAAAACTTTTTCATAAAACTATACCCTTTAAATGTTTATGTATTTTTAAATAATGGAAATTAAGCTGCAACACCTTCCATCTTATGTCAGAAACATTTGAGGTTGACAGTATTTTATGAGAACAAACCTTTGATTGTGCACACTCATTCCTGAAATGAAACTGCCTCTTCCTGTGCCACGAACAGTAAACATCAGCCGTGCAACCTCCACATTTTCCCATCCGTGGTTGCCACGAACCCTGAAAACAAAGAAGTACCCCAAATCATTCGAAGCTTTAAACAAACTTAGATCTGATAATAAAGAACAACATATGCCTTAATCAAAGTGTTTTAAAAAAAAATGTAAAAGAATCCGTAAATCTTTGATTGCTACTGCTCTAGAAGGCATAAAAAAAAAATTGTCTCATGAATGCACTTTCCAGCATGTGTCAGTATGAAGTTTAATTTAACACAGCTGTTAAAACATTTTTCAGGATTTAACAGGATAGTAACAATTATTTAGATTTATTGAATTTATAGGAAATTACACAAGTGCCATCTTGTATCATTATGATCTGTGTAAAGAGACAATTTTAAGAATATTTTGGCAAAAATACGTTAAAGTTGGAAGTAATTGGCTGATGTTCCACTCTTGAAGATCAGCTGTGCCCGTTTGTTGCACATTGTGGGAATGGAGAAGTTGAGGCCCTTGCAGGCTACCCACAATTTTCCCCAAACTGAGCGACCCAGCTAATTCAACACCTTTACCAAGCAGTGCTGTTATGTAATTGGATACAAGGGGTGAGATAGTAATATTTTCCCTCCTTGGTTGTAGCTCCCTGACATTACAAGGGTAATCATTTTATGATGTCGGGTTCAGTGTTACACCAGGATTTCAAATACAATATCATCATCAATAAGAATTAGTATTATCATTTCAGAATTGTAGGTAACCACTTTTAAATGCCATAGACTACTTATTTGTTTAATTTGATGTATTCTCTCTAGGAGAACGCAGAGGGAATATCCTGTTTAACTTATGCTATCTGTTTAAGTTTAGATAGTATTTGTAAAGATATTGACCATATCCTTTTCTGAAAGTGTGGATATAATGGAAGGGGTAAGGTACTGGCATGCCACAACTTTATAGTTGTTAAATTCTGGGTACAAGTATACATGCCCATCTTGTACATGTTTTTTAATATTATTATTATTATCATCATCATCATCACCATCCTACCCAATTACATGTTTCTTTTAATCAGGTTATGCTGTTTTAATGACTTTACAGTATAATTGTGTGGATGCCCTCAAAGGCATCCACACTATTGAATTCCTGTTTCTCTTTAAACTTTATTCTTTTTCAAGTTGCTGCGCGTTTTTCGGCACTTAACTACTCCCTCAGTTTTCAGCCGATTTTCTCCGTTCAAACTCTAAACTGTTCTGCTCTTTCTGCTAATTCCAGCTGTGACTTTTGGTGTTTATTACTATTATACTTTTTAAAATATTACACTTTTTTCCTTTAATTTGTCCCATTGAAATGAATGGAAAACTTCCACAATTCTGCTAAAACTTGCTTGTTTTTGAAACGTAACTACTTCCTCATACTTTCACCCAGAAACTCCATTCAAACTTTAAAATGTTCTCAGATTATTGGGCTATTCCTGTGTGATTCAGCTTTTTCAGATCTTCTACCGTTTTAATTTTATACCTCTTTAAGTTTTCAGTTGCAAAATTGTGATTTTTCACAAAATACATGCGTTGCTATGGTTGCTATGCAATTAACTCACAGTGAGCACTGGTCCTTTCTGAATTTTCTCTTCATGTCCGAACAACTTCTTGCTACTCGCTCAATTTCCACTCAACCCCCACAAATTATACATCAAAACGGAGGTATTTTTGCTGGCTTTCAGACAATGTCACTATCTTTATTGTGAGATTTACCGTTTTTTTTACAATTTGCCTCGAAGTGACACATGGTCTGGTTACTCCCCATTCAAAGTCTATAGGGAGGTTTTGAAATTCAGAGCTGAAATTCTTTAACGGGAGGCATTTTCAAATCGCCATATCTCCTTAACAAAGCAAAGTTAGGACATGAGGCTTGTGCCAATATATCTTCAGACACTGCTGACACTCACAGTGGAAGCAGTTTTTACAATTATCTTACCGTTGAGCAATGAATTACGTTTGTTTAAGGGGTGGAAATCTGTCCTCCTCTCAGTTTTCAAACTCCGAAAATGAAGCCGTTTCTTCTCTCGTCATATCTCCGCGACTGAGGTACAAAGAGCAATGAAAATCGCAGCCAAAGTACACCAAAGTCCGCTGATTCACCCAGTCCAAGAATTATGCTGCTAGCCCTCCTAGTTTTTGAGTTACACGACGTTTTGTAACTCCAAAAAACGGCGCTTTTCGCCGCTCACCGCGATCTATTTTCTGACTGGTCAAGTCTCTGTCTTTCAGCCGCCCGCCCCCTTTCCAGGTGGCGCAATCAGTAATGACACGGCTCTGCAGCTCAAAGGTCATGGGTTCAATCCCACCTTGGGCCACATGTTTTTTTTTTTTCACTACAAATTTATACACTATCACAGACCTGTAATTTATGTTGATAATTTATTACAATTCTGCAAAGTTTTATGATTTTAGCAGCTTTTCTAATATGGACCTCAGATTCCTGTCAACACCACATGGCAGAAATACATACAAGTAAACAGCCTGATGAAGCAGATAGAGGCAGTACCTCTGATTGGTGAATTTGAGCAGAACCAGGTTGTTCTGCCTCTTTTCAGCAGAAATTCTGCTCATTCACCTCTTGTCAGCGCAACGTTCTGCTTCTTTGCCTCTTTTCTGCAGAAATTCTGCTGATTCATCTCTTTTCTGCAAAATCTTCAGCCTTTTCACCTTTTTCAATGCTTTCATCTTTTTCAAATCATAGAGCTCAAATCAAAATATAGTATTTGTACGATGTACAGTATTTCTGCCAAATCATAGAATTACTGCAATTTCTTAGTATTTTGAGGAATCCCTTTTGTTATAGTATTACTTCTAAGTCATAGTATTTCTGCCAAATCATAGTATTTGTACTGAAACATAGTATTTCTGCCAAATCATAGTATTACAGATATTTCATAGTATTTGAGTGAAATTACAGTGTTTCTGCAAAAACATTGTATTTCTGCTACTGTATTTCCGCTGTATTACGTAGTGGCTAAGTAGGAGGCTGACTGTTACTAAGTGCATCAGTGTACAAAGGTCATCTCTTGTGTTGGAGTGCCCTCTTGTGGCACCTTTTGGGTAGTGCCTTAGTAAATGTGAACACTGCAAAGAAGTGGTATCAGACTGGTTTGTAGTGGAGGAATTTTTTGCCAGTTTCTTTCATCTTTAATCCGTATTCATGTTGTAATGTAGTAACTTTTGTGGCACAAATACCACAATATGGTAGAAATACTTTGTTTTGGCACAAATACTTTGATTTGGTATACTTTAGCTTCTTCACCCCTTTTCAGCAAAATTTTCATTTTTTTCACCCCTTTTCAGCACAAATCCCAGCTTATCCACCTCTTCTGCAAAATTTTCAGCCTTTTCACCTCTTATTAGCACAAATCTCAGCTGTTTTCAGAAAAAACACTTTTGAGCAGAAATTCTGCTGATTCATCTCTTTTCAGCGCAACGTTCTGCTTCTTTACCTCTTTTCAGCAGAAATTCTGCTCATTCACCTCTTTTCTGCAAAATTTTCAGCCTTTTCTCCTCTTATTAGCACAACTCTCAGCAGCTTCTGCTCATTTCAGCAGAATTGTCCGTCTCTCCACCTCTTCTTTTTGAGAGTGACTTTGGCTTAGTGAGATGAGTAGCTGCCTTGAGACTAAGAGGGCCAGGTTCGAATCCTGCTCAGGGCGACATTTTTTTTTTTCACCACCATACAACTTTTTGCAAGTTTTCATCTTTTTCAGCTTTTCAGCAGACAGCTTCGGCGTTAAGGCATCCACACTGCATTTTCGCAGGAAATGCAAATTTTTCTAGTTTACATTGTGTTCCTTCAATTTTCCCTAATTGTATGTTATATTAATCCTATATTTCCGTTTTAATATTTCTAATGTTTGCCTTGTTTTCGTCACTGCCTGGTCTGCCTCTGTCTCGCCTGTATGCATGCATTTACACCTAAATTTCCCCAACAAAGGATGTTTTAATTCACCACTATTCCAGTGAAACACGAGTCTCCCATCTTCCTGCTACCGGTCTCGAGTTTTTGTTCACCAAAGCACACACCAACTTCATACTGACGGACATATCACTGCCCTATTCCCGCCTTGTCTGACTGTGTTTTGTGGCTTTGGTTCACTTCACCTCACTCTTCCCCATTCTAGTCATTAAATCAGGCCGTTCTGCAACCATGGCAGCCATTCACTCTATGGCTTTATTCATGGTGTATTTTACCCCTTCACCAAATGCCGTTCTCGTTTCCAACATTATATTTGCAGTGTTCGTCTATCTATCAATATCTGCGGAGTATGGTTTTGTACCGAGTATCCTATTTTCTAAAGCACAGCATGTAAAGGTTAGCTCGGTTAGCAGGATGCTAGCATGTAGCGCCTCAGACGAGTTGAGCAAAGACCCCGTCTGTGTACTTTATACGTGAGCAACGGATTTAAATAAAATTAATGTTTCAAAAGACAAACTTGAAGATAAAAAACAATATACTTACCGGAGAACCGCCAGGGTTTGCCGCTGCCATCTTGCCGCTCCTAAATTCAAAACTGCCTCTGCAGACAGGCAAGGGAGGCACGGAAATTGTCTTTGAGTTAGTCAAACGTTTTCCTCAGTTTGAGTAGATGATAAAATAAAAGAAAAATGAATGGGATTTTAAGTAGGACTAGGCGTTATGTAATGATCTCTATTTAGGAGAAAAACTTAATCACTCACCTCTAAACAGCTCTCTTTTAGGAGACACACTGCTGGCTAACGGTGTCATGTGATCAAACAGCGTAATTTAATTGGCTGAGAGCCGCTCGATTCGATCTAGTGCTGATTGCTCTGGCTTGGGTCATTTAAGTTCATCACTTTTGCAGTTGAATTTTTGCAGGTGAAATTTTGCAGGTGAATTTTTTGCAGGTGAATATTTGATGGTGAATTTTTTGCAGGTGAATTTTTGCAGGTGAATTTTTTGCAAGTGAATATTTGATGGTGAATTTTTTGCAGGTGAATTTTTGCAGTTGAATTTTTTGCAGGTGAATTTTTGCAGGTGAATATTTTTGCAGGGAAATTTGGAGGATAAAAATTCAGTGTTATAAATTCAATGTCTAAAAATAGTTGGATTCTGATGATACTATATTTATTCCATAGTGCACATTTTCTATATAATATGCGTGTTAAATTTTAGATTTGGGGTGAAATATCAAGTCTTTTCAAGTAAACCGGTTCAAGTCCAATTCAAGTCCCAGGTCATTGTTGTAAAAGTCCAAGTCAAGTCACAAGTCTTAGAACATTTTTTCAAGTCAAGTCTAAAGTCATAAAATTAATGACTCGAGTCCAAGTCATGTGACTCGAGTCCACACCTCTGCTAACCTGTGATATTTGTACACTAACCTGTGATGTTTGGACGCTAACCTGTGATATTTGTACACTAACCTGTGATATTTGGATGCTAACCTGTGATAATTGTACACTAACCTGTGATATTTGTTCGGTAACCTGTGATATTTGTACACTAAGCTGTGATGTTTGTATGCTAAGCTGTGGTATATGGACGCTAACCTGTGATGTTTGTACAGTAACCTGTGATATTTGTACAGTAACCTGTGATATTTGTACACTAACCTGTGATGTTTGTATAGTAACCTGTGATGTTTGTACGCTAACCTGTGATGTTTGTACAGTAACCTGTGATGTTTGTACAGTAACCTGTGATGTTTGTACACTAACCTGTGATATTTGTACAGTAACTTGTGATGTTTGTACGCTAACCTGTGATATTTGTACAGTAAGCTGTGATGTTTGTACAGTAACCTGTGATATTTGTACACTAAACTGTGATATTTGTACAGTAACCTGTGATGTTTGTACGCTAACCTGTGATGTTTGTACACTAACCTGTGATATTTGTACAGTAACCTGTGATGTTTGTACAGTAACCTGTGATGTTTGTACACTAACCTGTGATGTTTGTACAGTAACCTGTGATGTTTGTACACTAACCTGTGATATTTGTACAGTAACTTGTGATGTTTGTACGCTAACCTGTGATGTTTGTACAGTAACCTGTGATGTTTGTACAGTAACCTGTGATATTTGTACACTAACCTGTGATGTTTGTACACTAACCTGTGATATTTGTACACTTACCTGTGATGTTTGTACGCTAAACTGTGATATCTGTACACTAACCTGTGATATTTGTACGGTAACCTGTGATATTTGTTCTGTAACCTGTGATGTTTGTACACTAACCTGTGATATTTGTACAGTAACCTGTGATGTCTGTACAGTAACCTGTGATGTTTGTACGCTAAACTGTGACGTTTGTACAGTAACCTGTGATGTTTGTACGCTAACCTGTGATATTTGTACAGTAACCTGTGATGTTTGTACAGTAACCTGTGATGTTTGTACACTAACCTGTGATATTTGTACAGTAACTTGTGATGTTTGTACGCTAACCTGTGATATTTGTACAGTAAGCTGTGATGTTTGTACAGTAACCTGTGATATTTGTACACTAACCTGTGATATTTGTACAGTAACCTGTGATGTTTGTACGCTAACCTGTGATGTTTGTACACTAACCTGTGATATTTGTACAGTAACCTGTGATGTTTGTACAGTAACCTGTGATGTTTGTACACTAACCTGTGATATTTGTACAGTAACTTGTGATGTTTGTACGCTAACCTGTGATATTTGTACAGTAAGCTGTGATGTTTGTACAGTAACCTGTGATATTTGTACACTAACCTGTGATATTTGTACAGTAACCTGTGATGTTTGTACGCTAACCTGTGATGTTTGTACACTAACCTGTGATATTTGTACAGTAACCTGTGATGTTTGTACAGTAACCTGTGATGTTTGTACACTAACCTGTGATATTTGTACAGTAACTTGTGATGTTTGTACGCTAACCTGTGATATTTGTACAGTAACCTGTGATGTTTGTACAGTAACCTGTGATATTTGTACACTAACCTGTGATGTTTGTACAGTAACCTGTGATGTTTGTACACTAACCTGTGATATTTGTACAGTAACTTGTGATGTTTGTACGCTAACCTGTGATGTTTGTACAGTAACCTGTGATGTTTGTACAGTAACCTGTGATGTTTGTACAGTAACCTGTGATATTTGTACACTAACCTGTGATGTTTGTACACTAACCTGTGATATTTGTACACTTACCTGTGATGTTTGTACGCTAAACTGTGATATCTGTACACTAACCTGTGATATTTGTTCTGTAACCTGTGATATTTGTTCTGTAACCTGTGATGTTTGTACACTAACCTGTGATATTTGTACAGTAACCTGTGATGTCTGTACAGTAACCTGTGATGTTTGTACGCTAAACTGTGACGTTTGTACAGTAACCTGTGATGTTTGTACGCTAACCTGTGATATTTGTACAGTAACCTGTGATGTTTGTACAGTAACCTGTGATGTTTGTACACTAACCTGTGATATTTGTACAGTAACTTGTGATGTTTGTACGCTAACCTGTGATATTTGTACAGTAAGCTGTGATGTTTGTACAGTAACCTGTGATATTTGTACACTAACCTGTGATATTTGTACAGTAACCTGTGATGTTTGTACGCTAACCTGTGATGTTTGTACACTAACCTGTGATATTTGTACAGTAACCTGTGATGTTTGTACAGTAACCTGTGATGTTTGTACACTAACCTGTGATATTTGTACAGTAACTTGTGATGTTTGTACGCTAACCTGTGATATTTGTACAGTAACCTGTGATGTTTGTACAGTAACCTGTGATATTTGTACACTAACCTGTGATGTTTGTACACTAACCTGTGATATTTGTACACTTACCTGTGATGTTTGTACGCTAAGCTGTGATATCTGTACACTAACCTGTGATATTTGTACGGTAACCTGTGATATTTGTTCTGTAACCTGTGATGTTTGTACACTAACCTGTGATATTTGTACAGTAACCTGTGATGTCTGTACAGTAACCTGTGATGTTTGTACGCTAAACTGTGACGTTTGTACAGTAACCTGTGATGTTTGTACGCTAACCTGTGATATTTGTACAGTAACCTGTGATGTTTGTACGCTAACCTGTGATATTTGTATAGTAACCTGTGATGTTTGTATGCTAACCTGTGATGTTTGTACACTAACCTGTGATATTTGTACAGTAACCTGTGATATTTTCCGGTAACCTGTGATGTCTGTACAGTAACCTGTGATGTTTGTACAGTAACCTGTGATGTCTGTACAGTAACCTGTGATGTTTGTACGCTAACCCGTGATATCTGTACACTAACCTGTGATATTTGTACACTAACCTGTGATGTCTGTACAGTAACCTGTGATGTTTGTACGCTAACCTGTGATGTTTGTACGCTAACCTGTGATATTTGTACACTAAGCTGTGATATGTGGACGCTAACCTGTGATATTTGTTTGGTAACCTGTGATATCTGTACACTAACCTGTGATATTTGTACAGTAACCTGTGATATTTGTTTGGTAACCTGTGATGTCTGTACACTAACCTGTGATATTTGTACAGTAACCTGTGATATTTGTTTTGTAACCTGTGATATTTGTACACTAACCTGTGATGTCTGTACACTAACCTGTGATATTTGTACACTAACCTGTGATGTTTGTACACTAACCTGTGATATTTGTACCCTAACCTGTGATGTTTGGACGCTAACCTGTGATATTTGTACACTAATCTGTGATGTCTTTACACTAACCTGTGATATTTGTACAGTAACCTGTGATGTCCGTACAGTAACCTGTGATATTTGTACGCTAACCTGTGATGTCTGTACAGTAACCTGTGACGTTTGTACAGTAACCTCTGATGTTTGTACAGTATTCGTTGATGATACTGTATACAATGCTGTAGAAATGGGAAAAATATGCAAAGGCCAAAGGAGTCCTATTTTGAACTCATTCAGAGTAATGTATGTCAACATGATTCTGTAAAGTGTACAGTTAGCACTCGACAACAGCTCATTGGATAGCTGTTTTGAGTGCAGCTCTTTAACCCTCTCAGGCTGAAATTAAGTTTTAGTTACAGGAAAAATCTGATATTTGGGGAAAATTATCAAAAAAAACCCAACTCATAAAATATGTATGTGGGGTAATCAGGTTGTTAGTTGTAAAACTGTAGCAAATCGGCAACGCCTGCCTTGAGAGGGTTAATGGATTGCTGATGAATTATTTCTAGTCAATTCTGGATGATATTGACTGGTTTTTAACAAGCCATTCCAACTTCCTCAGATCATGTGTATAATCATTCTCAAGTGTTCTAAAACTGGCTTCAGCTTTCAGTCAAATTCCGCTCTCGTTCTTTTCTCAAATGGCCACAATCATAGGAAAACCAATGAAACCATGAGGGTTAAAATATTCCTTCTAGCTCTCTGACATCACTTTCCTCTGACACATTACACTCACAGACATACTGTGTGTCACAGTGTCTGTGGTCAGTCCAGAGGGAGCGTGTTTTGTTACCCTGGATGTCTGGAAGTGGGGATGGGTGTGGCTGGTAAACAGGCCCCAGGCACTGCTCTCTCTGACCAGGGCTAGGCTCTGGTAGCTGGGAGGAGGACTGCATTAGATGAGATAAAGGAGCTTGTCAGTGGTCTGTGGGGAGGCCATGCTCATTCAATGAACACTGAGGGCCGGTGGGGAGCCTCAGGCAATGTCCCACGCTGAGGCCAGAGAACAACGTTGTGGTGTAACTCTCTGGGTTCAGCAACATCAGAGTTGTGGTCAGTTGTGGAACAGATCCAGACTTTCTTTTAGTACTGAGGTTGGGCCTGGCACGTTTTTGATATGGTTTTAAACAGGAAGGTAATTCAAGTAAAATTTCTTTTTCTACTTAGTTCTTCTTAGTCGCAGTGAACAAAATGAACATTGTGACATTTGGTCATTTGTTGTCCTCTACTGAGGAGAATAGTGACTGTGATCAGCTTGGATTCAGTGGGTTTGCTGATGTACACGTTTTCAAACTGGAACAAAGGTCTCACAGCCAAGAACAAAATTAGGAGCAGCTGGGTGGGATCCATATTTTGGATTAAAAAATCAATGAAATTAACAGTTAGGCTTGTTTGGTGCCACAGTGTAGAGCTGTATGCCGCTTCACACATGGTGCTCTCGTCCTGACTTTTATTTTGCTAAAATTGAGCGCTGATGCTTCTTTATCGTTAAACATGTTCCATGTGTGGTATGAATTTGAAAAAAAAAAAAAAAAGACTAATACAATATTAGAATTTCACCACTGAAAACTGAAGCACAACTTATTGGATGGATTCTATCAGAGCTATTTGCCAGATAAATCCATTATGGTCAGGGCTAAACTATGGGCAGGGCTAATGAAATAATTACTGGATATTAGTGTGAACCCGTCCATAGAACTCCTCCTGTAACAAAATCAGCAGTGTTATTATATGACTGAGTGGGTAAGAGGTGGTGGTGCTTGGGTCAACTGTGAGCATGCAGGGAAAATAAAATAGAAGGCAATCATAATGATCGAACACACCACTGAAACTCTGGAGAAAAGGCAGCATTGTTAACTGTGCACTGAACCATTGTTGGTGTGTTGACCTGGAGAGGCTGACAGACTCAGACCCAGATGTTTCATCAGGACAGAGCAGAGTCACCACCAGCTACTTGTTTTTGTGCTTGTTCCTCACTTATGAAAATGATAGTTTTTATTTACATTTGGAATAGAGTGAGAGGAAAGCTCGAAGCCAGACGTCACTCCCAGGGGAATATATAAAACATCACATTATGATCTTTCTTTTCAGAAACAGATCTAATAACTGGTCTCAATTATATTTGATTCATATTGCGTCATATTCTACTTGTGAGAGCATAACCCAGCATTAAAATGTGTTATCGTAAGAAGACATCAGAGTGAATCTCGCCTTATTTCTTAAATCACTGCATATTTCACATTTGCATGGTGGGCTGTGAGATAAACAACAGCTAACAGAGAAGAAAGTTTGAAATCTCTGCATGAAACAGCAGCTCTCTGTGCTTGCTCTGCGCCCTTGATGCCTGTGCCTGCTTCATCCCACTTTCCATTTAAACTGGTAGCTACACAGTCTGATGCCACTGATAGGCAGTAATTAAATGAGCGAGGCTGGTTCTTTGCCCTGTAAACCAGCTCTCCTGGGCCCGATACTACATGGAAATTCAGCTCTGAGGATCCACTTTCAGATGTCTGCCTGGAAAACACGCCTGCTCACTGTATGTGTGTGTGTGTGTGTGTGCGTGTGTGTGTGTGTGTGTGTGTGTCTGAGTGTGCTCATACATGGAAGCAGTGGATTTGGGGAATACACTTAATGAATCTTTTAACCTCAATCTTTTCTCCTGCAAATGTATGCATATCATGATCTGTGTTTGAGATGCAGGCCTGATATTCATGATTTATTTATCTTAAACACACACACACACACACACACACACACACACACACACACACACACACACACACACACACATCTGGGCATTTATGGCAGTTTGTTTGACATTCAGAAATACTCAAACTAAATCATTTCAGTTGACATATTAAAGGTAGGAATTTGGAAATCTGCTACTGGAATAATTATGGATGTTTCCAGTGTTCAATTTTCTAGCACTCCAAAAAACTCCTAGAAACCTCTAAATTATTTAGTGGTTCTCTTAGTCAGGATATGGTTAACCTAGTTTTGCAAAGTTCAATATCTTCTAAAGTTTGAAAGCTGCCATCAACCTTCACCATCTTTTTTCCATGATGTAGAGAGGGACGACAAACCCAAGGAATCACCTCACAGTTCAGATCCTACCTCATGTGGTGGTATGTGTGTGCGTACATGTGTTTTTGGGGTGGTTAGTACAAAGGTGAATCATTTCTATCCTGATCCAGAAGTTTCCCACTCGTGACACAAAAGGACTCACTGAATGGTTTCAGGACCAACGTTTGAGCAGCAGAACTGCTCGTTTCCTGTTTTTCTGCAGGGACCTGTGCAAAACAGCAGCTGATCAGGTGTCATGGTGTCCACACATTTTCATATCCATGTCGCTTTTTCCTGTAATGTTCTCACATTTCTATTTCCATCCTGTTCTCATTCCTGTGGTGTTAATTAAAGTGGTTTTTATTAAAGCTGCCTTTGTAGCCGAGTGTGCACCACTGTTTAATATTTGTTTAAATATTTACATATAAGTATTGAATCACAAGGCCCTTTGTTATCTTAAAGACCTCACAGTGTCATACCACCCCACTTCATATCATACCACTCTAACAGAGCGCTTCGCTCTCACACTGCAGGCTTGTTGTTCCTTTAAAAGTAGAATGGGAGGCAGAGCCTTCAGCTTTCAGGATCTTTTCTGTGGATCCAGCTCCCAGTTTGGATTCAGGAGACAAGCATGCTTAAAATTTTTAAAACCTTTCTTTTTGATAAAACTCAGAGTTAGGATGGATCAGGTGATCCCGAGGCTGCTGGGGGATTCCCATGATGCCGGTTGCAGCAGATGGCTGCCCAAATCTGCTGGAGGCTACTTCCTGTTAAAAGGGAGTTCTTTGTTCACACTGTCACCAAGTACTTGTTCATAGGAGGTCGTCTGATTGTTTTCTCTGTATTATTGTAATGTTTTTATCTTACGATATAAAGCGCCTTGAGGCAACTGTTGTTGTGATTTGTTGCTAAAGTTAATCAGGTAGTTTTTCCTGCCTAAACGTGATAAAGTGTCATTACACCCCAGGAAGAACTTGTTGGAGCTCGTGTAACAGCATGTGACCTTTCCAAAGTGTATTTATGTGTCAGCTTGGAGAAAGCCAGGCTCTTGGTTTTAGCTTTTCTGTCCTTATGGTAAAGTAGACTAACCATGTCCAGACCCAGACCATGACTCTGTGTACTGACAGTAGTCTGGGTTATGTTCATACAAGGTTTTTGCTTCTGTATGAGTCCAGTGACCTCATAAAAATAAGCAAACATAATACAGGGTAAATCATACTTATCAGAGTCAGAAAGTTCACAGAATGATGAATTATTCCTTTTCCTTTAACATCAGGAGAGGTTCCATACCTTAGATGAGATCACAAGAAACCGAATCTGGTTCGCTCCACCAGCTGTCCCACACTCCTGTTTCCTCCTCCTCCTCTCCATTCAAACTACATTTTTTTATCTATCGCCCTTAAATGCACTCCCTGCCCATTGTGATGGACAGACAGATGAAGGAGGAGGTGGAGGAAAGTGGTCCCTGGCTCAGGTTTCCTTCTTCCATCTCCTTTTCTGTGTCACAACCCTGCAACCTCGCCTCACCCCTGCACTCTCTCTCATCCTCCTCTTGCCCCTTTCTTGCCCTCTCTCACCATTATGTCCTCAGCCTCTCTTGCTCTGCCCTCCAGATTGGCTTTGCACAGGAATGGGGAAACAGAGAGAGAGAGAACGTGAGATAGAGGATGTGACTGGGCCCCTTCCATCTGTCGCGACTCCAGGATCAAATAATAGGATTCTGTCTGAGAATAGAAGATAATTGCAGTCTGCATTCTGCTCCCTAAGTGTATGATATTAACCCCACGCTTCCCACTAGCCCTGCAGTAAGAGGCAGATGGCTCTGTGTTTTGATATCTGAGCCAGGGAGAGTGAGGTCAGAAGTCAAGTTGGAGTTCAAATCCAAAGGAGTGATTTTTCGCTCCCCCCGTTGACCCCCTCTCAATACACTCCCCTTTTCCTCCGTCTCCCACAGTGGAGAAAATATGGATGTCATTCAAAAAAGGACATTCCCTAAGACCTTTGCCCCAGCAGACCAGTTGTAGCCTGATGTAAGGAGAGCAGGTAGCCCTCACACCGCGCTAACCCACTTACATACATGGTGAGTGGCATGCAAAGGTTTCAGGGTGTGAGACAAAGGTGGGAATGGAGTCCAGATTAGATTTAATCATCAGGTTACACAGTGTGGCAGAGGTCACAAGCTGCTGGAAAGGGTTAGGAAAAGGGACATTCAAATAGATCTCCATTTTTAGAATTCCTGTTTGACTCTCGGTGAAGCTGAAGGCGCAGCCACTTATTTAAACAACACAGGACAAAGTGAAAGTCACACGTATGGTACAACAGATTTGATAAAAACACATCATATCATTCAATTCAGCTTTATTTATACAGCGCCAAATCACAGTGCTTTATATTGTAAGGCAGACCCTACAATAATAGATACAGAGAAAAACCCAACAATCATATGACCCCCTATGAGCAAGCACTTTGGTGACAGTGGGAAGGAAAAACTCCCTTTCAACAGGAAGAAACCTCCGGCAGAACCGGGCTCAGGGAGGGGCGGGGCCATCTGCTGTGATTGGTTGGGGTGAGAGAAGGAAGACAGGATAAAGACATGCTGTGGAAGAGAGACAGAGATTAATAACAGGTATGATTCAATGCAGAGAGGTCTATTAACACATAGTGAGTGAGAAAGGTGACTGGAGAGGAAAAATCATGGGAATCCCCGGCAGCCTACTTCTATTGCAGCATAACTAAGGGAGGATTCAGGGTCACCTGGTCCAGCCCTAACTATATGCTTTAGCAAAAAGGAAACATAGCATTTAATGCTGGACAATCAAAGTATGAAACACAAGTAGAAGGACTGAAAGTCAGTCTGGATTTTATGATGAAAAAATAAACTAAGAAAACTGACTTAGCTAAGCAGTCAGGCAAAACACATGGACACCTCGCGTCTCGAGCTTGGGCTCTGACAATGTGGACCTGATTTCTGAATGAAAATAGGCACAACATGCAAATACAGGAACCAGCACTACTTGTATTGTCTTACACATTATGATGAGGAGGTATTCTTCCATCTGCTGTGTCACTAAATTACATTTCTAAAAACTACATTTTACTTTGGCTACTTAGCTAATGCTCTTTTGGAACAAGTGCCATCGCTCACAAATGAAGTCAAAACACCAAAAAGAGCACTTTTCAAAGGAATCCACTCAACCCTGGTTTTATCCACAGCTCAACTCTAAAAAGTAATTCAGAGGCTCAGTAAATATCACTATAAATATAAGTTAGATGAGCCTGATAAAATCTATGAATATCCATTTAGTAATTATTTGAGTTTGATAAGTTGAAATAAATGTGTAAAATGTTAACGTATGTGTTTGTGTTAACTTAAGGTATTTATTTACATTTACTCAGACAAAATACTCAGTATGTGGTTCACAGAATACCTTCTTTGCATGTGCTTAATATTTTTGTTTAAAATTGAATCCAAATATTTGAGAAATAAGTATCTATACTCATCAGTATCTCGTACTAAAATCATTAATTATCCAAATCAATATTATTTATTGTCAGAAACTACAACTGAAAAGTAAGTAAAACATGATAACGTAGAGTAATTGAGTACCATGAGCCTTTTTTTATTGTTTTGTTTATTTCGTTTTTTAAATACTCTGAGCTTTGTGTTTGCTCTCCTGGTTTGACATTTATCCTTCAAGTCTGTACGGCTTTGAGCTAAAAGGGAAAAGGCTCTTGTCTTTTTAGTGCTTGTTTATTTCGAGTTATTGCCATGTTTATGAAAATGAATTTTTCATTTGGAAAAATGTTAACATGTGGTAATTTTTCATACATGTATTATGAAACGCACAACTACATATTAGTTTGTTTGGCTTTTTAGACTTAGACTACCAGTGAAATACAATAACATTCATATGTGAATTTTAGGGGGCGATCGTGGCTCAAGAGTTGGCAGCTCGTCTTGTAATCGGACTGAGACTGTCAAGCCCTGCCTTAGACAGTCTCGGTCGTTGTGTCCTTGGGCAAGACACTTCACCCGTTGCCTACTGGTGGTGGTCAGAGGGCCCGATGGCGCCAGTGTTCGGCAGCCTCGCCTCTGTCAGTGCGCCCCAGGGTGGCTGTGGCTACAATGTAGCTGCCATCACCAGTGTGTGAATGACTGAATGTGTAAAGTGCTTTGGGGTCCATAGGGACTAAGTAAAGCGCTATACAAATACAGGCCATTAAGTACAATTTTGATTATGTTCAGTTTACAATATGAAGTAAATGGAACAAAATTTTGGATTAACTGACCATCTATATTTCAGTTACATTGACCAAGCATGTCAGTGTTATTTACTCAATTTTTTCATGTTTGTGTAACAACTACAATTATTCATTTCAACTTAATGTGTTTAAGCTTTAGTTATTCAATTGATCAAGTATATTGAACAGATTTGACTGGTTTCCAGTCTACTCAATATTTTTAAGTGTAAAAGTGTTGCCTCAAAAATTTTAAGTAAATGTCAGTTTTAGTTTTTAGAGTGTAATGTGCACATGAGAAGTTATGAAGTAAATGACCGGCTTGGAGATCAACAGACATGTCATGACTCCTTTCATGACCTTCCTTGTATCGTGTCATTTAAATAAATTCAGGTGCACACACTCTTTTGTTCCCAATTCAGTTTTAAAAAAAAAATATGTTGCTATATTAAAAAACAGTCAGCAAATAATCCAATACTTGACGATACAATAGTGCCAGAGGGGATCATATTGGTGACAGGAAGAGACCTTCAGCAGAACCAGGGTCGGGAAGGTAGCCATCTATCCTGCTGCCTGTTGGTGTGGAGAGAAGAGGCGAGAAAAAAACCAGTGCATGAAGATACAAAGAGAAAACACAAACAACGGGATAGAGGACATTTAGTAATATGCAATAGTGAGAGGGAGAGATGCCCGACAGCTGGAAGCTCTGCCTCCCATCCTGCGTTTGGAGACCCTAGGAAACACAGAGCGATGTGCTCTGTGGGGAAGATACTGTAAGACATGATAAGACCTCTTCATTCAGTACTTTGTACAATGCAGTGAAAAAGATAACCAAATAAATTCAAAATGGTGTTTTTAGATGATGATTTATCCAAACCTTCTTGGCCCTATGTGAAAAAGTTATTGTCCCCTAAACCTAATAACTGATGGTGCCACCCTTGGCAGTCTTTTCGAGTGGGGTCACTGTGGAGAAATGTCAGTCCAGTCTTTGCAGAATTACATTAACACAGCCACACTGGAGGGTTTCTGAGGATGAACGAGCTGTTTGAGGTCACAGCACTGGACTTTAACTAGGCCACTGCAAAACCTTCATTGTGTGTTTTTAAAGCTCCAGAGGTGGACGTCGTCCTGCTGTGTCAGCCAGCTGTGCTTCAGCTGATGGCTGTGGAGCAGAGTTCATGGGTCCACTAATTAGTTGTCCTGGTCCAGACCGTCACACTACTACCCCATGCTTGACTGTGGCTATGGTGTTCTTGCTGGGTTAGGTGAGTTAGTTTAACAGCAGATGTAACTGAATGGAAACCTTCCAGAAAGATCCTCTCTTGTCTCATCATCCCTGAAAGTCTTACCTTTGTGCTGTTTTTGGGGTTTTTCTAACATAAAAAAAATGATTAAAAATAATTTGATGTGGAGACACAACAAAGATTAAGACTGTAGACAATTTTATATACAACTGGCATTTTACAGGATAAATATTCATGTGTTTTATGAAAAGTTGGCATCATGGAAAGTGTAATGCTATGGCTGTAGGTCCTGTATGTGAGGAGTTTACAGGCTGTGATATATATGACACAGTACAATCAGCTACAAGTGCTTGTCTTCGCCCTGCACTGATCTCAGAGGATGGGAGGCAGCAGGCCTCCCTCCAGCTAACCTGTGCTGCTCCAGACAGCCGATAAGGAGGAAGATGGATTGGAATAATAGCTCATGTAAAAATCCAGGCGCCTCCTCGGCCAAAAGCTCAGCAGGGAGCTGCAACGAAGGAAAGCGAGCCATCCTCACTAATTAGACCCAAATGTCCAAATTTAGAATTGGCTGTGGTCAATAGCGAGCGCTGTGTCCTGTCATGATTGTTACCTAGAGATCAGTCCAACCTATCAGTTACCATAAAGCTGAAGAACACTGATAGGCTGAACTGAGCTCATGTCTCACGTGGTAGCTCCGCCCAGAATCAACGACCCATCAGCTCTCGTTTTCACTGCTACGCTCTTCTTTTGTTTCCTTATTTTATTTCCCCAGAAAAATAACAACAAAATCTGTTATTTGTCTTCATAGATCAGACAGACACATCAGAGTGTTTTTGTCTGTCTCCTCATTTTTACAAATTATTAAAGATGTAAGAAATCTGTTAATTTCATAATTATTTGATTGCAGCAGCAGATTTAATATTTGTGGTCACAGCACTGAAGAAGCAGCAAAACAATTGATTTATTAAACAAGTCAAGCAATGATTGTGTTTTTTCATAATCCTGTGAGCAACAATAAACTGAAATAATTTCTGAAATATTTCAGTTTGATTCCCTGTGAAGAACGGAGCTGAGGACAGTTTCCCTAAATTTATTGTGCTTTGATTTATTCGAGGACACGTTAAAATAAAGCTGAGCTGACACAAAGTTCAATATGTTCAGATGCTGCTTGTGCTGTTTCTCAGTAAGGCCACTGAGCTGTGGGCTGAAACAGTCGTGTGTTTGGATTCTTACCTGAAGCACACGTGTGATCGTAGCGTGACTGAAACACTGATATTCTTAATCTCCGGTGACCTCCCTCTTTGAAAAAGTACAAATAAATATGTTTATCTTGTTTATCCAAATTTAATACAGCAAACAAGTTTATTTTTCTTCCTCTTACACTGTAATGGTTTGACTCACAGGACTGTGTGTGTGTGTGTGTGTGTGTTCTGCAGAATAATACATTACACAAATTTATTTTTATTTACATCAAATTAAAACAGGCATCTCCTCCAGGTGCTTTATGTTGGAGCTAAAGACAATAATAACAATAAAGGAAAAAATAAATAAATAGTGCGACGCCTCTCTGACACCACTGCTTCATTTTCATATGTTCATGTAGTCACACACAAATTCATCCAATCACACTTCAGATATTAGTGATGCTGATTATGAATCTATTATAAACTAACTAATAAACAAGCTGCATGTGTCACTGTGAAACTGCAGTTCCTCTAATGGCCACTTGAGGCTGAGTCCTGACCTCCAGTTTGAAATGTTGAACTTTATATATGTTGATGAATCTGGTTGGTTAAATCCAGCAGGAGCACAGGTCAGCTGATCAGAGCCTGTACACAAACGTGTGCTGTGGTTTTTCCTGCTTTTGTCCCACACCTGATAAATCCCACTTTAACCCCTGAGTGTTCACGTTTCTCTTTAGGTTTAACGTGATCTACAATAGAGGAAACAGCAGGCAGAGCTTTTTAACACCCTTTTCCCAGCTCATATTCTACGTGACTGCGGTGCAAGCTCAGTGCAATTCATTAGAATTTAAGCTGAAAAAGTAACAAATACTAAGAGTTATTATTTCTGCAATATCATTTATTATTCCATCTGTTCTATTCTGTATTTCAGTATGTGTGCTTTTTCACTTTTACTTGCATCACAACATGAATCAGTACTGCGAGTATCTGTACTTCTGCTTAAGTGATAAATGTGTGTACCTTTGTGTACTGTATGTATTTACTAAAGTAAAGCAGAGTAAAGGCACTGATCCACTCTGAAGGAAAAACTTGAGTAACCAGTAGCTGTTTTACATGTCTGCATTAGTGCCAACACGCTGCCGACGCAGCGCCGTGATAAGACACTCACTCCAAATATTCTCGGGTGGCTCGTGTTTGCAGTGGAGTTTAGGGACTTTATTAGCACAAATGGCATAAAAAGAATCTTTGTTTCCTTCCTGTGAGCTTGTTCTCCTCTTCACTTCCTCTCCCTCCTCCTGTGCCTGAACCAAGAGGTAATATCTCCAATCTAATGATGATTTTTCACTGTCACTTTCCTCCTGGTTCTTGGTACGGCCGGAGCTTCAGAGAGGAGGATGAGGGGGGGTGAGAATGGGGGTGCTTGTCCCATGAACACAGTCATTCATTAATAAGGGTTATCTGGGTAATTATGATCTAATT